>NC_041389.1:224738957-224778932 GCF_002162155.2 Triticum dicoccoides | reverse complement strand
CAACAGCAACAGCAACAGCAACAATACCAACAGCAATAGCACCACCACCAACAACAACAACAGCAACAGCAACAGCAACAATAGCAACAGCAGCAACAGCAACAGCAACAGCAACAGCAACAGCAACAACAACAACAACAACAACAACAACAACAACAACAACAACAACAACAACAACAACAACAACAACAACAATTTAAACTTTAATTAAATTAATCACACTGACACGCGGGACCCACTGTTAGGTTTGACCCGGACGTGTCCCGTTGACCTGCTGATGTCACACTGACGTCAGGCTGACGCAGTAATTGATTTTCTGGATTTAATCTAATATAGGAAATTCCAGAATATAGTTTAAACTTTAAAAATTCATAACTTTTATTCTGTAACTCCAAATCAGACAAATTATATATGAAAAATGATCATAAAAATCCAATCTATCCATCTGTACTATTTTCATGCATGATTAAACTAGTTAACCTGATGTTTAATGCAGAACAAGGAAAAACACTTTAAAGGGCCATATTTGAGTTTGAAATTTGAATCTTTGATTCAAATTGGTTCAAACCCTTCTGGTCTTAGTTGCATTAGCCCAACACACTCATATTGCTATGTTTCATGCATGCATCATATTGTTGCACATTGTTTGGTGATGGTTGTGTATCGGTGTTCTTGCGGCAGGTTCTGCCTCCGAGGAGTACCGTGATTACCCTAACGAAGAACCGTATCAGTGCATCGAACCATCAGGCAAGCAACCAACCATTTGATCATATCGATACAATCCCATGTTCTCGCTCCTGCTCTTTTTTACTGCATTAAGACAACGCGTTTCAAACTGCTATGTGCTACGGTAGTTGAACCCACTTCCTCTGCATGACCTGTCATTGCCACAGTAACTAGATGAAACCCACTAGCATGTGTAGGAGTTGATTGAGCCATATGTATGTGTTGTTCCTACCTTGCTATGCCTGCTATGCTTAGAGTCGTGTCAGGTCTGGTTCATCTGGGTGATGGGCTAGAGTGAAATGATTATGTTGGTAATGAGAGTGGTGTGGTGAACACGATTTGGTAAAGGTATCGATGAGAGGCCATGTAGGAGTACATGGTGGGTTGTTTCATTGAAGCCGACCTTAAGCACTGAGATCTGTATGTGTGATTTAAGATACAGCTACTACCATGCATTGGGCCCTGAAATATGACCCCGCTCGACTTCTTATTCACCCTAGTCCTCTGTCCAGGAGTTGCAAGTAGTTTCTGGTGTTTGTAGCCTACTGGAGGCCGTGGACAGCGCTGACCGTAGGGGTGGGCTGTGATGCGGTAGGTACGTGGCCGGGTGTACCGAATACCCGTTAGGTATCTCGGGAACCCTGTTCACATCGTTCTGGGCCGTATGGGAAACCTCGGCCGGACTCCCTGCGGATGGAACCTGGATAGGCGATAAACCTGGACTAGAGACTTAGGTGTATAGGTAGGTCGTGGTCTACACCCACGTCGGTTTTCGCTTGAAGTCTGCCGAGCACATATCGTGTGCAGACGCTAAGTGGTGGAAACATGTATGAAGAAGTACACCCCTGCAGGGTTATCATGATCTATTCGAATAGCCGTGTCCGCGGTAAAGGACTACTTGGTTGCCTATACAGTTCATAGACAAGTAAATGGAAACTACTAAAAGCCTCAAGATAAGTGTGAGTGCCGAGGATGGCTCTTCCGTAGGAAGACGGAGGTGGATCCTCGGTAGTGTATTGAAGTGGTGAGTAGTGGACTCGTGTGCGCAAAACCATTTCAAGTTGAAGTCTCGTAAGATAGCCTAGCCAAGAGTCAAAGCTGGCTTGCTGCAACAACTCCACCAACCCTTCTTGATAATGTGCATGTATGTAGGATCTGATGTAAGTCTTGCTGAGTACCTTTGTACTCATGTTGCTATAATTTACATTTTTACAGAAGACGCTGCAACCCCTTCTGATGGGTTCTTCGTAGACGTTGACATCAATGAGTAGGCTAAGGCCCAGTTGGTGATCCTGAGCTTGTGAAGGACCACGTAGTATAGCTAGGCTTTCCAAGCCTCTTTTATTTTACTAGTTGTCTGTACTCAGACAAGTTACTTCCGCTGCTGGTTTGTATGACTGTATGACTTGAATGCTGGGTCATGTGACCCGTACCTATGTGTATGTTATGTATGGCTCTCTGAGCCTTAAATAAAGTACTTGTGTCGTAGAGTCATGTTGTGATGCCATGTTGTATTTGCACATATCGAGCATATTGTGTGTATGATATTGAAATGCTTGGTATGTGTGGGATCTGACTATCTAGTTGTTTATCTTTAGTAGCCTCTCTTACCGGGAAATGTCTCCTAGTGTTACCGCTGAGCCATGGTAGCTTGCTACTGCTCTGGAACACTTAGGCTGGCCGGCATGTGTCCTTCTTCGTTCCTGTGTCTGTCCCTTCGGGGAAATGTCACGCATTGAGTGCCGGAGTCCTGTTAGCCCGCTACAGCCCGGTTTACCGGAGTCCTGCTAGCCCAGTGCTACAGCCCGGACCCACTTGCTGATGACCGACACGTTCGAAGCTGGGTCATGGATGCCTGCCCCTGTAAGTCTGCGCCACTTTGGGTTTACAACTAGTCATGTCAGCCCGGGCTCCTTATCATATGGATGCTAGCGACACTATCATATACGTGAGCCAAAAGGCGCAAACGGTCCCGGGAAAGGTAACGCGACACCCGTGGGAATACCGTGCGTGAGGCCGCAAAGTGATATGAGGTGTTACAAGCTAGATCGATGTGACATCGAGTCGGGGTCCTGACAGAGATGCATAGCAACGAGGCAGAGAGTGTGTCTACACACCCTCGTAGACCGTAAGCGAAAGCATTTCACACCGCTGTTGATGTAGTCGAACTTTCTTCGCGCTCCATCAATTGAGTATCGAACGTACGACACCTCCGAGTTCTGCAAACGTTCAGCTCGGTGACGTCCATTGTCTTCTTGATCCAGCAAGACGTTGAGGTAGTAGACGAGTTCCGTCAGCATGACGGCGTGGTGACGGTGATGGTGAAGTGATCCTCATAGGGCTTCGCCTAAGCACCATGAGAATATGACTGGGTGTGTAAACTGTGGAGGGGGGCGCCGCGCACGGCTAGGCAATTGTCTGTTGTGTGCTAGGCGCCCCCCTCCCACATATATATAGGTGGGAGGGAGGGAGGAGCAGCCAAAGGAGGTGTCCAAGTAGGAGGAATTCTAGTTGGAGTCCCTCCCAAGCCGCACTCCCCCTGCCTTATATAGGTGCGGGGGAAAGGCAGGGGAGGGTGGCGCCCCCCTTTCCTTTCTCCCATGAGAGGGAAAGGCAGGAGGGGCTAGCCCTTCCCCTTTCCTTCCCTTAGGGCCCGCTATCCAAAGAAGGGGCGCATCAGGGGCTGGTATGTTCCCCCTTTGGCCCATTAGGCCCATATCTTTGTTGCGGGTGCCCGGGACCCCTTCCGGCGACCCGATATGTACCCGGTACCCTCCGAAACACTTCCAGTGTCCAAATACCATCGTCCTATATATCAATCTTTACCTCTAGACCATTTCGAGACTCCTCGTCATGTCTGTGATCTCATCCGAGACTCCGAACAACATTCGGTCACCAAATCACATAACTCATATAATACTATATCGTCATCGAACGTTAAGCGTGCGGACCCTACGGGTTCAGGAACTATGTAGGCATGACTGAGACACCTATCTTGTCAATAACCAATAGCGGAACCTGGATGCCCATATTGTCTCCTACATATTCTACGAATATCTTTATCAGTCGAACCGTTATAACAACATACGTAATTCCCTTTGTCCATCGGTATGTTACTTGCCCGAGATTCGATTGTCGGTATCTCTACACCTAGTTCAATCTCGTTACCGGCAAGTCTCTTTACTCGTTCAGTAATACATCACCTCGTAAATAACTCCTTGGTCATTTGCTTGCAATCTTATGATGTGTATTACCGAGAGGGCCCAGAGATACCTCTCCGATACTCGGAGTGACAAATCCTAATCTTGATCTATGCCAACTCTATAAACACCTTCGGAGATACTTGTAGAGCATGTTTATGATCACCCAGCTACGTTGTGACGTTTGATAGCACACAAGGTATTCCTCCGGATCCGGGAGTTGCATAATCTCATAGTCGAAGGAATATGTATTTGACATGAAAAAAGCAATAGCAATAAAACTGAACAATCATAATTCTAAGCTAACAAATGGGTCTTGTCCATCACATCATTCTCCTAATGATGTGATCCCGTTATCAAATGACAACACATGTCTATGGTTAGAAGACCTTAACCATCTTTGATTAATGAGCTAGTCTAGTAGAGGCATACTAGGGACACGGTATTTGTTTATGTATTCACACATGTATTTAAGTTTCCGATCAATACAATTCTAACATGAATAATTAACATTTATCATGAATAAAGAAATATAAAATAACAACTTTATTATTGCCTCTAGGGCATATTTCCTTCAAGGCGCCCCCTGAGCTCGTGACTCCCATGCAACTCCGTTTGATGTCATCCAACCTCTATAAATTCTCAAATATTCCCAAACCAACAAAGAGCCACCCGAAACACTTTTTCCATCACCACAAGCATGTGTTCTTTCACGATCCCATGTGGAGACCTTTTTATGTACTTTGTCGGAGGGGGAATCGATCACGGAGGGCTTCTACATTCCGATGATGCGTGAGTAGTTCACCATAGACCTTGGGTCCATAGTTAATAGATACTAGATGATGCCCCGCGCGTTGCTGCGGCATACAATTGATGTAGAAAATAAACAAATTATGAACTTTTACCTATTGCACCGGAGGAGTTTCTGAGTAAGATCAAATTCTTTTTCTTTTGTTGATGTTAAATAGTGGGAATAGAAGGTAATGTCAAATCAGAATATGAACTTTAATTTTCTTCTATAAATGTATGGAAGAATGGTAGGATTTACCTAGTAGGATGTTGATTTTTTCATACATTTTTTGTAAAGTCTACATTTTTTGTACCGGGGTTTCTGTGAAAGAAAGTTACACTGACTGTTGATGTATTATTAGTACCTCGTTCATCGAGGAATTAAATAAGTATGCACATCTATTAGCAGTACCTCGTTCGAATTCTTTTTGTATCGTCAGAATCAATCACACTGACTGTTGATGTATTATCATTTGAGATCCCATGGCTAAGGATAGTTGGACTATAAAGTGGTGTTTCAAAGGATAATAACAACGCTCTCACTACTTGGTTGGCTGGAACCTAGAAGTGACAACATGTCCAATCTTTGAGATGCCTGAAAATGTTCATAGTTTAACTTAGTATGCAGGCTGGAGATGGAATTCATAATACGAATGTTGACTCACCTGGACATACAAAAGGAAAGCAAATAAAATAATCAACATGTGAAGTTCATGGTAGCAATCTAACAGGGGGAAAAACATGCTGCACGAATATTTGAAATGGAGGAATCAGGGGGAACTTCGTACAGAGAGGGGATTGAAACATGTTCCAGGTGGCGTCGAGGTTGCAGATGTTTCCTAACTCTGGCAGATGATTGCAAGAGCAAACTGGAGTCCATACATGGTAAATTAATTTGACCCCTGTAGTAATGACATTCCTGCAAAAAAACATGACAGAGTAAAATTTCACATAAATCTAGTTATATAATCATAAACCCTGACTATGATGTTAAAAAAACATAAAACCCGACTAAGAAAAAAGATATGGCGGATCAAGACGTGTGAGATATCTGACTGAAAGAAGATTAATAGAAGTGCATTTGACAGCTTTATAGTTTGTTGCAACAAAAAAAATCGAGAGTTCTTTGTTAATGTAGCCAATCAATTGCAGACGAATACATGAGGTACTGTTCTCATGTACGCATATGTACTTTCTCCTTTGCTGGATGAATACATGAGGCATATGTGTCCTTTACTCAACAACAACAAAATCCCCCAATCTCCCCACCACAAACAACCATGATAGCAACATGCGAGCAAATCGTCCACCTTCATCAGCCATTCAGTGATTTTATTCAGCAAACAAAGCACGCCGTTCATGTATTCATCTCGCAAATAGAACAATACATATGCGTACATGAGACACCAAGACGAAGAACTCTCCACGCCCAGCCACCGAAGGAAGGCCATGCAAAAAAAACCCGAAGGAAAGCGAACCCCATAGAAACACAAAACACGATGCTCACCGATGCCATCAAGCCGGCCGGCCGCTCACCGTCTGCTCGATCCGCCATGGAGAAACCATCCATGATCCATCTGCATCGCCTTCAAAGGGCTTTGGAGGCTGCATGTAAAAAACTGGAACAAATGTCGGGTTCCGATAATCCCCACAGATTGGATGGCTCCATGCCTCCGCCAGGACTCCAGCTCGCCAGAGACGCGAAGGATGAAGAACTGCTACCATCCTCATCCCCAAAACAGGGACTGAAGCCCCAGCAACCGTCACGTCGCCGGGAGCTGCCACCATCACCAGCGCAGCTTCCGACGAAAAGAACCACCGCCACAGAGTCCGGTGAACCGGATCCGTCATCCGCGATACAAAAGGCCTTCGGCACCTCGCCGGCACCGTATCTGACGCCGTATGGAAGGGGAGAAGTCCGGCCATCCCTTATTCTACTCGCGACCACCTCTTTGGCCACGGTGACGACGACGGGATACCTCACCCCTAAACCTAACCCAATATACACCTCCACACCGGGATCCCAGTTCCCCTCAGCCACTCGGCACTGAATTGGGCGCCGGAAGCGAATGGAAACATCGTAGCACGGGGAGATACCGAGAGATTATGCGTCCCTCTGGGAGCCGAAGAGCCGAGGAGACGAAAAAAGCGGAGCGAACTTCAAAGCCTGTAGTACACGCGATCAACTCTTGGGCTACGCCGTGGCTAATCAAACGACTGCAAGATTTTTATTTTTTTTCAAAAAGGACTGCAGGATTTTTATGGTGACGTGGTGGATAGGCTGACGTGGCAGTAGGAGAATGGTTGCTGATGTGGACATGCTACATGCTTAGTTAAATAGGTTAGTGGGGATGAACTATTTAGGTATTATAGATATGGCTTCTTCTCTCCCTTTGATCTTCAATACCATGTTCTTCTCGATCTTCTTGGAGTACTATCCAATGTAATATTCTTTTGCAGTGTGTTTGTTGGGATCCGATGAATGATACGTCCCCAATGTATCTATAATTTTTCATTGTTCCATGCTATTATTGTATCAATCTTGGATGTTTTATATAACTTTTTGTGGTATTTTATATCATTTTTGGGACTAACCTATTAACTCAGCGCCAAGTGCCAGTTGATGTTTTCTGTTTGTTTTTGGTTTTCCAGGAAATCAGTACCAAACGGAGTCCAAACACTATGAAACTTTTTGACGATTTTTTTCTGGACAAAAAAGACCCTAAAAGCTTCGGGAGAGACCAGACGAGAATCGAGGAGACGACAAGGCAACAGGGCGTGCCCAGGGGGTAGGCGCACCCTGATGCCATGTGGGCCCCACGTGGATCCGTCTGACCTAATTCCACCTCTATACATTCTCTAAAATCGGGAAACCAACAAAGAGCCACCCCAAACACTTTTTCGCTGCCACAAGTTTATGTTCTTCTGCAATCCCATCTACAGGCCTTTTCTAGTACTCTGCCGGAGGGGGAATCGATCACGGAGGGCATCTACATCATCCTTGCTGCCCTCCGATGATGCGTGAGTAGTTCAACATAGACCTACGGGTCCATAGCTAGTAGCCATGATGAGGACATCACTAACAAAGTTACACCACTAAAAAAAAAGACGCATCCGTGACATTTTAGGCCGAACAAAAAAAAATTGTCATGCTTATGACACTTCTATGACGATAATTGTGAAAAAAATCACGTATCATCATAGATGTGGTGGGTGAGGGAGTCCTGGATTAGGGGGTGTCCGGATAGCCGGACTACCGTCATCGGCCGGATTATCATCGGCCGGACTATCATCATCGACCGGACTCCAAGACTATGAAGATACAAGATTGAAGACTTCGTCCCGTGTCCGGATGGGACTTTCCTTGGCGTGGAAGGCAAGCTTGGCGATACGGATATGTAGATCTCCTACAATTGTAACCGACTCTATGTAACCCTAGCCCTCTCCGGTGTCTATATAAACCGGATGGCTCTAGTCCGTAGGACAACAAACATCATCAACCCTTACAATCATACCATAGGCTAGCTTTTAGGGTTTAGCCTCCTTGATCTCGTGGTAGATCCACTCTTGTAAACATCCACAATATCAATATCAATCAAGCAGGACGTAGGGTTTTACCTCCATCAAGAGGGCCCGAACCTGGGTAAAACATCGTGTCCCTTGTCTCCTGTTACCATCCGCCTAGACGCATAGTTCGGGACCCCCTACCCGAGATCCGTCGGTTTTGACACCGACATTGGTGCTTTCATTGAGAGTTCCTCTGTGTCGTCACCGATAGGCTTGATGGCCTCTTCAATCAACAACGACGCAGTCCTGGGTGAGACTTTTCTCCCCGGACAGATCTTCGTATTCGGCGGCTTCGCACTGCGGGCCAACTCGCTTGGCCATCTGGAGCAGATCGAAAGCTACGCCCCTGGCCGTCAGGTCAGGTTTGGAAGCCTAAACTTCACGGCCGATATCCGCGGGGACTTGATCCTCGACGGATCCGAGCCGCATCTAAGTGCGCCGCACTGTCACGATGGGCACGACCTAACTCTGCCGTCGGACAACGCCTTGGAGGCCGCACACGAATCCGCTCCGACCTATAGTCCGGAGCCGATTGCGCAGATCGAGGACGGGTGGCTGGACACCGCCTCGGGAGCTGCAACTTCTACAGCGATGGAGCCGAACACTGACCTTGTACCGCATAAAGCTCATGACTCCGAGGTGCCAGACTCCCTACCGGACTCCGAACCTCCTGCGCCCCTGCCAGTCGAATCCGATTGGGCGCCGATCATGGAATTCACCGCTACGGACATATTTCAACACTCACCCTTCGGCGACATCTTAAATTCGCTGAAGCACCTCTCGCTATCCGGAGAGCCCTGGCCGGACTACGCCCAGGATGGTTGGGACGCGGACGACGAAGAAATTCAGAGCCCACCCACCACCCACTTCGTAGCCACCGTCGACGATCTAACCGACGTACTCGACTACGAGTCCAAAGACATCGATGGTATGGACGACGATGCCGGAGACTATCAAGAACCAGTGCCTACGGGACACTGGAAGACCACCTCGTCATACGACATATACATGGTGGACACCCCAAAAGATGGGGACGGCGAAGAAGCAGCGGAGGCAGATTCCTTAAAGAAACAGCCCAAGCGCCGACGTCAGCGGCGCCGCTCTAAATCCCTCCACAGCAAGAATGGAGATTCCGGCACAGGAGATAATAACACCCCTGAAAGTGCCAAACATAACCCCCTCCAGCAAGATTCAGCGCAGGAGGAGGCAGAAGCAAGCCCTCACAAGAGGGCGGCGGACGAAGAGGTCGAGGATGATAATTACATACCTCCCTCCGGAGACGAGGCAAGCCTCGACGACGACGAATTCGTCGTGCCTGAGGATCCCGTCGAACAAGAGCATTTCAGACGCAGGCTAATGGCCACAGCAAACAGTCTAAAGAAAAAGCAGCAACAGCTTCAAGCTGATAAAGACCTGCTGGCCGACAGATGGACCAAGGTCCTCGCGGCCGTAGAGTATGAACTCGAACGCCCCTCCAAAAGCTACCCAAAACGGAAGTTGCTCCCCCGACTGGAGGAGGAAGCATACAAACCGGCAGCACTAGCGCACAATACGGCAGACCGACCACCTCGTGGCCGCGACAGAGAGGCATGTAAGCCCTCCACCAAAACCGTACCCCGGCACCGCTCAAAAAGCGCGAGGCCACGGGGGAACGCGCCGGACTTGCGGGACATATTGGAGGACAAGGCAAGACAATCCAGATCTATCTATGGATCACGTGGGCACCCCAAGACCCACGACGAATACCGTCACGCCGGATACAACTACTCCTGCCGGGCCGAACACAGCAGACAACGCTCTCTTGAGCTACGTCGCGACATTGCGCAATACAGAGGCGCCACACACCCACTATGCTTCACTGATGAAGTAATGGATCATCAAATCCTTGAAGGGTTTAAACCCGTTAACATCGAATCCTATGATGGCACAACAAACCCCGCGGTTCGGATTGAGGATTATCTCCTTCATATACATATGGCCCGCGGCGACGATCTCCACGCCATCAAATATCTCCCGCTTAAGCTTAAAGGACCAGCTCGGCATTGGCTTAACAGCCTGCCCGCAGAGTCAATTGGATGCTGGGAAGACCTGGAAGCCGCATTCCTCGACAACTTCCAGGGCACGTATGTGCGACCACCGGACGCAGATGACCTAAGCCACATAATCCAGCAGCGAGACGAATCGGCCAGGCAATTCCGGACACGGTTCTTAACAAAGAAAAATCAAATCATCGACTGTCCGGATGCGGAAGCCCTCGCTGCCTTCAAACATAACATCCGCGATGAGTGGCTGGACCGGCACCTAGGACAGGAGAAGCCGAAATCCATGGAAGCCCTCACATCACTCATGACCCGCTTCTGTGCGGGAGAGGATAGCTGGCTAGCTCGCAGCAACAACCTCAGCAAAAATGCTGGCAGTCCGGATACCAAGGACCGCAATGGCAGGTCGCGTCGAAACAAAAACAAACACTGCATTAACGGTGACAGCAATGAGGATACGGCAGTCAACGCCGGATTCCGAGGCTCCAAACCCGGTCAACGGAAGAAGCCATTTAAAAGAACTACTCCGGGTCCGTCCAATTTGGACCGAATACTCGACCGCTCTTGTCAAATACATGGAACCCCCGAAAGGCCAGCTAACCACACCAACAGAGATTGTTGGGTATTCAAGCAGGCAGGCAAATTAATTGCCGAAAACAATGACAAGGGGCTACACAGCGATGACGAGGAAGAGACCCGGCCGCCGAACAACATAGGACAGAAGGGATTCCCCCCTCAAGTTCGGACGGTAAATATGATATACGCAACGCATATACCCAAGAGGGAGCGGAAGCGTGCACTAAGGGACGTATACGCGATGGAGCCAGTCGCCCCAAAATTCAACCCATGGTCTTCTTGCCCGATCACTTTCGATCGAAGAGACCATCCGACCAGTATCCGCCATGGCGGATTCGCCGCATTGGTTTTAGACCCAATCGTTGATGGTTTTCACCTCACGAGAGTCCTGATGGACGGCGGCAGTAGCCTGAACCTGCTTTATCAGGATACAGTGCACAAGATGGGCATAGACCCTTCAAGGATTAAACCTACAAAGACGACCTTCAAAGGCGTCATACCAGGAGTTGAGGCCAATTGTACAGGCACAGTCACACTAGAAGTGGTCTTCGGATCCCCGGATAATTTCCGAAGCGAGGAGTTAATCTTCGATATAGTCCCGTTCCGCAGTGGCTATCACGCTCTGCTCGGACGAACCGCGTTCGCAAAATTCAACGCGGTGCCGCATTATGCATACCTTAAGCTCAAGATGCCAGGCCCTCGTGGAGTCATCACGGTCAATGGAAACACGGAACGCTCCCTCCGAACGGAGGAACATACAGCGGCTCTCGCGGCAAAAGTACAGAGCAGCCTTTTAAGGCAATTCTCGAGTCCGGGTGTTAAACGACCGGACACAGCCAAACGCGCCCGGAGCAACATCAACCAAGACCACCTGGCACGTTCCGAGCACGCGTAGCAGTGCGGCCCCAACCCCAGCCCTCGCACAATTGCAAGACAAACTCTCCGCGTACATAATTACGCCCTGGAGATACCATGGGTCTAGGGGACGGGGCACGACCACAACAAACCCAGAGTGCGGTTCGACCACACCAGGGGCTCTCAAGTGTGTCACTCTTTTCTTTTATTTTTCTCCTTTTTATATACAGGACTCTGTCCGGCGACGAACCTGCCGAACTCCTGATGCAACAGCCAGGGAGGGACAAAGGCCGCGATGAACACTCAGGTGGTCTCCATTACGAGCATTAAATTTGTTAAATACACCATTCCGCGGCCTACCCCTGGAGGGAGACGCCTTTAATTCGTCCAATCCCTTGCTTTCCGCACTATTTGTATCATTTCGCACTCATAGCAGACCTTCTTGAATAAAATGCAGCACTTTTCGCCCATAATTGCATTACTTTCTATATATATATGTTCATTTACGACATGTTGCATCCGTATATTTTGGTACGGCCAAATACACCAGGGGCTTATGTTCCCCGCATTATGGTGTGATAAGTCCGAACACTTTCACAAGTGCGGCACCCCAAACTTATAGAAATATATGAATCGGCTCCGAATCATGTCTTGGGTCAATAGTTGGGTTTGCCCGGCTCCCATGTTTGGCACCTTACGTTTCCGTTCTATCGGCTAAGGTAGCACTGGGAGAACCACTGCGATTGTGCCCCGGTTGAGCCGGGTTAACGCCTCAGTGGAGAAAGCTAAAACTGACTGTCATGATAAGGCGAGAGACTGGTCGCTGTTCGAGAGGTTTTTTCGGATCCCTAAAGACCTACGCCGCTTCGAGCGAAGTTCCGGATAATGTCCGACGAAGGCGTGGATAGCGCCCCGGATTCGGTCTTCCGAATACTAGGGGCTTCGCCGAAATTTAAAATTATAGAATTCTATGGCTAAGTGAGAGTGTTCAAGCATTATAAGTCCGGTTGCCTTGTTCGTTGTGTTGAGCACCTCCCTAGATGGACCCAACAATGGGAACAAGAGTGCTCAAGTTTATCCCGAACACCCCAGCACTCGCGGCATGGGGGCTGAAGCCTACGACTTGCCATCTCTCAGATTTAACAAACGGCCGCATATAAGGTAATATTTTAAATTCAACAAGCGTTGCTTAGCGCATATGAACAAAGTTTTCAGCGCACAGGATACTACATAGCGAGTTTACTCAATAATTACATCTCGGGGGCACTCATCCGCAATCTTGCGGGCACCCTTCAGGACAGTCTTATAGTACATTTCGGGCATACGATATTCCTTGCCCGTTGGTGGCGCGTTAGTGATTAGCTTCTCCACATCCAACTTGCCCCAATGCACCTTTGCGCGGGCAAGGGCCCGACGAGCACCTTCAATACAGGCGGAGCGCTTGATGACCTCCACCCAGGGGCACGCGTCCACCAGCCGCCGCACGAGGCCGGAGTAGCTTCCAGGCATGGCCTCTCCAGGCCACATCCAGACTATGAGGCCCTTCATGGCCTCCTCAGCTACCTTGTGGAGTTCGACCAGTTGCTTCAGCTGGTCGCTAGGGGGCACCGGATGGCCGGCCTCAGCATACTGAGACCAGAAGACCTTCTCCGTTGAGCTTCCCTCCTCACCACGGTAGAATGCGGCGGCATCGGATGCACTGCGAGGCAAATCTGCAAACGCCCCTGGAGAGCTCCGAATCCGGGTAAGTGTCAGGTAGTTTACATTAACATGCTTGCTTTGCATGAAAAATGCCTTACCCGCCGCTATTTTCTTCACATCTTCCACCTCCTGAAGGGCCTTATGGGCCTCGGCCTTGGCGGCTTTGGCACTTTCGAGAGCCGAGGCAAGCTCGGACTCTCGAGTCTTTGAGTCACGCTCCAAACTCTCATGCTTTTCCATGAGAGCCTGGAGCTCTTGCCGAACCGCCGCCACCTGCGCCTCCTGCTTTTCTCGCTCTGTCCGTTCCGCAGCCGCACTGCGTTTGGCCGTGGACACGGCTTCCTTCAGGGTTGCCACCTCGTTCGTGGCCCCTGCAGTACCCATGTTATCCTTGTTATTCTTTTATTGCAACCTAAATCCTTTTCTGTAAGGTACAAGTTCAAAGTGGTGTTACTCACCTTCTTTGTCTTGGAGCTGCATCTTGGCACGGCCGAGCTCTTGCTCGGACCGCTCGAGCTCCTGCTTCAAAGCACCGACCTCCGCAGTCATTGCGGCAGAGGTCAGTAGCACAGCCTGCAACCCATATTGACATAACTTTTTAGCAACCCTGCGTATATCTTTTTAGATCCTCAGTCCGGCTTTTCTTTCCGAACACCGAACCAAGCATCAGGGGCTACTGTCTATGCGGTATTACATTACATAATTTTAACTTCTTACCTCAAAGCCTGTTAGAAGGCTACTGCAGGCTTTGGTCAGCCCGCTCTTGGCGAGCTGTACCTTCTGAATCACCGCACTCATGATAGTGCGGTGTTCTTCCTTGATGGAAGCGCCTTGGAGCGCCTCCAACAAGCTGTCCGGCGCCTCCGGTTGGACGGAAGCCGCCAGCGTCACGGTCTTGCCCTTCTTGCGAAGGGGCCGCCGGACGGACTCCAGAACCACTGCGGGTTCCGATGTGGAGTCCGGCGCAAAGTCTGGGAGGCCGCCTTGTGGCGCCTCCGGAGCCTCCCCCTGATGGGTCCCTTCTTGGGATCCCACCTCGGCGTCCTCAGTGGCGCGAGGGGTAGAGGCCGTCGGGATGGAATCCACATCCGACGGAGCCAACGACCCGCTCGATGAAGCGGCAAGATCATCATCGGTCGGACTACAGGCAGTATGCGGCATTAGAAGGACGCTATGTGACATAAAAAGAAATTATAAATCATTCAGGAATCCGGATACTCATGATCTCGCCGGAGGCCTGGCCCTTGAAGGCCATTCTTCCTCGCCAACGTTGATGTTGGCGGAGCTGTCCGGGGGAATAGTCCTTCCCCTTTTGGACCCTTCGGCCTCCCCTGTTGGGGAAGCCTTCCTCTTCCTCTCTCCCTCCTCTGGGAGAGAGTCCTCTTTCTCCTCCTCGTTTTCGGGGGAGGAGTCCTCCTCGGAGTCGTCGGACACCTGAAAACGGGAACTCTTTCGAGTACCCGTGGCCTCCTTCTTGGCCTTCTTCTCCGGCACCACGTGCGGTGCCGGAACCAGCAGCCCCGCTAGACGGGCGTCTACTGAGTTTTCTGGCATGGGAGCCGGGCAGTTGATCTGCTCCGCCTTCTTCATCCAGGCCTGTCAAAGGAAAATGGGAAATCAAAACCCGCATAGAGTCAAACTATGAAAAGCAAGTGTCCCGTAAAGGGGTAGAATCACTTACCTCGTCAGCTTGGCATTGCGAGCGAAATCCGCGATCTTCAGTCGCGGATGCGGGGGCTTCGGCGCCCTTAAATAGCACCCTTCAGGCGCCTTCGTACGTCGTGTCGAAGAGCCCGCTCAACACGTGGTGCTGTTCCGGATCAAACTCCCACAGATTGAATGCCCGCTCTTGGCATGGGAGAATCCAGCGGACGAGCATGACTTGGACCACGTTAACCAGCCTGAGCTTCTTCACCAGCTTCTGGATACAGGCTTGGAGTCCTGTCACCTCCTCCGAACTACCCCACAGCAAGCCCTTCTTTTTCCAGGAGGTGAGCTGCGTGGGGATACCAGATCTGAACTCGGGGGCCGCCGCCCATGAAGGGTCGCGCGGCTCGGTGATATAGAACCACCCCGATTGCCACCCCTTGACGGATTCCACGAAGGCCCCTTCAAACCAAAGGACGTTGGGCATCTTGCCCAACATGGCGCCTCCGCACTCCGCTTGAGTGCCCTTCACTACCTTCGGCTTGACATTGAAGGTCTTGAGCCACAAGCCGAAGTGGGGCCGGACGCAGAGGAAGGCCTCGCACACGACGATAAACGCCGAGATGTTGAGGATGAAGTTCAGCGCCAGATCATGGAAATCCAGGCCATAGAAGAACATGAGCCCCCGGACAAAGGGGTGAAGTGGAAAGCCCAGTCCGCGGAGGAAATGGGGAAGAAAAACGACCCTCTCATGGGGCCTGGGGGTGGGGATGAGCTGCCCCTCGTCGGGCAGCCGGTGCGCGATGTCGCTGGACAGATAGCCGGCGCCGTGCAGTCTTCCGATGTGCTCCTTCGTAACGGAGGAGGTCATCCACTTTCCTCCCGCTCCGGACATGGTCGGAGAAGGTCGAGACGAGATGCGCGAACTTGGGCGCTGGAGCTCGAGTGCGTGGAGATGGATAAGCAAAGGAGGAAGAAGGCGTAGGTGAAAAGGTGAATCCTTATCCCTTATATGTAGGCGGACGAAGACTATGCGTCCCCACCTGCCTGGTAAAACTCGCTTATCTCCCAAGCGTCACCATCAATGGCGCGGTTGGGTTACCCACGTCCGTATTGATGAGAATCCCGGATTAAGGGGGAACACGATCTCTGCTTCGACAAGACGTGCCAAGGAAACCGCTTCGCTAAATGCGCTGAGGTGGTAAAATAAAAAATGATTCAAGTAATGGCTTGGTAGTGGTGTGACGTCACACCGCAAAAAACGTGAGCAGATTGAACTTGTGTATATATATTATTCTCTCTACGGTGGAATGTGGAATTTATTTTGCAGAGCCGGACACTATCCTGGTGTTCACAATCTTCTATGAATTATTCGGAGGAGGAACCCGCCTTGCAATGCCGAACAATATGTGCGCCGGACTCATCGTCATTGAAGCCTGGTTCAGGGGCTACTGAGGGAGTCCTGGATTAGGGGGTGTACGGATAGCTGGACTACCATCATCGGCCGGATTATCATCGGCCGGACTATCATCATCGACCGGACTCCAAGACTATGAAGATACAAGATTGAAGACTTCGTCCCGTGTCCGGATGGGACTTTCCTTGGCGTGGAAGGCAAGCTTGGCGATACAGATGTGCAGATCTCCTACAATTGTAACCGACTCTATGTAACCCTAGCCCTCTCCGGTGTCTATATAAACCGGATGGCTCTAGTCCATAGGCTAGCTTTTAGGGTTTAGCCTCCTTGATCTCGTGGTAGATCCACTCTTCTAAACATCCACAATATCAATATCAATCAAGCAGGACGTAGGGTTTTACCTCCATCAAGAGGGCCCGAACCTGGGTAAAACATCGTGTCCCTTGTCTCCTGTTACCATCCGCCTAGACGCACAGTTCGGGACCCCCTACCCGAGATCCGCCGGTTTTGACACCGACAGTGGGCTCCTACTTTTATGATAAAAAATCGTGACAAAAAATGGGCTTTTCGTCCTGGGCGGGCCGGGGACGCACCTGCATGACATTCTTTGGGCCGTCCATGACGAAAAAAATCGTGGTAGAAGCGAGGGCGAGGAAATTTTTGGGAAGTTCCCGGTTACGGTGGGTGGTTGGGCCGAGCGATGCACGGAGGGATTGCGCGTTTCTCTCGTACACGTACGCGCGTGGGTGTGATGTGTTGGGCTCTAACTGAACCCGAGCGAGGTGTTCGCTTACTGAACCAGAGCGGCTGCACCGGCCACGCGTTACTGAACCCGAGCAATCGATAGATCCCTGGCTGTTAACTAAACCCGATCGAGCGATTCCTTCACTACTGCTGCTAACTAAAGCCGATCAAACCTGCTGCCTCTTGATGAACAGTGAACGTTGTTGGGGGTTGGATGAACAGTTCCCGGCGGGGGTTGGATGAACAGGACCCCGTGGTAGTAGAGGTCGTTGCCGCTGGATGAACAGGACCCTGATCGAGAGGAGGCCGCTAGACACCCGAGCTGGTTGGGGGTGGATGAACATGACCCCGTAGAGGGCTGGTTGAACAGGACCCCATGTGCAGGGCTGGTTGAACAGTAGCCGGTGGAGGCTGTATGAACATGACGCCATGGTGAACAATAGCTGGTGGAGGCTGGAGGAAGTCGATAGTGGATGAATAGTAGTAGGTGGTGGATGGAGGAAGTCGACGATGGATGAACAGTATCCTGTGGAGGCTGGAGCGAGGCAATAGACAGTGGATGAATAGTAGCCCGCAGAGTCCTGTTTTGTGGTACGCCACACCCCTCCCGATGAACAGGACCCCTGTTTCGACTGTAGGTGCTCCAACACAAGTCTGTTCCCTCTGTTTTGCGGTACGCCACACACCTCCCGATCAACAGCACCCCATTTCGACCGTAGGCACTCGAACACAAGTCCGTTTCCTCCATTTGGCGGTACACCAAACCCCGTTTCCACTGTTCCATCCAAGCCAGTTGGCTCCCAATGAACACGATGCATTCCGACCCAATCTGTTGCCTCCCGATGAACACGACGTTGTTTCTCCATTCCGACCCAGTCGGTTGGCTGTCGATGAACAAGACGCGTCGTTGTACGCGTTCGAGAACCCGCCCGTATGTACGCACCTAGCCGTATTTACTTTCTTGCAGCGTGGCTGTACGTACGTGTACACGATATAGACGACACTTCCTGAAAAGTTACCGCTCCTTACTGGGCCACGGTTCATCGTGGCAGAGAGAACGATGGACCAGTATGTACGTACACATTTGCGACCAGAATGATGATGCTACCTACGCTTCGACCGGGTGGGTCCCGGCTGTCAGGGAGGATAAGGAGGCACTTCCTTGCGTGCAAAGATATTGATGGTGGGTCCGAGCTGACAGGGGGAGGATTCTTTTTTTGCACGTAATATGGAGGCACTTCCTTGCGTGCAAAGATGTAGCTGGTGGGTCCATCTGTCAGCCTCACCGTGTACAGTCCTCTTCCGATGACTGTCATTGGTTGACCACGCTGACCATGTCGCACGGACAACACTAGGTGGTGGACGACAGTGAGGCAGGGAACGACACGGAGCCTGGGAACATGCTGAGGTGTGAGGCTGCCATCGCCGCAGAATAACAGGGGGTGTGGGTGAGTAGAGGGATGGCCTGGCCAGTGGTGGGAGTAGTAGGGGGCGGTGAGGCCTGCGCGGCAGGACAACCAGCCACAGGAGGTAGGAGCACGCGGTGGTTTGGACGACTGGAGCAAGAAAATCAAAGGTTAAAGAAGCAGGATGACCGTTGGATGTTAACAATCCAACGGTCACTGGTGATAGAATCATTTGTTGACTAAGTTGACAAAGCCCTGCGTACGCGTCAACTTAGTAGGGCCACAAGTCAGCCTGCAAATCTGGTGGGGCCCAACTGTCATGGGGAGCACTCATTTTTTTTGCTTAATAAGGAGGCACTTCCTTCTGTGCCAAGATATAGCTGGTGGGTCCCAGCTATCATTGGGAAGATTCATTCTTTTTGGCATAATAAGGAGGTACTTGCTTGCGTGCGGCCATGGACCATGTGGGTCCCAACTGTCAGCCTCTCCATGTACATCCCTCTTCCGATGTCGTCGTTTGTTGACAACGTTGACCACGCCGTGCCGAGAACACTAACGCGATGGATGACGGCGAGACCCAGGAAGGGAATGACCCGGAGGCGATGAAGCCACATCAGTGGATGGTTGTGGGTGACTAGAGGGATGGCCTGGCCAGCGGGGGGAGTAGTAGGGGGCGGTGAGGCCTGCGCAGCAGCACAACCAGCCATGGGACGCGGGAGCACGCGGTCCCACCGGTGCAGGATTTGGTGGCTGGAGCAAGAAAATGAGTGATTGAAGAAGCACGATGGCCGTTGGATTGACATCCCATGGTCACGTCTGCTAGAATCGTTTGTTGACATATATAATAAGTAAAAAAATCTTGCATACGCGTGAACTTAATAGGCCCACAAGTCAGACCATTCCCTATTTTTTAAATAATTTATAGCTCATTGCAACTTCTTATGCAATTTATTGCAGTCCTTTTTTTGTTGGCCGGGGCCAGGGTTAAAAATTTAAACAAAATTTCGCATATTTTGGTGGGGTCCAAACTATTTTTAATACTGAAATGTCGAGCCAGATTGAAAGTACTTTGAAGATATATTTAAATTAGGTTAAAGCCCAGTGAAATTGGAATCTGAAAGTGTGAAAAAATTCAGAAATTTGAAAGTAATTGCCAATTTGTCGACAATTTTTTTATATTTACAACCCATTTCATATTACTTTCAAGATTTGTAGCCGTCTTGAAAGAGTTGCAGCCCAGCAGAGCATAGAAAAATAAGTAGGCCTGGATTGGGTATTCTCCAGAAAAAATAAACTGGGCTCATTTTCACAAAGAAAAAAATAGCTGGGCTGGTCATGTGGTGATCGTAAAAATATAAGCCTGGGCTAGACAGGCCACAACCCAGTTGAAACCCTGCTCCGTCTCAACAATAACAAAAAAATTACTGCTCGAGCAGCTACGTCCCAGGTGTCAACCTATCTTGTGCTGTTCTCTTGTCTATTGACTATACACTAACAATGTTGTGGGTCCCAGATGTCAGCAAACCACTAGGAGGAAGCATTTTCTTTTTATATACACTGACAATGGAGTATATAACAAAAAATGAGGAACTTGCTTGCGTACGGCCACAGACATGGTGGGGCCCTACTGTCATCCTCTCCATGTACAGTCATCTCCCGATTCCTCTTGTTTGTTAACCATGTTGACAACGCGAGAGGGCGGCGCCTCGGCGAGCGCACCAAAGCGCGCCGAGGATGACGGCGAGGCCTCAGACGTCGGCGTTAACAATTTAGGAGATGGTGGGGCGGCGATGCGTGCGCCGAGGCACAACCAACCATGGGAGGCAGAAGCAGGCGGCCTCGCCGGCGCTAGTTTGGTTTTGGCGGCTGCAGGAAGATATGACTGAAGAAACACGACAGACTATAAAAGCACCAGGAGTACTTAACAACCTTAACTGAAACCAGCAGATGCACTTAACAACCATAGCGAAAGCAGTATGCATGAGTAGTTATGCAGGTTCAACCATACAAAGCATGCCTTGAATAGTGCTACTTTGCCTACAGTTAACCAAGGGTGAGGCCACCAAGCCCCAGGACAAGGCCCAGGCGCCACCCGGCGCATCCACAACCTTCTGAAAGCGGCTTCATCTCGCAATGCGGTCAATAAATAGGATATTCACTAGAGCCATGGAAAAGCATGAGCATAAGCTTCTGTCGTATTCTCCAAGATGGACGGGCCTTCATTATTTGAGACCACCCATGAATAATTATCTTTTCACCTCCAAGGGAAATGGAGTAGGTCGACATAAACATCATGTTGTGACCAAGCGCAAGTCTGACCAGACCATAGTCAGGCATCTATATAGGAACAATAGAACTGGGCAGTTTCTGTTTCAAGAAGATCACAGCTGTAAAACTGTGTATAAGCAAGAGTTTATGAACAACATATATAACGGAAAACAGCTCGTACCATAAGTTTCTCGACACAGTTGGACCTGTTCAACGTGTGCAACAGTGGCACACATATCCCACGTGGCTTCCCACCATTGAAACGCCCCACAAGGACCTCAAGACGATCAATAAAGTGTAGGAACTGGTGGATGTCATCCCAGTCAACTTCAGTGCCATCAGTAACAGTCGAGTTCTTATAGAATAACAAACGAGTAACGTGCTTAACTTTGAAATAACCGACACGTGCCTCCAATTATAAGAAATATTAGTTAGAAGTAGCATCTTCGTGAGAGAAGGGAATCAGAAACCGTTAATCGAGGCAACAAGATAGTTAAGAACCAGATACAAAAAGAATAGGCGGATTAAGAACCAGATACAAAACTAACATGGATGAACTACTGGAACGACATCGGGGTGGAAGATCACAGTGAAGATGAGACCAGGTTCTGCTATTTCCATCAACATTCGTGTGCCAACTTTCAGCCTGTAACACTTGAGAAAGTTTATCAAAGTTCAGCCATAAAAAAGCAGCGATCTTCTTGGTTCATGAACCAACTCGGAACTTATATCCATGGCTTGTCTTCAATGTGACCATTAAACTAGTGTATTCAGTTATGGAAAGGCCGACCATCTTGAGTACATGTGTTCTAGTAGAGCAAGGAATGCACTGTAGGAAAAATAATATGAGAACACAATGTATTCGCTATCCAAATCTAGAAATAATTTCCTCCTTCACATCAGTGTTGACCATGGTACTAGTACCTTTTATCCAAATATATAGCAATCCAAATTTCCAAATTAGTCAACAACATTTCCAAGAACCCCCACCCTCCTGGATAGAAAAGAGGATTCTAGGAACATACTATGCGTGTTTTAAAATCATGTGTTAGGATGAGAAGGAACAAGTGTGGCGTCTCACCGAAGGCGCAGAAACCTGTAGGGTCCTCGCACTTTGGGCACTGCAAATGAAACACACTAGATTCAATAGGAAGAAAAATGCATCAACGGCGGCAGCTACCATCCTAGGATTACCCGCGACCAAGGGACTTGGATTTATTGGGGATGGATGAAGAATTCGTACCTGGTTCTCCATGAGAAAACCCTATGCAATCGTCGAGAGGGGGTTTTCTCTGAACAAGCAGATGAGGGAGAAGGGGATTCAGGCCCAGTGAAATATTGCTGCTTCATCCGTCCATCTTACCGCTAAAGCTGGAAAGCTGGGGGGTTTTGTGATTTGACCGCTCATTGGGCATTAATATGGCGCTACGACCGGGGTGAGTCTACCATGAAGTTGTGCACTCTAATTTGGTGCATGGCACGTGGACCCCGTTGCCGGATGCCCCACATATCAGTGAAAGGAAGTAGAAAGGCAGGAGTAACTAGTTACACTTAAATATATTTTTGACAGAGAGATACTTCCTCTGTAAAGAAATATAAAAATCTTTTATAACTCGGGCTCCGGTTCTGGCGGGGCGGCGCTAACCAAGGCGGGGGAGTTGAATGGATTCTGCCCCGGCTATAAGAATAGGTCTCCTGCTGAGCCAAGACCGTCTGAAGAAGTTCTCTGACTCTCCGGGTCTCCATTGCTGTCGGGTCATCACCGTCCATAGGAAGAGCCGCCAAGCGTGTGGAAGCTCCAATTAAGTTCTGCATAGGGTTGGAAAAGTGACCCGGAGGGATTGGCACATAACACGGCGGTGGCATGCTCACGTGAGGCGGTACCGTCTCCCGGGGCTGAGTCGGCCCTCCTGTTCCGGCTGTCATAAGTTGATTGGTCTCTGGCGGGTTACTTGGACTGGCTCCGGGCGTCACAAAAAGAACCCGAGGATCGTAATTCAGAGGCAAACGGGATTGTGTTTTCTGATGTCTCCTCCTCATTACCTCATTAGACGCGTTTACGCTCATCGTGAGCTGATAAGCTTCTGACTGTAAGCGCTGCGCCCGGGCGTCGAGAGCCGCCCGCTCTGTAGCTAGCCTAGTATCCTCAGCTGCTAAGGCCTCCTTGGCCTGAGCTATCTCCTCATGCACCTGTGCTACCGCTGCGTCATGCTCATCTTTATCTGCAGGAATCACTGTGGCGGTTAACAGGACCGTGAGCTTGTCCATGAGGTCTATTAGCACGTGAGCCGGCGGGCGCACGGGGCTGCCTGCCTCGGCTGCTCCTAAACCGGACGTCACCGCTGCAGCAGCTGTAGAGTTTGAGCCGGGCTGAGTCCCAGCCATAAAGATTCCGGCCCACCTCGGCGGCTCAAAGGGGTCCGGAATACTGATGCCATCGGAACAGCCCCCGAGCACGCCATCTTGCACTTGGTACAACGAATCTGTTGAACCGGCGGACGAATCATTGTCCGAGAGGACGGCCGTCTCACCCCTATCTTCAGATCCTTCAGAAAATTCTTCTTCGTGGATGCAGCCCACGAAGGCACGCCTCATGACCGGCTGAGTCCGGGTCTTCCTCACACGCTGAGCCGTCTCTATGAGGTCGGTGCAGTTGTCCGGCTTAGGGCCCGGCTCTCTGATCCGGCCGATGAAGACGCGGATTCCGCCAAAGGGGACCCGGTATCCGTACTCAATTGAGCCGGCGTCGGGACCCCAGCCTTCGTCGTCGATGTAGATCTTGCCGCGACGACTCTTGGTCATCCGGCCCACTACGTATCCCTTGAGCCCTTCGAAGTTGCCCTTCAAGAACTCAAATCCACTATGCGCTGGCCCCACGATGGGCGCCAACTATCGTGGAATAGTCACGTCAGATGTCCTCGTGAAAGGACTTAGTTGTGGAGCCATCGTAACTAGGAAGCTTGAAGGGGTTAAATCGGGACAAGGGACACGAGAGAGTTTATACTAGTTCGGCCCCTTACGGTGAAGGTAAGGCCTACGTCTAGTTGGGTTGGTATTGATGTTTCGATGACCAGGGAGCGAGATACGCTATGCCCAGCTCTCGATGAGTTGTTTCTTGCCCTAAGCCGCCAGCAGGTCGTCCCCTTATATACACGGGTTGACGCCCTGTGGCCTACAGAGTCCCGGCCGGCTTATAAACAGTGTCCGGCTCGGTGACCAGTTAAGTCTACCTTACGTTACAAGTCATGCCATTATGGCGGTTTACTACAATGGGCCTTAAGCCGCCTGTGGGCCTTAAGCCCTTTATTGAACCGCCATCTTCATGCTTGGTCTTGGGCTTCCTCTGATGAGTCCTCTTTGCGTAACCCGGCCCCTCCTGGGTGGCTTACACAAATAGTCATATCCCCAACAAACCCCTTTAAAACATCGGGTTGCAAGGTGTTGTTGTTTGTGTGCAGGCGTTGTTTATGTTGTGTTGCTTGGTTCTCCTACTGGTTCGATAACATTGGTTTCATCACTGAGGGAAATACGTACCGTCGTTGTGCTACATCATCCCTTCATCTTGGGGGAAAAACCGATGTAGTTGCAGCAACCATCAATAGTTTAGTAGTAGAACTCATCCTCAGGTCTGCCAGTTCACACGACATGACTTTGAGAACTTCATCTCCACCTTGGACCTGGTTCTAATTCAAACGAAAAGCAAATATTTTATTACTACCTCCGTTCAGAAATATAAGATGATTTTTGATATTTTACTCCATATAAGACTACATATACGCACAGAAATGAGTGAACAAAGACACTAGAACATGTCTTCAAAGGCATGAGAGCAGAGGGATTACTTGCAATATCCATAACACAAGTACTAAGGCTCTTATACTCTCTTCAAAGGCATGAGAGCTAAAATCTTGCATTTCCTATAGCTAACATTGATGTTCATAAAGTAGTTGAAAGTAATCTATAACAAATCAATGTTATGTGCAATAATCATATGTATGTCAACCTCTCGCATGTTTTGGTCAAAAGAGCAATTTAGAACCATCATTTGGCACAGAAAAATAACATGCAAGATCACCCAGAAAGTTGTACTACTAGTACTAGTACTGCGTGTTAGATGAAAAAACATGATCAAGATCGCCAAGAAGAGATATTACCTGGACTTCCTTAATGAGGGATCCCGGAGAGGGGGGGGCTTGGACATGGCGATGGCCTTGAGCTTGTCTACGGTAGTCTCAGTGGGGTGCTTGCGCTTCTTCGTACCCTGAGCCTCGACGGTTTCGGCCGGAGCCATAGATATCACTTCAGCCGGTGCTCCAGGGTCCATCAAGAAACTGTCAAATAGAAATAAAATAAAAGAAACCATAATCACAAACTCCAAAGAAGAACAGAGAGGGGGTTATAGGATCAGTCTCGAGGTTGCAAGACCAGGCCTTGGCCAGAATCAACACCATTGATGCGCTCACTTTTCCTTCTCTGGGAGAGAAGAACAATGGCAGAAGCATGTCAGGGTTTTCTTGAAGAAATGAGGAACAAGATGAGGGAGAAGCGAGTTGGGGTTTTCTTCAAGAGAGGAAGCTGAGGGAGAAGAGTGAAATGATGGTTGCTTTGTCCGTCCAACTTACTGCTAGAAAGGTGGGGGTTTTGTGATTTGACGACTCATTGGGCATTACTGTGACGCTTCCATCGAGTAGTCTACCCTGCAGTTGTGCACTCTAGTACGGAGTAATTTAGTGCATGGCAAGTGGACCCCGATGCTGACTGTCCCACACATCGGTGAAAGTGAGTAGCAAGGTTCTCGACGACCATCGAGGAGGATCCGCACGGTAGAGCGTGTCCACTATTTCTGAAGAAAAAAATGATTACAACATGTGTTTCCACTCTTACGACGGAGGAGAGCGAAACACGACAGCCACTTGAACTTACACAGTACTCCTACTACTAGGCATGTGCAGTGGTTCATATGTCAGTACTACATAATCTTGTTGCTAGTGTAGTAAGATATGGCGATAACAAATGATGTTGTGCGCATGTTAACTATATGAACAATAATGTAACATACCCCTTTTTTGACTGTCCGGTCGAGAATGAACGGTGAGCTAAATGTTAATAGAACTAGGTCTACAGCGCACGGAGAGTACGGTGCTATAGTACTCCATGAAACATGAACCATATGAAGCATGAATCAGTGTTAGGCAGGGTGTATGAAGGGTGCATGGGATGGGAGCAAAAGTTCCCTTCTCAACCCAATTTTGGGTGTTTGGCAGAGTGCATGGAGGGTGCATGAGTCCACACTAGTAGGTTAACACAAATACACTAGGAGCATGCACGAAGAGGGGTGCTGAGATGAGCATGCACAAAGAGGGAACAACTATATTGAGATGAGAATGCAACCAAACACACCCACACGCTTTGTGCTAAAGTGACTGATCTGCATCGTCTGAGTTTGATCCAACGGTCATGTTACCCCGATACATGGACATGCCCATGTAGAGGATGCCTAAACGCCACCAAAGTCCCTCTGCTTCTTGAGGCGCATGACATTGGTGATGCAGCATGCTGCCGCTCACAGAGCCGCTCCTGGTCGACGGGAGCCAGCTCGTCAAAGACGTCGTCCAATGGCATGAATGGATTCTGATGACGGAGCCGTGACAGTATTCGCTCGGCAATGGCGACGGCAGCCTGCAACCCCTCCTTGTCCAGCTCTGCGCCCACCATCGCGCGGAGACGGCTCAGCTCCTCGGAGATATAGGTGAAGAAGGAGACCAGGTCGGGAAGCCGCAGCTCGTTGAAGTCAATGGGGTGGTTGTCGGTGTCAAAACCGGCAGATTTCGGGTAGGGGGTCCCGAACTGTGCGTCTTAGGATCGAAGGTAACAGGAGACAGGGACACGATGTTTACCCAGGTTCGGGCCCTCTTAATGGAGGTAATACCCTACTTCCTGCTTGATTGACTTTGACGAGTATAGGGGTTACAAGAGTTGATATACCTCGAGATCGTAATGGCTAAACACTAGATGTCTAGCCTGTATTATTATGATTGCCCCAACGGACTAAACCCTCCGGTTTATATAGACACCGGAGGGGGGTAGGGTTGTACCGAGTCGGTTTATAGAGAAAGGAATCTTCATATCCAAAAGCCAAGCTTGCCTTCCACGCGAAGGGGAGTCCCATCCGGACACGGGGGAACACTTTCCATCTTGTATCTTCACGTCCAACGAGTCCGGCCCAAGTAACATAGCCCGGACGCCCGAGGACCCCTTAATCCAGGACTCCCTTAGTAGCCCCTGAACCAGGCTTCAATGACGATATGTCTGGTGCGCAGATTGTCTTCGACATTGCACGGTGGGTTCCTCCTCCGAACACTTCAAAGTAGTCGACCACCCGAACTATATCCGGCTCCATACAATAGTTACACCACTGAACCACAAGGGCAAAATACTTAAACAAAAAACACGATATGTCTTCACTGATAGTTATGTTGGCGAGACTTTACGTCTGGCCTCTTTATTATTTCGAGTCGCTTTTCAATCCCCCATTTCGCATTTCGAGACGCAGCCTCCGGTGACACGTCTTGTCAAAACAGAGATCGTGTCCTCTTATCACGGGATTCTCATCAATATGGGTTTTGGGTAATCCAACCATGCCGTTCGCACGACCCCTTGGGAATAGGCGAGTTTTAAGGCTCGTGGGGGGACGCTCTATATTCACTGCCTTTATAAGGAGATAAGAATCCACCTTTTCACCCCATGCCTTCTTCTTCCTTAGCCCATCCTCGAGCTCCATCGCTCAAGTTCCAAGCTTTTCTCCCCTCCGCAACTCTTTTGACCATAGCCGGCTCTCAAGGCAAGTGGATGGCTTCTTCCGTGACGAAGGAGAACATCAAGGAGCTGTGGGAGGCATGGTATTTAACCGCGGAAATCAAACACAGGCTTCCCAATCCGGCGCAGGTCATCCCCACTCCGGGGCCCGATGAGAGGGTGGTGTTCATCACCCACTTCCTCCGCGGACTCGGATTTGCCCTCCACCCCTTTGTGAGGGTACCATGTTCTACTACGGGCTGGATTTTCACGATCTGGCCCCAAATTTGTTCCTCCATATCTCGATGTTCATCGTTGTGTGTGAGGCCTTCCTCCGCGACCCTCCACACTTCGGCTTATGGCTCAAGATTTTCAACGTGAAGCTGAAGGTGGTTGATGGGCAACACGCGGACTGCGGTGGCGCCATGGTGAGCAAGCTCCCCAAAGTCAACTGGACAAAGGGAGTCTTCATGGACACCGTCAAGATATGGCAATAGGAATGGTTCTATATCATAGAACCCCGCGGCCCTAAGTGGGCAGCCGCTCCAGCCTTCAGATCCGGACCCCCGCTGAGGCTCACATCCTGGACCGACAAGGGTCCGGACTACGGGTCGGTCAATGAGGTTCTGCTGCTGCAGAAGCACGTCCCAAGCCATGGTAGCGAAGGACATTACCCTTGCTGATGTGATCCAAGTGGTGCTAATCTGTCGAGCACTTCCCTGCCAGCGGCGGCCCCTCAAAATGTGGGAGTTCAATCCGGAAGGGCCGTGGACCCTATAACGGTTCTACAACACAACTCATAAGGGGATTTGGAAGCTACTTTTTAAGAAGCAGAAGTCGGGCCCAAAGTCATCAGACGACACCGGCCTCGACTGCAACCATCCGGCCTCTGAGGTAAATTCTAAAACCTTCGAACATGAATTGGTTCGTCCATCCAAAGGAGAAGTGTTGAGTAGTCTATCCCCAAATAGGTCTGGATTAAGAAGGCGGAGCAGATCCGATGTCCGGCTCCGCTCCCCGAAAAGCGGATCCTCTACTAATGTGGATGTTGGTCCCGGTGCCATACCAGGCACCGGTAAAGAAGGGCAAGAAGAAGAAGAGAGAGGAGGGCACTTCGGACGCAGTGTCCGAGAAGGTGATGCCCAGTCCTCTCACAAGGGTGACGGCGACGAGGAGGAGGAGGAGGAGGAGGAGGAAGAAGAAGATCTTCCCCGCAAGGGCAAGAAGAGGGCGGCCTCCGAAGACCTGGAGGCCGAAGTATCAAAGAGGGACAAGATTACCCTCTCCGACGACTCGGAGTTAGACGCCGAAGCCATCCCGAAGCACTGTCGCCGGACCAAGCCCCAAGACGACTCGTAAGTAGTCCTGGATTTTTCACATACATACAATCTCTATGAACTGTAATGATAACTCTAAGTTCTTATTTTTAGTCTGGCCCACGATCTCCCCCAGCTATCCTCATCCTCGGGGGATCTTCAACCGAAGATGACGGAGAGCGGGTTGCCTCCACTATCTTCCCCGCCGCCTAGGGCGGGTGATGCTGAGGTGTCATCCCATAGGCCCTCCCTGGGCCTTGAAGAGACGCGGGGAGATGATGAGGACATGACTACATTGGATATGACCAAAAATATTGCATACATGCATATTTGTCAGGTGATTTCTAGTGCAAACTATTCAATAATCTATTTATGTTATACAGAACAAAAATACTTCACACATTTTTGTGTTTTGTCTAATTGCAGGTGTATGGGACATTTGTACAATCCACATATGAAGATAAGGAAGAAAGAGATGTTTATTTGCTGTTCAAAAAGTTCTCTCACGTCACTTTTGGCCCAAGAGAAGATAGAGTCCAAGTCTCTCACGTTCTGGACTCAGATTCGGACTGCACAGACATACCTGACTCAAAACGTCAACAACGTTTTCATACAGACTCCGAATTGGGTGATTCTTTTTTTGTTGGAAAGTAGATTTCGTGCCCTTTCCAAAACAATTGTATTCACCTTAAAATTCGTCCGGAGCGTTGAGTTATGGACGAAACAATCTGACGCTGCACCAGAATCCGAGTCAAACTACAAGTCCAAAGGTGTTACGTCACCTCCACTTGGGCCCATTGGCCTTGTATGTAACGCCCCGAGACCGACGCTCCAGAAGACTCCCAGCTATTCCGAGTTTCGTCGTGTGTTTTATTTTTGTTTGTTGCATTTCTTCATGTCATCTCTTGCATTGCATCATGCCATCATGCCATTTAATTTTTATGACTCTTCTAAATAAATTGTATTGATCTTCGATCCATTTAAATCGAGGGAAGGGTGACTTCTCTTTATAACATATCCTCCAATATTAGGGAGCTATATTAAATATTTCTTTATTTCAGAAATCACCAAAACACACTTGCAAAATAATTTCGTTCCTTTTCTGCTTCAAGTTTGGTCTCCAACCTTGCCAATAATTATTTCATCATTTTCCGGAGCTCCACCAAAAATCCGAACATTTTTGGACCTTCCCAAACCTCACTTCCTATTCAAATCATTTGAATTTAATTCAAATGAGTTTGAATTTACATCTTTCAATCATGCCTCTTTCTATTTTCTTGGAACAAGTGTATTTTTGCGAGTTCGGAAAATAATCCCCGTGTCCAACTTCTTCCTCTAACCTCCTTTTCTTTTCTTTCTCATCTCTGTTTTTTCCCTTTCTTTTAGTAGTGAGAGAGATTCCAGCCCATTTGACCCAAGGCCAGGCCGACCCAGTCTCCCTAAGGCCCAGCCCACCTAACCAGCTCTAACCCTAGCCCGACCTCCTCTCTCTCGATCCATCCCTCCTCTCGTTCCCCCCTCCGCCGCCAGCCACTCGTCCCGATCGGATCGTCCTCGATCCCCATCTCTCCCTCCTCTCGATCTCTCCCTCTCCCTCGCTCGTGCCCCCCCATCCGCTCAGAAAGACAGAGGAGCAGAGCCCCGCTTCCTCGCGCCTCCGCCTCCGCTCAAGGCCTCGCCCTTCCTTCTCCCCCGCGTCCCCATCGCCACCCATCGCATCGAGCTCCCCAGCAGCCATCCTCGCCGGCCGCCCGCACCACCGCCTCGCCCCTCTCAGCCTCCTGCGCCCGTGCCCCTCCTCTGCCTCGTCTCTGTTTCCGACCGCCGACAGCGAGCAACTCCGTCGGAGCTCGTCCCCGAGCGCGCCCAACCTCCCCCTCGCACGGCTCCTTCCCTGCCTCCACCGCGAGCCCACCATGGCGCCCGCAGCCGTCGTCCTCCATTCCGAGCAGGAGTTGCGCTGCCTCGACTCCTGGTCCAGCCAGCCACCGGAGCCCCGCAGGTCCGCGCCGTCGCCTCCTCCGCATCGAGCCAGGGAGTGGTGCTCCCTGCGACCTCATCTTCATCACCGCCTCGTGCGTCCCTACCGACTCCGACCGGGAGCCCCGCCGCTCGCTTGTACATGGCATCCGCCTTCCTGCACGCGCGTTGTTGCTGCTTTGCCGCCCACCTCCCTTCGTTGACCACCAAGACCCGAGGCATGTGTGCTCCACTGCTAGTTTCGTGGACGAAGAGTACCTCTACGATGACCCTGGATGTCTACGAGCGTCAAGTACCACTACAACCCATGTTCGACTACGTGGATTCGCCAAGTACCACGACCACCGCGTTCCGTTTCTTTACTGTCAAGGCCGAGAGGACGCCAAGTAGCATGAAGACGAGGACCCGTGTACAACTACCGTCGTCGAGTACCTGTACCGTCGACCCCGGAGACATCGGTTGCCGTGTACCACTACCATCGCAAGAACTAAGACCGGCAAGTCTGAAGACCCCAAGTACCATGACTACCCTCGAGGACATTGGTTCCGTCAAGTTCGACCACAACATGTGTACAACTACTTCCACTACTTCCCACGACGTCCGTGAACCACTACCGTCGCCCCGAAGATGTTGGACTCGTCAAGTACCTCTCCGAGACGAACGTGAACGACTATTTCCCCTACGACCCGTGAACGACTACTTCCCTCGACGAACTCGACCCGCTCCAAAACGCACGCTCCGAAGGTATAACCGCCGAGAACGACCGCCCGTGACCTAATGCATGTGTTGAATGAGATGAACCGTATGTTTGCACCGTGTCCGAATTGTCACTCGTTTTCCATGCTGCCGTCCCGTGGGAACCCGGAATCCGGGGGCACCCCACCATCCTTGCACGACATGCTCACGCCCACTTCCTTTGCACCGGTACCTCCATGAGCTACCGGAACCGATATGTTGCCGTGGCATCATTTTCGGATATGTTGCCGTGGCACCATTTCTGTTTCACCGCCGTGGCACCCTTTTCATTCCGCCATGGCGACTAATGCTTCATAACATGCTCATGTCAACATTTCCAATAAAAAAAGCATAAACTTGCATATGTCATCCGCATCATGATAACAACAATTAAAATGTTTAAAATTGTTGCTTGCTTTAAATTGCTAAGTAACATATGGGGTTTTTCCGGAATTGTTATTTGTTGTTTCCGGCCTCATTTAAACTTGCCTAAATAGTTAGTTTACTTATGTTTCACCTCTTGCCATGGTTAACAACATTTAATATTGTTGGGTACATAACCGAGAGAGAACTAAATAATTGATGTGGTGTTTCGTCAATATGCAACTCGTTGCATCTTGGGCTCCATTTAACTTGTAGTTTTGTTTGTGCATATTGCCATGCCATGCTATTTAAACCGGGCATGCATCATACTTGTTTGCGCATCATGCCATGTTTATGTGATGGTTGTTTACTATGTTATTTGTTTCTTTCCGGGTTGCTTCTCTCGTTAGCTTCGGTTTCGTTCCGGAGTTGTGAGGATTCGTTCGTCTATGACCGTTTGTCTTCTTCTTGGACTCGTTCTTCTTCCTTGTGGGATCTCAGGCAAGATGATCATACCCTCGAAATCACTACTATCTTTGCTTTGCTAGATGCTCGCTCTTTTGCTATGCCAATGCTACGATGCCTACCATTTGCTTGTCAGCCTCCCAAATTGCCATGTCAAACCTCTAACCCACCATGTCCTAGCAAACCATTGATTGGCTATGTTACCGCTTTGCTCAGCCCCTCTTATAGCGTTGTTAGTTGCAGGTGAAGATTGAAGTTTGTTCCTTGTTGGAACATGGAGATGTTGTTCCTTGGTGGAACATGTTTACTTGTTGGGATATCACAATATATCTTATTTAATTAATGCATCTATATACTTGGTAAAGGGTGGAAGGCTCGGCCTTAGGCCTGGTGTTTTGTTCCACTCTTGCCGCCCTAGTTTCCGTCATATCGGTGTTATGTTCCCGGATTTTGCGTTCCTTACGCGGTTGGGCTATAATGGGAACCCCTTGACAGTTCGCCTTAAGTAAAGCTCCTCCAGCAATGCCCAACATTGGTTTTACCATTTGCACTAACAACCTACCACCTTCCCTTGGGTTCTGCAAACTCAAGGGTCATCTTTATTCTAACCCCCCCGGGCCAGTGCTCCTCTGAGTGTTGGTCCGACCGAGTAGACTGCGGGGCCACCTCGGGGCAACTTGAGGGTTGGTTTTACTCGTAGGATGTCTCATCTGAGTGTGCCCTGAGAAAGAGATATGTGCAGCTCCTATCGGGATTTGTCGGCACATTCGGGCGGTGTTGCTGGTTTAGTTTTACCCTGTCGAAATGTCTTGTTGTACCGGGATACCGAGTCTGATCGGAACGTCTCGGGTGGAGGTCTATTCCTTCGTTGACCGTGAGAGCTTGTGATGGGCTAAGTTGGGACACCCCTGCAGGGATTTGAACTTTAGAAAGTCGTGCCCGCGGTTATGGGCAGATGGGAATTTGTTAATGTCCGGTTGTAGAAAACCCGAAGTTGACCTTATTTAAAATACATCAACCGCGTGCGTAACCGTGATGGTCTCTTCTCGGCGGAGTCCGGGAAGTGAACACAGTGTTGGAGTTATGTTTGACGTAAGTAGTTTCAGGATCACTTCTTGATCGCTACTAGCTTCACAACCGTGCCTTGCTTCTCTTCTCGCTCTCTTTTGCGAATGTAGCCACCATATACGCTAGTCGCTTGCTGCAGCTCCACCTCATTACTCCATCCTTCCTATAAGCTTAAATAGTCTTGATCGCGAGGGTGCGAGATTGCTGAGTCCCCGTGGCTCACAGATACTTCCAAAACCAGCTTGCAGGTGCCGATGAGTCCGTGCAGATGATGCAACCAAGCTCAGGAGGAGCTCGTTGAAGATCTTGTCCTTTGTGTTGTTTCCGTGCTAGTTGATCAGTAGTGGAGCCTTGTTGGGGTCGATCGGGGACCTTTGTCGCATTTGGGGTTCTTATTTTATTTTGGTTCCGTAGTCGAACCTTGATTGTATCTGGTTGATGTAATGCTTTATTCATGTAATTGTGTGAAGTGGCGATTGTAAGCCAACTATGTATCTCTTTCCTTTATATATTACATGGGTTGTGTGAAGATTACCTCACTTGTGACATATGCCTTCAATGCGATTATGCCTCTAAGTCGTGCCTCGACACGTGGGAGACATAGTCGCATCGAGGGTGTTACAAGTTGGTATCAGAGCCTTCCCCGACCTTAGGAGCCCCACTGCTTGATCGTTTTTTAGCGGCCGAGTTGTGTCTAGAAAAATGTTTTGAGTCATTTAGGATTATATATATCGGAGAGTTAGGAATTCTTTTTACTCCCCAGTCTCTTCATCGCTCTGGTAAGGCATCCTGACGTAGAGTTTTGACTCTTCTCTTCTCAAATTTCACTAAATTTTTTTTAGGATCACGCGGGTATCTTGGAATCGTTCCGATGGTTTTATGATGAGAACATTGTCTTGGTGCCTCCTGTCAGGGGTTTAGTGGAAGTGTCCCGGGGAGTTGAGCTCTGAGGTGTTGTCATCATAATTTTATCGTTGCAATTCTAGAATACTTGAGATATGTTCGCCGACATCGAAAATCTCTTTTATGCAGTTCGTTGGTGAGATAACCTCGACGCCACCCAGTACTGGGGCGGGAGTTTGGGAGTATTGCAATAACTTGTATAACAGATGCTTTTCGAAGGTTGAGGTAGACGATTTCCGAAGGTTTCTTGGTTATGTGTTGAAGGATGGATACAGCTGGATGTAGGATTTGCTAGTTTGGATGAGATATTATGCTTCCCCTGTATCCCCAACACCTGATTGCATAACCAGAAAATTTCGGGAGTTTCATAGGTGGGAATTCAAGTAGCTCCTAGGATTTCTTTCCGACAGATGTATGATACGAAATTGGGGTTCGACGTCTAGTGGTCCGCCTATTCACGGTTGGTTTTACAGTGGTCTTGTTGTGTCTTAAAGAGTCCTTGGCTATGCCGACTCGGGGACGCTTCGTATGTCATGTGCACTGCCTTGTACATGATGGTGCTGTACGATCGAGCCCATGTAGGCCCCACCACGAAAAGTTCGGACGGAATCTCTATCATATGTTTGTTCTGGCTTATTCTGCAAGCCAATCCTTGTTTTGTTTTGAGTTGTGGTATTCGAGTTGCTTCAATGTCAAGTGTTGATTCCATACCTTTCCGAAACAGTATTCTCATACTCCGATGTGAATACCAATCCTTCTCGACAATCGAGATTGTCATGTCAATCCTTTTCAACCGCGTGTTTCTCTTCAAGTGGATCCGATCACTTCAACATCAGCAAGACCAATTATCATTTCCTCTCAACGGTGTTTGTTTCATCCGTCTCCAAGTTGCCTTTGTTTTTTCCCCCCACCCACCCTTTTTCCTCAAGGACTAAGATTTCTTTACCAAGTATCCTTTTATCTTTGTGAAGTTTCTCCATTCTTTTCCGTCAATGTTCTTACCCGGTGGTTCTCAAGAAGATGTTCTACTAGTTCGTCATTCCTCATTCCTTTCTCTTCTCCGGTGGATTCAAGTCAAGTTTTGTTGATCATACCTTTTTCCTCATTTCAATGTCTTCTCATACCGGTGCACCTCATTATCATTCTACTTCTCGCTATTTGTTATTCCGGAGTGCTCAAGATATCTCGAAGATTTGTGTTTCCACTCTGCATTCGTTCAAGCTCTTTCAAGATTGGTTTCTCATTCAAGTCATTTAATTCAACCGGTGCAACATCTCTTTTAAATCTTTTCAACGGTGTTCTTTTGAGTGGGCCCTAACCCACAGGTCTTTTCCCAGGATCTTACCTGACTCTTCTATTTTCCCAGAGCTATCCTAAATTCTTCTCCAAGTTTGACGTAAGAATGAGTTATCATCAGTCAAATGCTTTTCTCCAAGATCTTTCAAATTCTTCCCATAGTTGGCTCAACCTCTTCGCTTTTGATTCTCCTGGAGTGTCTAAATAATTCATGGTGGTGTTTCTCGTCGTCTTTCTTGGATTTTGAAGACCGAAGAAGAGTTTTTCCTCCTTATCTTATCCGTTCTCTCAGAGACTCGTGATTCTAGCTTATTGCCATCCTCTAATAATTATTTTCGATTGTGAGAATTCTTTTCAACTATCGGGAGCAAAATCAAGAGTCTTCTCAATTTCTTATCCGGAATCCATCTTTTCAAATATTATTCATTCTCAGCTTTCAGCTCACGTTCTTCAATTTTACCGGTGCTTCGTGCAAGTGATCTTTAATCAGCTCGTGATCTCTTCGTTCTCATGGGTCTGAATTCTCTCAAGCATCTTCATTCATTTGTTAATTCTTCCCGGTGTCTTCCTTATCTTTTCTTTGTTCATTTTTAATTCTTACCGTGGTTCTTTCAAGATCTCTCTTCCTTGTTCATCATATCAATTCATTTGTTGTTCCAATCCTACCGGTGGTTCGTTCAAGATTTTTCTTCTTTCTTATCATATCAATTCATTCGTTGTTTTCCAAATCTCATCGGTGGTTCATGGAAGACCTTTCCAAGTTGACGCTATATCTATCTTAATCCTTTCAACGAGAATAAGTAGTGTGTCGAATCCATTGTTTGTCATCAATTTAATTGGTGAAGGATAAACATAATGTAATTCTTATTCTTGTTTCATCGAGTTTATTCAATTCCTGTTTTACGGAGTGGTGCATCCTCTTTTCAAGTTCTTTTCATCTTATCAAGTCTTGCATCCCTTCTCAACCGGAGTGCTACTCGAATCAGTTCCTTCTTTTCCTCTTTCTTAACGGAGTGTTGCGAACTTTGTTCTTCTCCGTTGTTTCATTTCTTTCAATTTGTTCAACCTCTCAAGGTCCGTGGTTTCATTCGTTTGTCAAAAGAAGCAACTTAGTTTTACCTTTTCTTTTTCTCTTCCGTTTTCCCTCCGGTGCCATTCTAGATCTCGGGACGAGATCCTCTTGTAGTGGTGGAGTGTTGTAACGCCCCGAGACCGACGCTCCAGAAGACTCCCAGCTATTCCGAGTTTCGTCGTGTGTTTTATTTTTGTTTGTTGCATTTCTTCATGTCATCTCTTGCATTGCATCATGCCATCATGCCATTTAATTTTTATGACTCTTCTAAATAAATTGTATGGATCTTCGATCCATTTAAATCGAGGGAAGGGTGACTTCTCTTTATAACATATCCTCCAATATTAGGGAGCTATATTAAATATTTCTTTATTTCAGAAATCACCAAAACACACTTGCAAAATAATTTCGTTCCTTTTCTGCTTCAAGTTTGGTCTCCAACCTTGCCAATAATTATTTCATCATTTTCCGTAGCTCCACCAAAAATCCGAACATTTTTGGACCTTCCCAAACCTCACTTCCTATTCAAATCATTTGAATTTAATTCAAATGAGTTTGAATTTACATCTTTCAATCATGCCTCTTTCTATTTTCTTGGAACAAGTGTATTTTTGCGAGTTCGGAAAATAATCCCCGTGTCCAACTTCTTCCTATAACCTCCTTTTCTTTTCTTTCCCATCTCTGTTTTTTCCCTTTCTTTTAGTAGTGAGAGAGATTCCAGCCCATTTGACCCAAGGCCAGGCCGACCCAGTCTCCCTAAGGCCCAGCCCACCTAACCAGCTCTAACCCTAGCCCGACCTCCTCTCTCTCGATCCATCCCTCCTCTCGTTCCCCCCTCCGCCGCCAGCCACTCGTCCCGATCGGATCGTCCTCGATCCCCATCTCTCCCTCCTCTCGATCTCTCCCTCTCCCTCGCTCGTGCCCCCCCATCCGCTCAAAAAGACAGAGGAGCAGAGCCCTGCTTCCTCGCGCCTCCGCCTCCGCTCAAGGCCTCGCCCTTCCTTCTCCCCCGCGTCCCCATCGCCACCCATCGCATCGAGCTCCCCCGCAGCCATCCTCGCCGGCCGCCCGCACCACCGCCTCGCCCCTCTCAGCCTCCTGCGCCCGTGCCCCTCCTCTGCCTCGTCTCTGTTTCCGACCGCCGACAGCGAGCAGCTCCGTCGGAGCTCGTCCCCGAGCGCGCCCAACCTCCTCCCTCGCGCGGCTCCTTCCCTGCCTCCACCGCGAGCCCACCATGGCGCCCGCAGACGTCGTCCTCCACTCTGAGCAGGAGTTGCGCCGCCTCGACTCCTGGTCCAGCCAGCTACCGGAGCCCCGCAGGTCCGCGCCGTCGCCTCCTCCGCATCGAGCCAGGGAGTGGTGCTCCCTGCGACCTCATCTTCATCACCGCCTCGTGCGTCCCTACCGACTCCGACCGGGAGCCCCGCCGCTCGCTTGTACATGGCATCCGCCTTCCTGCACGCGCGTTGCTGCTGCTTTGCCGCCCGCCTCCCTTCGTTGACCACCAAGACCCGAGGCATGTGTGCTCCACTGCTAGTTTCGTGGACGAAGAGTACCTCTACGATGACCCTGGATGTCTACGAGCGTTAAGTACCACTACAACCCATGTTCGACTATGTGGATTCGCCAAGTACCACGACCACCGCGTTCCGTTTCTTTACTGTCAAGGCCGAGAGGACGCCAAGTACCATGAAGACGAGGACCCGTGTACAACTACCGTCGCCGAGTACCTGTACCGTCGACCCCGGAGACATCGGTTGCCGTGTACCACTACCGTCGCAAGAACCAAGACCGGCAAGTCCGAAGACCCCAAGTACCATGACTACCCTTGAGGACATTGGTTCCATCAAGTTCGACCACAACGTGTGTACAACTACTTCCCCTACTTCCCACGACGTCCGTGAACCACTACCGTCGCCCCGAAGATGTTGGACTCGTCAAGTACCTCTCCGAGACGAACGTGAACGACTATTTCCCCTACGACCCATGAACGACTACTTCCCTCGACGAACTCGACCCGCTCCGAAACGCACGCTTCGAAGGTATAACCGCCGAGAACGACCGCCCGTGACCTAATGCATGTGTTGAATGAGATGAACCGTATGTTTGCACCGTGTCCGAATTGTCACTCGTTTTCCATGTTGTCGTCCCGTGGGAACCCGGAATCCGGGGGCACCCCACCATCCTTGCACGACACGCTCACGCCCACTTCCTTTGCACCGGTACCTCCATGAGCTACCGGAACCGATATGTTGCCGTGGCATCATTTTCGGATATGTTGCCGTGGCACCATTTCTGTTTCGCCGCCGTGGCACCCTTTTCATTCCGCCATGGCGACTAATGCTTCATAACATGCTCATGTCAACATTTCCAATAAAAAAAGCATAAACTTGCATATGTCATCCGCATCATGATAACAACAATTAAAATGTTTAAAATTGTTGCTTGCTTTAAATTGCTAAGTAACATATGGGGTTTTTCCGGAATTGTTATTTGTTGTTTCCGGCCTCATTTAAACTTGCCTAAATAGTTAGTTTACTTATGTTTCACCTCTTGCCATGGTTAACAACATTTAATATTGTTGGGTACATAACCGAGAGAGAACTAAATAATTGATGTGGTGTTTCGTCAATATGCAACTCGTTGCATCTTGGGCTCCATTTAACTTGTAGTTTTGTTTGTGCATATTGCCATGCCATGCTATTTAAACCGGGCATGCATCATACTTGTTTGCGCATCATGCCATGTTTATGTGATGGTTGTTTACTATGTTATTTGTTTCTTTCCGGGTTGCTTCTCTCGTTAGCTTCGGTTTCGTTCCGGAGTTGTGAGGATTCGTTCGTCTATGACCGTTTGTCTTCTTCTTGGACTCGTTCTTCTTCCTTGTGGGATCTCAGGCAAGATGATCATACCCTCGAAATCACTACTATCTTTGCTTTGCTAGATGCTCGCTCTTTTGCTATGCCAATGCTACGATGCCTACCATTTGCTTGTCAGCCTCCCAAATTGCCATGTCAAACCTCTAACCCACCATGTCCTAGCAAACC
>NC_041389.1:224687518-224738523 GCF_002162155.2 Triticum dicoccoides | reverse complement strand
GGGCCAGTGCTCCTCTGAGTGTTGGTCCGACCGAGTAGACTGCGGGGCCACCTCGGGGCAACTCGAGGGTTGGTTTTACTCGTAGGATGTCTCATCTGAGTGTGCCCTGAGAAAGAGATATGTGCAGCTCCTATCGGGATTTGTCGGCACATTCGGGCGGTGTTGCTGGTTTAGTTTTACCCTGTCGAAATGTCTTGTTGTACCGGGATACTGAGTCTGATCGGAACATCTCGGGTGGAGGTCTATTCCTTCGTTGACCGTGAGAGCTTGTGATGGGCTAAGTTGGGACACCCCTGCAGGGATTTGAACTTTCGAAAGCCGTGCCCGCAGTTATGGGCAGATGGGAATTTGTTAACGTCCGGTTGTAGAAAACCCGAAGTTGACCTTATTTAAAATACATCAACCGCGTGCGTAACCGTGATGGTCTCTTCTCGGCGGAGTCCGGGAAGTGAACACGGTGTTGGAGTTATGTTTGACGTAAATAGTTTCAGGATCACTTCTTGATCGCTACTAGCTTCACGACCGTGCCTTGCTTCTCTTCTCGCTCTCTTTTGCGAATGTAGCCACCATATACGCTAGTCGCTTGCTGCAGCTCCACCTCATTACTCCATCCTTCCTATAAGCTTAAATAGTCTTGATCGCGAGGGTGCGAGATTGCTGAGTCCCCGTGGCTCACAGATACTTCCAAAACCAGCTTGCAGGTGCCGATGAGTCCGTGCAGATGACGCAACCAAGCTCAGGAGGAGCTCGTTGAAGATCTTGTCCTTTGTGTTGTTTCCGTGCTAGTTGATCAGTAGTGGAGCCCAGTTGGGGTCGATCGGGGACCTTTGTCGCATTTGGGGTTCTTCTTTTATTTTGGTTCCGTAGTCGGACCTTGATTGTATCTGGTTGATGTAATGCTTTATTCATGTAATTGTGTGAAGTGGCGATTGTAAGCCAACTATGTATCTCTTTCCTTTATATATTACATGGGTTGTGTGAAGGTTACCTCACTTGCAACATATGCCTTCAATGCGATTATGCCTCTAAGTCGTGCCTCGACACGTGGGAGACATAGTCGCATCGAGGGTGTTACATTGTACGACCTAGGGTTTGTTTTAGGCTGCCTTGGGACGTCCTCCCACCTCCTTGGCCGCCACCCCTTGCTCCTATATAAGTAGATCCATCTAGTAGCTTTTTCCTTGGGTTTTGTTTAGATTAAAGTTCGCCATAGCTGCAACTTCGCGTACTTCGTTTGCGTTCAACGACCAGACAAAGGCATCACAGAACCCCACCTTGATCAATAAAGCTTTCATCTTATATTCGCAATATCCAGATTGCAATCTCAGTTTCTTGCTTGTTCTTTGTTTGCTCGCAGGAAACAGACCCTCGTGGTCAGGTTGATCGTGCTCCGGCGTGGTCAATAACCTCTCGGAGTTGGTTTAGCGATTGCTAAGGCGCGACGTCCTCGCACGTTCGTAGTCGGATCATCAAAGTCGACTTCCACCAAAGCGAAATCCATCATCTCATCAAAAGACGGGACACCTTTGCCTCTATCAGGAGGGGGGTGACTTAACGGCGCGGAGGGCAATACCTCGGCTGCCAAAGGACTGGGGGGTACGGCCCCCTGAGAGACCGGCGACGGGAGCCCAGTCAATCCGTCCCCCAGCCGCATACTACTCCGGAGACCCACGCAGCTCCAGGGGCTAGTGAGAGACCCCCTGCAGGAGAGAGGGGAGCGGCGACCTCTGCTAATCCGGAGGCGCCGAATACCATGGCGGATGCACTGCAAAGTGCATCCGTCCTGGGTGAGCACCGCATCCTGATGGGTACGGTGGCTGAGAAGATTCAGTCCGTCAAGAGTGGGCTGGACGAAGCCTTTACCAGCCTGCTAGCAGGCTTCGGGGTGCGTAATGTAATGTTTTTGATCATTTTTATGAGAAATATGCATGTATATATATAGTAGCCCCTGAGACTCTATTCGTTTTTTTGAAACAAAAGCGAGCAGAGGATCAATAATCAGTTGTCAGGTGGTAACATACTATTTTATGTGGATTAAAACAGGCCTCTCTATTTATCGGCGACTGCCCAGTCTGCAGAAGTTTCCGAACTCAAACGAAGACTGGAGCAAGCCGATGAGGACCTAGTCCTTGTTAACACGCAGCTCGACCAGGCGCAAGGTATAAAATACATCTTACTTTATGCCTGTTTATGTCAGTGCTCTGTGAAAGTTCAAGAGTTGCAATGTGCGCGTTTGTACAGATGGTGCCGCCGCGATTGAAACCCTCAGGGGTGAGCTTGCCCAAGCCAAGGAGTAAGTGAGGGTAAGCAAGGTGGCCGCTGATAAAGCGGCTGCAAACTTAACGGCCGAACAGGCCGCCCGACTCCATTTTGAGGAACGGGTCACCGAGATGGAGTAGGAGCACAAGGACACCGCTCGCAAGTGCGAGTCCTTAGAAGAGGAAAGTAAGGCAAAGGGGATCGAACTTGCCAAGGCCCTTCAAGACGCCAAGGAGGCACGGTCTGAATCCCGTGCAGCGCATGAGGAAATCTGTCAAGCCGGACAGATAGCGGCTGGTAAGCCCTTTCTTTACAGGCTAAATTTGGGGATCAGAGGTAAGCCTTACTTAATCGACCGTGGAGTTCTCCACACGGATGTGTGGATCTATCGAAGAGTGCTGCGGATGCTGCCCAATTCTTCCGGGCCCAGGAGGGGTACACGATAGAGCAACACTTCTGGTTGCAGTTTACGGGGCAGGAGCGTCCCGCACTGCTAAATGACCAGATGGCACAATGGGCGGAGCTGCATAAGATGTCCAGCGCGGCCATGTAGGGCATCATAGTCCAGTTGTGGCCGACTGAAGCCATTCCAGACAGCTACTTCGGCCTTGTGCGGCGTCTCGTAGATGCGCTGCCCTGAATCAACGCCGTCAAGAGGTGGTCCTGCATAGAAGGAGCGCAAATGGCCTTTGCCCCTGTCAAGATGCACTGGGCGAAGATGAAGGCCGAAAAGGTAGCAGTTGAGGGTCCGCCCGAAAGCAAGGATCACCGCACACCGGAGCGCTATTTTAAGGACATACTAGAAGGTGTCCGCCTTGTAGAAGGCAAATGCTCTAAGGATGTAGTGTTCGAGTGAACGAGTCCGAACTATCCAGAAGTTTGTATTATGAATTGTAGAAGGCCAATGCTCTAAGGATGTAGTGTTTGAGTGAACGGGTCCGAACTATCCAGAAGTTTGTATTATGAACTAAGGCCTTTTGTAATATATTCATGCTTTTAGGAATTTTATCCTCCTGTGCGGGTGTTTTTATATCTGAGAGTTCCCAGTCGTCGGCTTCAACCCCAATGTAGACACAACTGGGGTGTTCGGAATTGCACATGACTACACTTAACCCAACGTCTTGGTCCATAAAGGAGGTGTCAGTGCGGCGAACCAGGCAATCAGACTATGTGGTTTTATTGCTCTCACTTAGCCATAGGAGTTTGACGATGGGTCTACAAAGTAGCCCCTGGTATGTACGCGGTAATCCTAATACGGATGCATTACATATGTGACCGGAAAATAGTCCTTCGTGTAATATGGAAAAAATGCTAAAGATTTTAATAAGTCGCCGAGTGGCTAACCAACTCTCGCCGCATCATGACAGTCAGTTTTCAGCTTTCTCTACTAGGTGCTTAATCGGACGAAGCAGAAACACAATTGCAGTAGTTCTCCCTTTACTACCTTAGCCGATCAGACGGAACGTAAGGTAGCAAACACAGGAGCTGGGCAACCCAACTGTTGACCAAAGACATGATTCGGAGCCGATGCATATAGTGCCGAGCTCGGGACGCCGAATTGTGCTATAAAGTTGTTCGAACTTTTGTTTGGCAACACCTGTATTGCCATATAGAGCCCCTGGTAATTTGTGCCGAGGTGTGTGCGTGAGGTAACTGAATAGACGGAATAAAATCTAAGTAAAGGCAATACCGAATAAGAATTTGGTTCAATGAAATCTGATTGATATGTCAAAACGTAATCTTACAGAGGGTACCATAATTACCAAGGCCATATTACATGCCAGGGGTCTAAGGCTAAGGGGGAAAGCTACATGTTCTTGAGTGAAGTTGTGGTATACAAAATCCTTGGCACCTTCCTGCCGCACGTCTGCACTGCTTTCGCCTAAGCGAGAAAGATTCCTTGAGAGGAATGGACTTCGACTATTTGCACGAAACCGGGCTGGGAGAGAGTCCTTGTGAGTCCGGAGGATGATTAAGTTTTGATTCCCCTATAGTAAAAAAATTAATTAAAGAAAGGGGAAGGCCGTATAGGGTCGAACCGTACTGTAGGCCTGCCCGTATTGTGCCTCCGCTGATGCCCAAGGTATTTTGAGTGCAAAATTGTGCATGCACGGTACAAATTTCGTGGATGTGCATGGCGGTCGACGGAGGCGGAACTGCTAATCCAGCTCTGGTATTGCCGGGACGTTAGTATGCGGATTGGCCGGCCTTGTGTAGTAGAGCCCGACGGCCTAATAGCCAATGAGGTGTTCGGCTTGAGAGGGACGCTTTGTACTTCGGTCGCGATGGCCACGGTATGATCCTCAGTACGGAGGGAGCGTTCCATGTTTCCGTTGACTGTAATGACGCCACGTGGACCGGGCATCTTGAGCTTTAGGTAAGCATAGTGCGGGACCGCGTTGAAGCGAGCGAACATGGTTTGTCCGAGCAGTGCATGGTAGCAACTGCGGAAAGGGACAATGTCGAAGATCAAGTCTTCGCTTCGGAAGTTTTCCGACGAACCAAAAACAACCTCCAATGTTGAGCCCGTGCAAAGGGCCTCTACACCAGGTATTACTCCTTTAAAGGTGGTTTTAGTGGGCTTGATTCTTGACGGAATGATGCCCATTTTGCAGACAATGTCTTGATAAAGTAGATTGAGACTGCTGCCGCCGTCCATGAGGACTCTCGTGAGATGGAATCCGCCGATGATTGGATCGAGGACCAGAGTTGCCGAACCTCCATGACGGATACTGGTTGGGTGATCGAAGGTGATTGGGCATGCCAACCATGGGTTAAATTTTGGGGCGACCGGCTCTATGGTGTAGACGTCCCATAACGCGCGCTTGCGCTCCCTCTTGGGGATATGTGTGACATATATCATATTCACTGGTTTTACCTCGGGGGGGGGGGATTGCTTCTGTCCCCCTGTGTTTGGTTGGCGAGGCTCTTGGTCATCATCATCGCTGGGCGACCCCTTCCGCTTGTGTTCGGCGTTGAGTTTGCCGACCTGTTTAAAGACCCAACAGTTTCTGTTGGTATGATTGGCGGGTTTATCTGGGGTGCCATGAATCTGGCAAGGCCTATCAAGTATTCTGTCTAAACTGGATGGGCCATCTCTGTTTGCCTTGAATGGCTTCTTCCGTTAATCGGGTTTGGAGCCACTGAATCCAGCGTTGACCGCCGTGTCTTGGGTTCCTTCGTTATTGTTTTGGCGCTTGTGTTTGTTGCATCGTGGCTTGCCATTGCCGTCCCTGGATTCGGAGGTGCCAGGGTCGCTGGTGCTATTGCTTCTACGAGCAAGCCAGCTATCCTCTCCCGCGCAAAAGCGGGTCATAAGTGTGGTAAGGGCTGCCATGGACTTCGGCTTTTCTTGGCCGAGGTGTCGGGCGAGCCACTCATCTCAGACGCTATGTTTGAAGGCCGTTGGGGCTTCGGCGTCCGGACAATCCACGATCTGGTTCTTTTTGATTAAGAACCTAGTCCAGAGCTTCCGGGCTAATTCTCTGGGTTGCTGGATTATGTGACTGAGATCATCGGCGTCTGGGGGGCGAACATAGGCCTTGGAAGTTGTCTGTGAATGCGTCCTCCAAGTCTTCCTAGCTACCAATAGAGTTTTCTGGGAGGTTGTTTAACCAGTGCCAGGCTGGCCCCTTAAGTTTTAGGGGAAGGTATTTGATGGTGTGTACATCGTCACCGTGAGCCATGTGAATGTGGAGGAGAAAATCTTCAATCCATACTGTGGGGTCTGTTTTGCCGTCGTATGATTCAATGTCCATGGGTTTAAAGCCTTCTGACTGGTGCTCCATTACCTCATCGGTGAAGCATAGGGGGTGTGCGGTGCCTCTATATCGGGCCATGTCATGACGCAGTTCGGATGAAGTCCGTATGCGGTTTTCATCCCTGGCATGGTTATGCTTGTTGCGCCAGGCTTGATAGCCGTCTCGCGCCGGAGCACGCCCCGCGATCCGTAGATTGATCTAGTCTGACCGGCTCTATTGTCCAGGTCCTGACGTAGGTCATAGGTGTATCCCCGAGCTGTTGTTTCTCTTCTTTTACGGCGAGGTGGTGCGGGCTGGTGTTCGGCTTGAGTTGACGTTCTATCCCGGCCACGTGGTGGTCGGTCAGGTCCGTCGACCGTGTTACACGCGGGTGGTATGGGCTCCAGCGCCTCGTCGTTGAATTGGGGTAGCAGCTTACGCTTCGAGTAACTCTTTGTTGGGTGTTTGAGGCCCTATTCTTTGTCTGCCAGGACATTAGTCCATCTGTCATTGAGCAGATCTTGGTCAGCTTGAAGCTACTTCTACTTCTTCTTTAGGCTTCTTGCCATGGCTATTAGTGGGCACTTAAAGCGCTCTTGTTCGACGGGTTCCTCTAGCATGATAAAATCTTCGTTGCCGAGGCTCACGTCGTCATCGGAGAGTGGTAGATAGTTGCTATCCTCCGAGTCTTTGTTCCATGGTTGCTCATCAGGGTCAACTTGCCCGTCCTCCCGATCATCCTGTTTAGATGTTGGTTCGATGGGGTCTTCTTGGTCTTCGACGTTCTCTGGAGTGTCATTGTCTCCGGTGCTGGTATTGCTGTCTTTTCCGTGACGTGATTTAGAGCGGCGCCGCGGACGTCAACACTTTGGTGGTATCTCAGGAGCTCGTCCTCGACTGGATCCTTCTCATCATTGCTGTCGCCTTCTTTAGGTGTGTCCACCATGTACACGTCATATGAGGAAGTGGTTGTCTAGCGTCCGGTAAACGACGGGTTTTGGGACTGCTCCTCTCTAGCATCATCGTCCATACCGTCGATGTCTTCAGAGGCGTAATTGAGCACGTCAGTTAGATCCTCGACAGTGGCTATGAAGTGGGTGGTGGGTGGGAAGTAAAATTCCCTATTTTCAGCCCTAGTCCGGGCTGGGCGCAATTCTAAAGTGTTTCCTCTGTGATGGCGAGGGATCGCATTAAGTCCAAAGCCTCATTTAAGAGCGAGGTTTGGACGAGGACAGAAGTTTCCTGGCCGAGCTCGCGTGATACGGACTTCGAAAGTTCGGAGCTAGTGTCCGGAGAAGAGTCCGGCTTTGCTACCGGTGACACTATTCTCTTCGGTTCTCTAGTGTTGCGCTCTATAGCCACAGAGAGTCCAGCGAGCTCTAGACTCCTGTCTTCGGACATGGTGACGTGCTCCGGATCTAAGGCCGGAGCGGTGGTTGGGGCCATGAACCCTCAGAAGATCAAGTCTCCTCGGATATCAGCGACATAGTTTAGATTTCCATAACTGATCTGGTGACCAGGGGCGTAGCTGTCTATCTGCTCTAGGTGGCCAACCGAGTTGGCACATAGTGCGAAGCTGCCAAATACAAAGATCTGGCCGGGGGAAAAAAATCTCCTTCACGACAGCATTGTTATGGATGATCGATTGAGCCATCGAGCCTTTCGATTATGGCACAGTGGAACTCTTAATGAAAGCACCAATGTCGGTGTCAAAACCGGCAGATCTCGGGTAGGGGGTCCCGAACTGTGCGTCTTAGGACTGAAGGTAACAGGAGACAGGGACACGATGTTTACCCAGGTTCGGGCCATCTTAATGGAGGTAATACCCTACTTCCTGCTTGATTGACTTTGATGAGTATAGGGGTTACAAGAGTTGATCTACCTCGAGATCATAATGGCTAAACCCTAGATGTCTAGCATGTATGATTATGATTGCCCCTATGGACTAAACCCTCCGGTTTATATAGACACCGGAGGGGGGTAGGGTTGTAGAGAGTCAGTTTACAGAGAAAGGAATCTTCATATCCAAATGCCAAGCTTGCCTTTCACGCCAAGGGGAGTCCCATCCGGACACGGGGGAACGCCTTCCATCTTGTATCTTCACGGCCAACGAGTCAGGCCCAAGTAACATAGCTCGGACGCCCAAGGACCCCTTAATCCAGGACTCCCTTAGTGGTCGAACAGGTTTAGCCCAACGGCCGACATGGTTGCGCTGGCACGACGGTAGGCATCATGCAGCCGCAACACGTGCGTGGCAACATGGTCCACCAAGTGGTTGATGCGATCCTGGACCTCGTCACGATCGGCCTGCTCGCGCTCCAGTCGGCTCGCCTGACCGCCTATCGTATCTCCCTCTTTCTGCAGCAACGCCGCCGACGCCTCGAACATCTTTGTGGTGGACGCTGCCGCTTTCGAAGCTCCGTGAACTCCCGCACATAAAGGAGGAGCATGCCACTCCTCTCCTCCTTAAGCTCATGAAGCTCCACGTCCTCGGCCCTGAGCTCCGCATCCTTGGCCTGGAGCTCCTGTGTCAGGCGCCCCACCTCAGACTCCGTGATCTGGTATGCCGCCATGGAACCAGGTAGAAGCAATGGGGAGAGGAAGCAAAGGGGGCGAAACGGCTGAAAGGCAATGCAATCTATGAGAAGGCAGAGAGAGCCAGCCGAGGAGTAGGGTGAATCTTTTGGTTTTCACCATGGGAAAACACCGGTCGACGACTTTTCCCATCAAGGAGCAGTGGGTTTTATAGGCGGAGTCATCATGACTAATTGCTGCCGCACCTGCTCCCGTCAATCAAAAAAATAAAAATCCTGCCGCGCCTGCCGCACCCAAAGACTAGAGCAACACCGCGGTGGATATTTAAATATACCTGCCGGCAAGGAGAGAAAAAAGGGGTGAAAAAGCAAATGTGGCGGCGGCCTAGCTAACCAGTCGCACTAACCCAACTAGCTAGCCACCGTGCTTCACTGATGTACTCGGCAGGAAAGGTGAGCTTTTGTGATTTGACGACTCATTTACTTGCTTCGGCGCTATGACCGAGGAGGACCCAGAAAACGTGCGGTAGGGCGTCCCACGTCTTGGCAAGGAAGAAAATATGCGTGCACCACCCGGCTCCCGAGAGGATCTAGAAACCGCGCGGTAGGGTGTGCCACGTCTCGGCATGGAGGGAAAATGTGCGTGTAAAAATATACTGTATCAGACATACTACCTATGGTTCAACCTCGGGACCCAGCCAGTTGGTCAAAAACACCCCACTAGCCACATAGCTTTATCATGCTAACCTGGCATGGAGGATAGGTGTGGTTAGCTCCGTCTCGACCAGCCACAACGTGTCTTGTCCTAGGCGATTCTTCTATTTTCCAAGCATTTTTCTAGTTATAATAACACCACGGCAAGCTCGCGCCGCTCTTCGTGTGTGCCCGTGCATCTAAAGGTTAGATGATGGAGAGGAGAGAGAGATCGCAGGCATGGGACCCACCAGTAAGTGAGTCAGGGGTCATGCACGTGTTGACGAGCCCCTCCCTCTACTCTACTCAACGTACTACTGTATAAAATCAAGTTATGCGACAAAGCCAACAACAGTTGCTGTTTCAGGCTATCGACTTACGCTTTGTAGTCCAAGTTTCCAGTTCGAATCTCGTCTTTTAGATTTGTTAGTTTTAGGTCCAAATTTGATCATTGACAAGTGGGACCTGCTGTTGGCTTGAACTATGTCGGTATTTCCCCAAAGAGGAAGGGATGATGCAACACAACAACGGTAGGTATTTCCCTCAGTTGATGAGACCAAGGTTATTGAACCAGTAGGAGAATCACACAACACTACGTGAACAACACCTGCACACAAATAACAAATACTTGCAACCCGACGTCTTAAAGGGGTTGTCAATCCCTTTCGGGCAATGACACCAGAAATAGGCAAATGGACGTGAGAGAGTTGTAAATATTGATAGATCGAACGCCAAATAAATAAAGTGCAGCAAGGTGAAACCTAGGGTGGTTGCTACTAAGGATAAAACGATGGGCTCTATTTCTACATAAATAGATCTTGTCTAGATCATGTCATCGTTCTTATTGCATTACTCCGTTTTTCCAAGACCAAGGTGAAACCTAGGGTGGTGCCCTCTGTGTTGCCTCGTGTTGTTGCTTCTGAAGAACAGCAGGCTGAGGGCGCGATACCACCTCCTACTCCCATGTCCACCATGCAGAATATTGGTACTCAGCTCTGCGCCATCCCTGCTGAAGAGATTACTGAAGACATTCTTACTGCAGGCGTTGATGGAGCTACCTCGGCCTCCTCTCTGTAGTTCCTCTGCTTTTTGGTAGATCATGGTTGTTTTGCGTAATTGGAACGTTCTTTGCTGGAATATCCGTGGTTTAAACTCGCCCGAAAAACATTTAGCTCTTTCAAACGCGATCAACTCGTCTGGCTGTACTGTTATTTGCCTTCAGGAATAAAAAATGCAGCACTTTGACGCGTCTATGCTTAAAACCCTTTGTCCTAAGCATTTTGATTCGTTTGCTTTTGTTCCGGCGATTGGTGCATCTGGTGGTATTATCATGATTTGGTGTAGCCACGCTTTTGACGGTACGGTGTTTATGTCTGAACAATTTGCGCTGGGGGTTGAATTTTCTTCCAAACAGTCGGCTCAGCGGTGGAAGCTAGTTAATATCTACGGTCCTTGCAAGGGCGATCAACGTACTTATTTTACCAAGTGGCTTTTTGATCTAGATATCCCCCATTCTGAGGATTGGCTATTACTTGGAGATTTTAACTATATCCGTTCACCAGAAAATCGCAACAAGCTTGGAGGTGATGTAAATGATATGTTCATTTTCAATGATTTCATACGCGAGCAATGCCTGACTGAACTACCCATTAAAAGCCGTAATTTCACGTGGTCGAATATGCAGCAGAACCCCCTCCTTGAACAGCTTGATTGGTTCTTTACATCACTAAATTGGACGGCCACTTTCCCTAACACTCTTGTCATGCCTCTTGGTCGGCCTATTTATGACCATATCCCATGTACTGTCTCCATTCAAACCTCCATTCCTAAAAGTAGGTTGTTCAGGTTTGAAACTTTTTGGATTGCACATCCGGGCTTCTTTGATGTTGTCTCTCAAGCTTGGAACAAACCTATAAAATTTGGGAGAAATATTAATGCGACTGCCAGCTTATGTCAAAAACTTAAGAATCTTTGTCATGCTCTCAGCCGTTGGAGTAAACGTATCTCACGTCTGAAAATTGCCATTCAAAATACCAACAAGGCCTTACTGGAGATTGATAATATAGCCGATCAGCGATGCTTGACATTACCTGAGGGGAATTTTTAGCGTATCCTAAAAGCACATTTGCTTCGTCTTCTCCAATACTAGAAGGAGTATTTGAAAAAACGTTGTACCATTCGTTGGATTAAGTTTGGGGATAAAAATTCCAAAAAAATTCAAGCTATCACCACTGAAAGATATCGGAAAAATTGTATTTCAAGTCTGAAATCTGACGATGGTATTAGTCATGATGATCACGTGAGTAAGGAGTCCATCTTGTTTGAGGCCTTAAAAAACGTCTGGGCATAGCCAAGGTCACACAAATGAAATTCAATCTCTCAAATACGCTTCGATCTCAAGTTGACTTTGACAGCCTCACTGTTTCTTTCACGCATGAAGAAATTGACGCCGTGATCAATGAAATGCCGTCGGATCGGGCCCCTGGCCCTGATGGCTTCAACGGGGCGTTCTTGAAAGCCTGCTGGCCCATAATAAAGCTTGATTTCTATTGTCTCTGTGAGGAGTTCCATCAAGGGTCTCTAAACCTTGAAAGCCTCAACTACGGGTACATCACTTTGATCCCCAAAAACAGAGCCCCGGAATCTGTCAATGATTTCCGGCCAATCACACTGCTGAACTATTGCCTTAAGTTGATCACCAAAGTTCTAGCTAACAGATTGCAGAGAGTGATCTTGAAAATTGTTCATAAAAACCAATATGGGTTCTTGAAAGGAAGATCCATCCACGACTGCCTTGCTTGGGCTTTCGAGTATATACACCAATGCCAAGCTTCTAAACGCGAGATAGTTCTCCTCAAGTTGGACTTTGCAAAAGCGTTTGATACAGTGGATCATGCGGCCATCATTCAGATTATGCAGAGTATGGGGTTCAACGACAGATGGATTTCTTGGTTTAAATGCATCTCTTCCTCTAGCAAATCTTCGGTGTTACTCAACGGCGTACCCGGGAAACAATTCTGGTGCAAATGCGGGGTTCGGTAGGGGGACCCTCTCTCCCCTCTCATCTTTGTTCTTGCAGCGGATCTTCTTCAAACGGTAATTAATGCAGCCCTAGCTGATAATCATTTGCACCTGCCTATCCCCTCGACTGAGCCATCTAGCTACCCGGTCATTCAATACGCCGACGACACGATAATACTCTTGCCAACATGCTTGGATCAAGCAGCACGTTTGAAAACTATCCTCACTGATTATGCTGACTCTGTTGGTCTACAACATCAACTTCTCCAAGTCTACTCTGATCCCTATTAATACCCCGGATGACAAATGCCGTGACATTGCTAATATCTTTGGTTGTACCACTACGTTGATGCCATTCACCTACCTTGGCCTACCCCTTGGTACTACTAAACCAATGATCCTCGACATGACCCCCTGGATCTGCAAAACCGAGAGCAAGATCACAGCTACCATGTCGCTCATGTCCTACGCAGGCAAATTGGCGCTGATGAACTCACTTGTCACATCACTGGCTATCTATCCCATGGGTGTTCTCCGACTCCCTAGAAAAATTATTGAACAACTGGACAAGATTCGAAGACATTGCCTTTGGATCAAAAAAATAGATGCTGGTGACAAGTGCAACTCCTTGGCTGCATGGGACATGGTTTGTCGTCCTAAGGAGAAAGGTGGCTTGGGCGTTCTCAATCTCAAAATCCAAAACGATGCTCTGCTGCTCAAACTGCTGCACAAATTCTACAACCAAATGGACATCCCTTGGGTTAGTTTGCTGTGGAACACCTACTATGTGGACACCATCCCGCATGCATCTCCACCTTGTGGCTCGCAGTGGTGGCGTGATTTGATCAAGCTTATGCCAACGTACCGAGGTGTGACCAAGTTTCAAATCCGTAGCGGAGAGACGACCCTTTTTTGGAAATATGACTGGTGTAATCACATTCTCGAGGAACAGTTCCCTAGGGCCTTCTCTTATACTGATGGGGAAGATGCCTCAGTTCATAGCATGCTCACTATATCTGAAGTTCATGAAGCTTTTCACCTACGCCTCTCAACCCAAGCCCATGATGAACTTAGAAGGATCCAAAATGTGGTCTCCTCCACTGCACTCTCAGATGAAAGAGATATTTGGACATGCACCTGGGGTTCGGCCGCATTCAAGACTACGGCGTACTATAAGTTTTGCCAACATTGCCCATAGACTCCCTGAAGACAAGAGACACCTCATCTCTGCCATCCTAGCCTATGTCCCATAGCTAGATTAACTGGTTAGCTAGATTAACTTATCAGCTTTGTCTTTCCTTTGTACTGGTTTAAACCACTCCACCAACCTCTTTGTACATTTGTAAATTTTTCACCCCTCGGGGCTTAATATATACATGCAGTAGGACGTGCTCCTACTGTCCAACCTTCAAAAAAACAAACGATACATACGTGTCGGTTCCCTTTCTGTCATTGGGATCAAACACCGTAAGATCGAACCCACTACAAAGCACCTCTTCCCATTGCAAGATAAATAGATCAAGTTGGCCAAACAAAACCCAAATATCGGAGAAGAAATACGAGGCTATAAGTAATCATGCATATAAGAGATCAAAGAAGACTCAAATAACTTTCATGGATAAAAAGATAGATTTGATCATAAACTCAAAGTTCATCGGATCCCAACAAGCACACCGCAAAAAGAGTTACATCATATGGATCTTCAAGAGACCATTGTATTGAGAATCAAACAAGACAGAGGAAGCCATCTAGCTACTAACTACGGACCCGTAGGTCTACAAAGAACTACTCACACATCATCGGAGAGGCACCAATGGACATGATGCACCCCTCCGTGATGGTGTCTAGATTGGATCTGGTGGTTCTGGAACTTGCGGCGGCTGGAATTGATTTTTGTCGACTCCCCTAGGGTTTCTGGAATATTGGGGTATTTATGACAAAGAGGCGGTTCAGGGGGCACCCGAGGTGGGCACAACCCGCCAGGGCGCGCCTGGGCCTTCGGGCGCGCCTGGGCCTTCGGGCGCGCCCTGGTGGGTTGTGCTCCCCTCGGAGCACCCCCAGGCGCTTCTCCGGCCCAGTGGATGTCTTCTGGTCCAAAAAAATCCACAAAAAGTTTCCCTGTGTTTGGAATCCGTTTGGTATTGATTTCCCGCGGTGTAAAAAACATGCAAAAAATAGCAACTGGCACTTGGCACTATGTTAATAGGTTAGTACCAAAAAATGATATAAAATGACTATAAAATGATTATAAAACATCCAAGAATGATAATATAATAGCATGGAACAATAAAAAATTATAGATACGTTGGAGACGTATCAACATCCCCAAGCTTAATTCCTACTCGTCCTCAAGTAGGTAATGATAAAAACAGAGTTTTTGATGTGGAATGTTGCGTAACATGTCATATCATATTCTTTTTCTTTATAGCATGGACATTTGGACTTTTATATGTTCAAATCAATAGTGTAGTTTTGACATGAGACTTAAATACTCAAGCATATCAACAAGCAATCATGTCTTTCAAAATATCAATGCTAAAATAAGTTATGCCTAGCCCATCATGCTCAATCACGATCCATTCATGAAACACACTCGCATATTAGCTACACCCAATGATCAAGTATGATCATAGTGCCCCCTAGTTGGTGCTTTATAAGAGAATACGGAGACTCAAATTAGAAATAAAAATTGCATAAAGTAAAAGAAAGGCCCTTCGCGGAGGGAAGTAGGGATTTGTAGAGGTGCCAGAGCTCAAAGCGAAAAACTTAGAGATAAAAACATTTTGGGAGGTATACTTTTCCCACCAACGAAAACGACTTAGAGTTCCCCACACTTTCCATGCTAGATATATCATAGGTGGTTCCCAAAGAGAAATTAAAGTTTATTCCTTTTTCCACCATACTTTCACTTTCCATGGCTAGTGGAATCCACGGTTGCCCTCCATACCAACACTTTCCAAGGAATTTATTAGTTGACGACATAAAGTAAATTCATTTTTCATTTCGGGACTGGGCATCCCTAATATCTTTGCCTTACTCTCATGCAATGACAAGTGAATAAACACTCATCGTGAGAATAACACATCTAGCATGGAAAATATCGGCCACCCCTCACCGCCTCACGAGCGGTACGAGCACACAAAAGAGAAATTTATTTTGAAAATTAGAGATGGCACATACAAATTTGCTTAGAACGGCAAACGAATACCACATATAGGTAGATATAGTGGACTCATGTGGCAATACTGGTTTAAAGGTTTTTGGATGCACAAGTAGTGATCATACTTAGTGCAAAATGAAGGCTAGCAAAATATTGAGAAGCGACCAACCAAGAAACGAATAATATCATAAGCGAGCATTAAGCATAATTAACACCGAATAATGCACCAGAAGGAGGATATAATTTCATTGCATGACTATTGACTTTCGTGCTTGCATAGGGAATCACAAACCTTAACACCAATATTCTTACTAAAGCATAATTACTCATCAACATGACTCACATATCACATCATCATATCTCAAAACTATTACAAGGAATCAAGTTTATTTTGTCCAATGATCTTCATGAAAGTTTTTATAATATCCTTCTTGGATATCTATCACTCTGGAACTAATTTTCATGTGTTGCTTGTGATAAGCTCAAACAAATATAAGTGAAGATCATGAGCATAATGTTTCTTTCTCTCAAATTAATTTAAGTGAAGCAAGAGAGAATTTCTTAAAAAAACTACTAACTCTCAAACAAATCTAAGTGAAGCAAGAGAGTATTTCTTCAAAAATACTAAAGCACACCATGCTCAAAAAGATATAAGTGAAGTACTAGAGCAATTACATAGCTCATAAAGATTTAAGTGAAGCATAGAGAGCAATTCTAACAAGTCATGGCATAATTTTGGCTCTCTCAAATAGGTGTGTCCAGCAAGGATTCATGACTCAAAACACAAAGCAAAACAAGCAAAGACTCATTTCATACAAGACGTTCCAAGCAAAACTCATAGTATGTGACGAATAAAAATATAGCTTCGAGTAAAATACCGATGGTCATTAGAAGAAAGAGGGGATGCCATTCAGGGAATCTGTCGGATATCGGGTTCCGGCAAAACCCTTAAGGTTCGAACTCTGTGGTGCGCACAAAGATCTTCCCCCTACCGAACCACGTTCCAACGCCTCGCTGAGAATCTAAGCTGAACGATGAACAACACAAGGGACGCAAGATTTATACTGGTTCGGGCCACCGTTGTGGTGTAATACCCTACTCCAGTCTGTGGTGTGGTGGATTGCCGCAGGGGCTGATGATGAACTGTACAAGGGAGGAACAGCCTTGCGAGAGGTGTTCTTGTGGTGGTGGTTTGCCTGAGAAGGATTCGATCTCCCTCCTACTGTGGTCGCTATCTCTATATATAGAGGCCTTGGTCCTCTTCCCAAATATTGAGCGGGAAGGGCGCCAACAATGGCCATTTTGAAGGGGAACATCTAGTACAAGTTATCCTGACTAAAGTTGGTCTTCGGCTGCCAAAGGCACTGGCGATGACGCCGTCTTGGGCTCCACGGTGATGTCCATCCTACCGCTCTGCTGGTCTTGGTCTCGGTGCACCGAAATGGTAACCTTTGCTTGATGCCTCGGTACTTCGCGCCTGTGCTTGCCCCCTTTGCACCAAAGAGGAAACAAGGACACTGCACAGGCCGGCGCCCGCCTGGTCTTGATCGTCATGGCTTGCATCATGGGCACCTAGCGAGGTACCCTTGCCTTGATCTCTCTGCCTCCTCGCGAGCCTGCCTGGTGAGGCCGTTCCTGAGGAAGCCTTTCATCGTCCGCCCTGCGAGGCTTGGCCCTTCGCGAGGGTCTTGAGCTTGAGTTGGTGAAGATGGGCCGTACTGGCCCACCACTTGAGCCACGCCGCAGGCCACAGGCAGGCAAGTCTGGGGACCCCCGTTCCCAGAACACCAACAGTAGCCCCCGGGCCCAAGGCGCGCTCGGACTTGGCTTAGCGGAGAAGCAAAGGGGCAAGTGTGGAGCGCCACGGACCCCAACAACCTGTGGCTTTGGTCGTCGCGTGGCGGTTGATTGGACGTGGGCATCTCCGCTTCCCCATGCTGCCTCGGCAACTTCCCGATTTGACAAGTCCCTGCATGTAGAAATGAGTCATGATTACCTGCGATCATGGAGGCCGGCGGTTGGCCTCCCTCGGGTTATAAATGCGGGGGGGGGGGGGCGGCAGGCCCCCGCTACACATCTCCATCCTTCCGCTTGCTTCTTCTTTCTCCCTGCTCCAGCTGCTCGTCGTGTCCTATGGTGCTGCCGAAGAGGTTCTCGACCACGGAGAAGCGAAAGGCTCGTCGGGAAGGGCCTAACTCCCCTCCGCCCAAGCATGGTCGAGGTCGCCCCCGCAAACACCCCGCGACCCCTGCGGTGGCTCCTCGTGGTCGCGGAGGTGACCCCTCGCACGGTGACGGCCACCCGATGGGTGAGGGAAGGCGTGTCGTGGCCGCGCGGCCTCCCAGGGCACGCTTCCACTCGGCCGAAGTGTTGCGGAGTTCGTCCTGTGGTCGGCGGACCCGACCGGAAGGTGGCTCCAGCTTCCCCGCTTCTTCGCCAGTGAACTTCCGCTGGCGCTCCTGGCGGCCTCTGGCTCCAAGTGGACAGCTGCTGCAGCAGGGCTTCCTGGGCCACGTTGGAGATCTCAGTCACCGGGAATGTGGCCTTGGCCCGCGGCTGGCAGACGTTTGCCCCCGCGCGTGGCCTGGGCCGGCGGTGCACCCTGCACTTCAAGTTTGATGGTGACGCGACCCTCTACGTGAGGGTGTTCGGAGGAGACGGCCGCCGTGCCGGGTGCTGCACTGAAGATGACGACAGCGACCAATTGCTAGGACTCGGCGACGGCCGCCACGAAGATGAAGCCGAGCCTGTTGCCAGAGGCGTTCGCAGCTCGCCAAGCTTCAGCGGCTCCCCCTCTGGTGATAGCTCTTCCAGTGGTGGCCGTGATCAACCACCGCGCCGACGTGCGCGCCTCGAGGGTGGCAGCAGGTCATCTCGCCGTCATGCCTTGGTGAAGCGTGAGGAGGAGTCTGATTGAGCTCAGGAGGGCAGTGCGAATCCTTCCTCATGAGTCGTCGCCGGGCACACTGCGTTTGTTTTGTTTATCTCCTTTTCCTGCTTAGAAAGAGAGAAGTACGGGGCCCCGAGGGGGCATGCTGGACTATAGCCCTTAACTATTATGCGATTTCTATTATTCCCATGCTGTGTTGTGGTGTCGAGGCTGCGTGCTTGCGCGTAGGAACAACTTAGCTTGAGGGGCTCGCCGCCATTTTTGCCTCGCGAGGTACCTGCCTGGGGCCTCGCCGGGCGTCTTGAAGTCTGCAAAGTTTAGCTGGGAGGATAGCTTTCGAGCCTTTGTTGTGAGGGTAACCGGCTTTGGTCCTGTGTTTGCGTCACGATGCCCATGGGGCATGGACCGGGAGGGGTGCTCCCGCTGTGAACTTAAGGGAGGAAGCCTCACAAAACTAGGCAAGAAGGCACTCGCGAGGGCGCTGAAAGTGCAACTATCCCTAGGTGGTTTTGGTAATTCATAACAACATATAGCTCATTGAGCTAATACTATTCCAAGACTATTATTTCAGGAAAGCTCAATGAATGGCATGGCATGGAGGATGAAAGTGGATACCTCAAAATACTAAGGACAAAGGATTGGCTCAAGCTCAAAAGCTCAAGACTCTTCATTTTACATTTTAGTGATCCAAGGTCACATTGAGTCTATAGGAAAAGCCAATACTATCAAGGAGGGATGAGGTGCTGCTTAATGAGCCTCTTGCTTCATGTGCTTTGTGATATGCTCCAAAACCCTCAACTACTTTCCCACATCCACAAATGACCTAAACCCAAAGCCAAAATCGGTCACACCGATTCTTCCTATCCAGCGCCACCGATTCCAAAAGTCATAGCCACTGCCACAAACCCTAAGCAAATCGGTCTTACCGATAGGGATCTCGGTCTCACCGAGATGGGGTTGTAATCTCTCTGTTTCCCTTCGTAACGTTTCGGTCTAACCGAAGTGAGCGATCGGTCCCACCGAGATTGCAATGTAAACTCTCTGTTTCCTTTTTGTAACATTTCGGTCTCACCGAAAAGAGCAAATCAGTCCCACCAAGTTTACCTGACCAACTCTCTGGAAAGCTTATTACCAAATCGGTCTCACCGAGTTTGTGTAATCGGTCTTACCGAGATTACGTTATGCCCTAACCCTAACTGAATCGGTCTCACCGAGATGCATGTCAGTCCCACCGAAAATCACTAACAGTCACTAGGTTTACTAAATCGGTCCAACCGAGTTTAACGATTCGGTCCCACCGAGTTTGGTAAATTGTGTGTAACGGTTAGATTTTGTGTGGAGGCTATATATACCCCTCCATCTCCTCTTCATTCGTGGAGAGAGCCATCAGAATGAACCTACGCTTCCAACTTACCATTTCTGAGAGAGAACCACCTACTCATGTGTTGAGGCCAAGATATTCCATTCCTACCATATGAATCTTGATCTCTAGCCTTCCCCAAGTTGCTTTCCACTCAAATCTTCTTTCCACCAGATCCAAAACCTATGAGAGAGAGTTGAGTGTTGGGGAGACTATCATTTGAAGCACAAGAGCAAGGAGTTCATTATCAACGCACCATTTGTTACTTCTTGGAGAGTGGTGTCTCCTAGATTGGCTAGGTGTCACTTGGGAGCCTCCGACAAGATTGTGGAGTTGAACCAAGGATTTTGTACGGGCAAGGAGATCGCCTACTTCGTGAAGATCTACCGCTAGTGAGGCAAGTCCTTCGTGGGCGACGGCAATGGTGGGATAGACAAGGTTGCTTCTTCGTGGACCCTTCGTGGGTGGAGCCCTCCATGGACTCGCGCAGCCGTTACCCTTCGTGGGTTGAAGTCTCCATCAACGTGGATGTACGATAGCACCACCTATCAGAACCACGCCAAAAACATCCATGTCTCCAATTGCGTTTGAATCCTCCAAACCCTTCCCTTTACTTTCTTGCAAGTTACATGCTTTAATTTCCGCTGCCTATATAATCTTTGCATGCTTGCTTGAATTGTGTGATGATTGCTTGACTTGTCCTAAAGTAGCTAAAATCTGCCAAACTCTAAAATTGGGAAAAGGTTAAGTTTTTATTGGTCAAGTAGTCTAATCACCCCCCTCTAGACATACTTCAAGGTCCTACAAGTGGTATCAGAGCTTTGGTCTCCATTTGCTTTGATTTCCATAGCTTTTGGTGGTCATAGCCTTGGTTTCACAACCTAGGAGAGTATGGCCTCTAGCGAGGGAAATTATCATCGTAGAGGTCCTTACTTTGATGGTACTAATTTTGCTAGTTGGAAGCATAAGATGAAAATGCATATTCTCGGACATAACCCCGCCGTTTGGGTGATTATTTGTATTGGCTTGCAAGGTCAATTTTTCGATGGGAGAGAACCGAACCATGAAGCTAATGCGGAAGAATTGAAGATGCTGCAATACAACACTCAAGCTTGTGATATCATCTTCAACGGATTGTGCGCCGAAGAATTCAACAAAATCACCCGTCTTGAGAATGCAAAGGAAATTTTGGATACTTTGATTGATATGCATGAAGGTACCGAGTCCGTCAAGGAATCCAAGTTGGATGTGCTCCAAAGTCAGCTTGACAAGTTCAAAATGAAGGATGGTGAAGGTGTCGCTGAAATGTACTCTAGGCTTGCTCTTATCACAAATGAGATTGCCGGCTTAGGGAGTGAAGAGATGACCGACAAATTCGTCATCAAGAAAATCCTAAGAGCATTGGATGGAAAGTATGATACCGTGTGCACATTGATTCAAATGATGCCAAACTACAAAGATCTCAAGCCAACGGAAGTCATTGGAAGAATTGTTGCTCATGAGATGTCACTCAAGGATAAGGAGGAACTTCACAACAAGTCAAGTGGTGCTTACAAAGCCTCAAGTGAAGCCCCCACATCATCAAGTGAGAAACCAACCTTCAATGAAGAATTGAGCTTAATGGTGAAGAATTTCAACAAATTCTACAAGAGTAGAAGCGAAGAAAGAAGCTCCAAGTCAAGGTCTTACAATGACAAAAGATCTTCTAGTCGTGAGCGCAATTGCTACAATTGTGGGAGACCCGGACACTACTCCAATGAGTGTACGACACCCTACAAAAGAAGAGAAGATTCTCCAAGAAGAAGAATCAAAAGAGAAGAATCACCACCAAGAGAGAGGAGGAGTAGAGATGATCGTTATGAACGAAGACCCTCATGGAGAAGCAAGGATTCGGAAAGGAAGGACAAGTCATCAAGGAGCTACACAAAACTAAGACATCAAGCTCATGTTGGTGAATGGGTATCCGGCTCCGACTCCGACAATCACTCCGAGAGAAGCTATCACTCCGACTCCGAATATACTCAAGATGAAGGTGTTGCCGATCTAGCACTTGTGTCAACCAACTCCTACGACATATTTGACTCACCAAATGAAGGTGTTGGAAGATGCTTCATGGCCAAAGGTCCAAAGGTAACACATCCCGAGTATGTTGATTTCAATAGTGATGAAGATGACTTGCTTGTGGATGATGATTTACTTGTTGACAACTCTAGTGATGAATACTATGATGAAACGTCAATTAATCATGTTAATCAAGATAAAACGAATGACAATGATAAGGAGAAGATTGAGCTTCTAACTAAAGAACTAAACTCTCTTAAGTTAGCTCATGAAACTATCTACGAAGATCATCGAGAACTTTTAAGGGCTCATGAGAAGTTACGCTTTGAAAAGCTCAATCTTGAGCAAGAGCATGAGTTCTTAAAAGCAATCAATGATGATCTCCGCAAGAAAAGTTCTTCTTACATTGCCAAGCGTTTACTCTTATCCACTTACATGCCTCAAGTCAAGTCTAGTAACAAGTACAAGAAAGATACTTCCTCTAGTAGTAACAATAATAATGTCAAATCCAATATTGTTGCTTCTAGTAGTTCTCTTGATTCCACTAATGATTCTCTTAGCCAAGTTACACTTGAGCAAGAAAATAGCTTATTGAAGGGAATTATAGAGAAAGGTGTTTACAAGAGCCTTGCCGGGAGTAAGCAATTCGAGGAAATTGTACGCAAGCAAGGAAGGCACCGGAAGAATCAAGGTGTTGGTTTTGAACGAAACTTCAATGCCAATGGAGTTGAGTGGGAAGAAGATTAATACCCCAAGACGAAGTTTGTTCCTCAACAAGAGAAGTATGATCCTACTTCCTTCAAGGGAACACAAGCTCAAGATGATCTTCCACCACAAGACCACAAGAACAAAGGCAAGGACAAGCTTCAAGAAGAGATTGATGCATTTGAAGAAGCACCTAAAGCCTCGTTCAAGTGGGTCCCCAAGACTACGTCAAGTTCTACCTCATCAAGTACAACTACAACTCCAAGGATTCCCATCAAGATGATGTGGATCCCGAAGAAGAAGAACTAGAGAGTTCTTGAGGGTGACTCCGCTAACATTCTTCACTCATATCATTTTGGCAAGAACAAGTGCAATCAACTTCCACATCTTGCACTAGTTCAAGGAGTCACAAACCCTCATGTTGGTAAGACAAGGGACAAGGTAACCTAATGATTTCATGGACATCATCTTGTGTGTGCACCACTCTTTGTCTATGGATATTCTTGTTTGTTCCTTGTGGGACTAACCCATGTAGGTAAGTTTAAAGTGCAACTCACTCCAAAGGATTGCTCCAAATGATCTACATCAACATTGAGCATCTACATCTTCAACACCTACATGAAGTCATCATCGACAAAACCCAAGGTTAGTTCATCCCTCTAAGGGGGGATCTCACATCTTGGGGGAGCTTAACTCTAAGAATTGAGTCAAAGCAACTCTAATGGTCTGAACACATCAATGCATTATGTAAAAGTGGTAACCCCACTTGAGCTTAAACGATGAGTATGACCTATGATCAAATGTTCTCATTTGACTCCTAAGTCAATATACTCATATATAGATGACCTAGTCATCGCCAATTGTTTGATAGATGCTAGATTTGGTTGTGCATGCTTTGCCACATATTTCATTTGCCATCTTATTGTGTGAGCATGTTGGTGCATATTTTACTCATTCAAGGACATCCACTTGTTGTTTTGATTGTTTGGTTATTTTCCTTTTTGCCAAGAGGATGGACAAGAATGCTTAAGAACCTTCTTTAGCTATCTATGCTTTTCTCATCTCAAACTCTATTCATGCTACATCACAAAATTTGATCAAGTCAAATTCGAACCACTCTGTGTGAGGAGCACTCAGAGTCCCCGATTCTTCATAGACTTAAACTTCCAAAACCTCTTTGTGATTCTCAGTCAGACCGATTCTTCCATTTCGGTCCTACCGAGATCACCAAGTTGATCTGAGTTTTCAATCTCGGTGCAACCGATTTGAACTTTTCGGTCTCACCGATTTGCTGTAACTGAACACAGTTATGCATCTCGGTGCCACCGAGTTGTTCCACTCGGTCACACCGACAGGGTCGGGCTATATATAGCCACGGGCAAAAGTTTGGAAATTTCTCCGAAACCCTTCGCCCGCGCAACAGCTCGCTCTGCCATCGTGGTCTCCGGATCGTCTCCTCGTCGCCAGCAGCCTCCTGTCGCTGGTCTCTGCCGCCGTCAATGGAATTCGTCCCCACCGTTGCCGCTGTAGCAAGTCCACCGCCAAGTTAGGGTATGGACTTGATCTTTGTGCTATCCACGTCTGATTCCTAGCACATTGCTTTCATATTGATTCTTGCCATGATTGAAACTCTTCTATCTAGCCAAAGTAGTTCATAGATTAGATGAGATTCAAATTTTTAGGGTTAGGTTTCCGCCGAAACCATCTCGGACCCACCGAGTTGAAAAACTCGGTCTCATCGATTTGGCTTATACCATTGCACTAGTGACTCTCGGTCTGACCGAGAATTACTAATCCGTGCAACCGATTTGAGGATTCTGTGAAACCCTAGCAGTCTCGGTGCCACCGAACTGAAACTCGGTCCAACCGAGATCATCAGTTTAGGTTCCAAAACTGCTTCGGTATCATCGAGTTTGAAAAACGGTTGACCCGAAATGCTTTCTGTGGAAAACTAAAATAGAACTTTTGAATCATTCTTTTGCAAAAATCTCTGCATTTTGTGATGCTCATCTATTCTATCTCATCTATAACTCTTCACAGGGTCAACAGTCAGCGTTTGCAGTATGTCAGATCAGAGTGACAGCCAGAACAGGTCAGAAGAGCAGATGGACTTGAGTGAGGGCACTAGTCCCTCAACTACAGATGAAGGGAGCAGAAGTGCTCCTAGCAATTTGCCTAAGGCTGCTACTAGGCATAGGAGGAAAAGAACTTCAGATTCTAAGGATGAAGATTACAAAGCTGAGGAAGATGAGGCTACTTCCAAGAAGGTAGTGCTCAAGAAAGAATATGGCTCTGCACAAAGCACAAAACCAGGTCTGAAAAGGAAAGTTCCTACCAAGAGGACACCAATGCCAAAGGCCAGAAAGTCCACTCAAGTGCCAGCTCAGGCTCAACCCAAAGAGGCACCTGCAAGGAAAGAAACATCATCCAAACCTCAGAAAGTCCCCACTGGTGCAACTATGAAGTTCACAATTGAATCAGAGGATGATGGTGATCAGGACAAGAAAAAGAAGAGAGCAAGAACCACAACTGCCAAGGTCCTTGGAAAGCCCTCAATGAGGAGAGATTCTGAAGAAGAAGAAGAAGAAGAGGATGCTGCACCAGCACCTAAGGCACCTAAGCTTATGGGTGATGCAATCAGATCAGGGGCTGCAACATCTAAGCCCAAGGAAGCACCCAAAGCTGCCTCCAAGGCCAAGCAAGTTCCAAAGAGGAATACTAGGAGTATTCCAGCTGCTGAGAAGAACAATGCCCCAGTGCCCAATGTTGCTGAAGATGAGGATGAAGAAGGACAGGTCCTAAGAAATCTCAAGCCCAAGATACCAGACCACAATGATGCCCATCCTGTGGCTGAGGACATGAGAATCAGGAAGGATTCAGGGCTGAGACTGTGGAGGATGGAAGATCCATATGCTTCAAGAAGAAGAGCTGCTGTTGACTACAGGTTCCATACAAAGGAACAACAGGACTTCTATGAAACAATTCTGTTGGACAAGAAGCCCATAGTTTGTGACATGAGGTGGGTCGACTGGACATTCATCAAGGACAATGAAGAGCACTACCCTGGAGTGCAAGAAAGCTTTGTTGCTTGTGGAGTTGCTGATTTTGTTGGACAGAAGTTCACCAACTGGAATGATGAGCTTATCATGCAGTTCTACTCCATAGCACATTTTTACCCAGATGGTAGAATAGTTTGGATGTCTGAAGGTACAAGGTACCAATCCACTGTTGAAGAATGGGCAAGTCTGATAAATGCCCCCAAGGAAGATGAGGATGACCTGGACATTTATGCAAAGAAGAAGTTGGGTCACAACTCCATGGCTCACATGTACAAGGAAATCCCAGACAACGCAGTAGAGACTCACAAGTTTGGATCAGTTCACTTTCTGCTGTCAGGACTGCCAACCATAAATTGGATTCTGAGGCACACTCTATGGCCCAAGTCTGGTGACCATAACATGATCAGAGGGCATGCCATCAACATGCTGCATGTGTTTGATGTGCCACAGAAGTTCAAAGTCATGAGCCTCATAATTGAAACAATCAAGAGGACAGCAACAGATCAGAAGAGGACCTGTGGATATGCACCTCGGATTCAGGAATTGATCAACTCAAAGATGGGCACAGGGAAATATCAGTTGGATAAGGAACATTTTCCACTTTATCCAGACTTTGAGGACAATGAGGTTGTCATGAATGAAGATGATCCACAATCAGTTCAAGCTCAGGAGAAGAAGGAGAAGGCAAAGAACGAGAAGGCTGCCAAGATGCCAACTCAAGAGGAGGCATCTGAATATTTCTTGAAAACCAAACAGGAGCAACTTGGTTACTTGATAGAATCAACTCTGAGGATTGAGAAGGGGTTGGCCACCCTAACTCAAAACCAGGAGAGCCTGGAAAGAATCATGGAACAAAAATTCTATGATATAGATGTTAAAGTAACTGAGATTCAGTCAGTTGTAGAGCAGCTGTAGGATGATATGCAGGAGAGGAAGGGAAAGACTACCACAAATGTGTTTGCCAGAGTGCCCAGAGCCCAGAGGTCAGTTGCAGTGCCAGTGACAGACACTAGAGCAACAACTTCAGCACCAGCTACTGCCCCAACAGTTCCAGTGCAACCAGCTCCAACATCCACTCCAGCACCCTCTACTTCAACTGAAGCCTTCGTCCAAGGAGCCATCAGGACACCACCACTAGAAGATCAAGCCTGAGAGTAAATCTAGCACTATGCATTTTCTATGAACTTTTTGGTAACTTGTTGCCAAAGGGGGAGAAAAATGTATAGATCATAGGCTTCGAGAGAGAGAGTGTTGCTTTTGTTCTCTCTTGCTTTATTTGGTGGTTTTCAAACTTTGTTTGCTTTTGGTTAAGATACTATGCTTGTGAGACATTGATGATCATGTGTTTGATCATAAGCTACACCTATGCATGCTTGATATTATCCTACCTATCTTATGTGATCACTCACTATGCTTGGTGATGAGTGCATGTATTCATTGTTTATTATTTTGAGCGCTCCACCAAGATGTATGTGACATGGAAGAGTAACCCATGAGCCTAATTCATTGTGCATTTGCAGTCCAAAGCAAATCTTAACCCATGCACAAATTTAGGGGGAGCTCTTGCTTATCACATACTTCTCAAAGCGACGATGTTATTCAATCTTATTATCATTTGTCGAAGCTTTGATCTATATGTTGTCATCAATTACCAAAAAGGGGGAGATTGAAAGTGCAACTATCCCTAGGTGGTTTTGGTAATTCATAACAACATATAGCTCATTGAGCTAATACTATTCCAAGACTATTATTTCAGGAAAGCTCAATGAATGGCATGGCATGGAGGATGAAAGTGGATCCCTCAAAATACTAAGGACAAAGGATTGGCTCAAGCTCAAAAGCTCAAGACTCTTCATTTTACATTTTAGTGATCCAAGATCACATTGAGTCTATAGGAAAAGCCAATACTATCAAGGAGGGATGAGGTGCTGCTTAATGAGCCTCTTGCTTCATGTGCTTTGTGATATGCTCCAAAACCCTCAACTACTTTCCCACATCCACAAATGACCTAAACCCAAAGCCAAAATCGGTCACACCGATTCTTCCTATCCGGCGCCACCGATTTCAAAAGTCATAGCCACTGCCACAAACCCTAAGCAAATCGGTCTTACCGATAGGGATCTCGGTCTCACCGAGATGGGGTTGTAATCTCTCTGTTTCCCTTCGTAACATTTCGGTCTAACCGAAGTGAGCGATTGGTCCCACCAAGATTGCAATGTAAACTCTCTGTTTCCTTTTTGTAACATTTCGGTCTCACCGAAAAGAGCAAATCGGTCCCACCGAGTTTACCTGACCAACTCTCTAGAAAGCTTATTACCAAATCGGTCTCACCGAGTTTTACCAAGATTATGTTATGCCCTAACCCTAACCGAATCGGTCTCACCGAGATGCATGTCAGTCCCACCAAAAATCACTAACGGTCACTAGGTTTACTAAATCGGTCCGACCGAGTTTAACAATTCGGTCCCACCGAGTTTGGTAAATTGTGTGTAACAGTTAGATTTTGTGTGGAGGCTATATATACCCCTCCACCTCCTCTTCATTCGTGGAGAGAGCCATCAGAACGAACCTACACTTCCAACTTACCATTTCTGAGAGAGAACCACCTACTCATGTGTTGAGGCCAAGATATTCTATTCCTACCATATGAATCTTGATCTCTAGCCTTCCCCAAGTTGCTTTCCACTCAAATCTTCTTTCCACCAGATCCAAAACCTATGAGAGAGAGTTGAGTGTTGGGGAGACTATCATTTGAAGCACAAGAGCAAGGAGTTCATTATCAACGCACCATTTGTTACTTCTTGGAGAGTGGTGTCTCCTAGATTGGCTAGGTGTCACTTGGGAGCCTCCGACAAGATTGTGGAGTTGAACCAAGGATTTTGTAAGGGCAAGGAGATCGCCTGCTTCGTGAAGATCTACCGCTAGTGAGGTAAGTCCTTCATGGGCGACGACCATGGTGGGATAGACAAGGTTGCTTCTTCGTGGACCCTTCGTGGGTGGAGCCCTCCATGGACTCGTGCAGCCGTTACCCTTCGTGGGTTGAAGTCTCCATCAACGTGGATGTACGATAGCACCACCTATCGGAACCACGCCAAAAACATTCGTGTCTCCAATTGCGTTTGAATCCTCCAAACCCTTCCCTTTACTTTCTTGCAAGTTGCATGCTTTAATTTCCGCTGCCTATATACTCTTTGCATGCTTGCTTGAATTGTGTGATGATTGCTTGACTTGTCCTAAAGTAGCTAAAATCTGCCAAACTCTAAAATTGGGAAAAGGTTAAGTTTTTATTTGTCAAGTAGTCTAATCACCCCCCCTCTAGACATACTTCAAGGTCCTACAGGCGCCCACGCAGCCCCCTCGCGAGGCTTGCGAAAGAGAGGACGAGTCAGGCGAAAAACAAAGACAAAGGATCACGGGCCGGGGACGGCAAACAACACTAAAGCAACTCCAACAAAGCTTCGAACAAAGGGGGAACAAGCCAACTACAGAAAGCAAATGAAAAGCCGCGTCCGGCACCTAGTCTAGTCTTCGACGTCTTCTCACCAGTGCGGAGCTAAGTGCTGCCACTGGGCATGGGCGGGAGCCCCTGAGGCCCAAGGGCGGCACTCCGGAGACTCCGGGGCGTGTACAGTCCCAACTCATTATTACGTGAGAGTGTCACGGGCGGCGAGCTTCACAGGCATTGGCCTTCTTCACAGGCATCGATCCTTTTCTTGGGGCGACGAGCTTCGCAGGCACTGGGCCCTTCTTCATAGGCACCGGGCCTTCTTTACAGGCACTGGGCCTTACTTCAAGGGTAGTGAGGGAGTCCTGGACTAGGGGGTGTCCGGACAGCCGGACTATCATCATCAGCGGGACTCCAAGACTATGAAGATACAAGATTGAAGACTTCGTCCCGTGCCCAGATGGGACTTTCCTTGGCGTGGAAGGCAAGCTTGGCTATACGGATATGTAGATCTCCTACCATTGTAACCGACTCTGTGTAACCCTAGCCCTCCCGGGTGTCTATATAAACCGGAGGGTTTTAGTCCGTAGGACATACAACCATTACAACAATCATACCATAGGCTAGCTTCTAGGGTTTAGCCTCCTTGATCTCGTGGTAGATCCACTCTTGTACTACCCATATCATCAATATCAATCAAGCAGGAGTAGGGTTTTACCTCCATCGAGAGGGCCCAAACCTGGGTAAAAACATCATGTCCCTTGTCTCCTGTTACCATCCGCCTAGACGCACAGTTCGGGACCCCCTACCCGAGATCCGCCGGTTTTGACACCGACATTGGTGCTTTCATTGAGAGTTCCTCTGTGCCGTCACCGATAGGAAGGATGCCTCTTCCCGTCTTCAAAGACGGTACCTTCGCCAAAGGAGCCTTGGCCGTCGGCCAAACTATCCGGCTGGGTGGTTTTCTCATGACCGCCCGTTCGGCCACCGCTTCGACGATGACCTCTCGGGTCATCAAAAGCAATCTTCATGTCAACTCGGAATTCGCCGAGCAGTTGGATCCAATAGAGCTCTCGTCCGTAAACGAGCTCTTGGATCGCATCGCCGCCCTGGGAGTCGCTACAGACTACGATCAGATTGGGCTTAAAACCGATCTAAGAGAGATTAACTCTCCCCAGGCTACCCACCACGTTGCGGTGGTGGAGGAACAACGCGGCGACTCTTCTCTTGTATTGAAAACTAGCCATGTCCGGACTTCCGTACCCTCCATGCCGGATTCCCGTGGAGGGACGGAGTTCGATCAAGCACTGAACCTAAAGTCGGGCATCGGACCGGACTTGTTGGACAGCGTCCAACAACCCAAGCTTCCAAATTCGGAAACTTCTCGGCTTTTGAGCCTCGAGATGGGAAGGGTTCCGGACTCAATTCCACCCACCCACCTAGACATATGCAATCTATCTCAAATCCGGCAAGAGCCCGCCGAGACAGTACATCATTACTGGGCCAGATTCCTCCTGGTTATGGACAGGATAAAGAACTACCAAGAGGAAAATGCAATTTCAATTTTTTGCAGTAATTGCACGGACGATGGAATTTTGAACGCCGTCAGTCGTCGCGAAATTACACGCTTCGCCGATCTGGCGTCCATAGTACGAAAGTACTGTGCGATGGAGAGTTTCCGGAAAACCGAAACTAAGTTTTGGGACAATCCGGCCCCGAATACAACCCTAGTCCGAAGTAAAAGGATGCATCACACTCAGGCAACAGGCACAAAAGCCAAAAAGCCAAAACCCCATAAAGGGCACGAAACCGTACTGGAAGGATGGCTCAATGGACCCTGTAAAATTCACAATACAGAAGGCGCCACTCCAACACATAGCCTCCGAGCATGTTGGATATTGCGGCAGGTGGCCAAAAGTGGCGAAGAGCTCCTAGCCCCGGAGAGCCACTCCAATAATACCAGTACGGTGTCAACAGTCTTCGAGACTTTCGCATCGAATAATATGCGGAAACGAACAATCCGCAGCCTCGCTGAAGTCTACCAAGTAGCAACAACAAATCCATGGAGCGACACGGCCATCACCTTCAATGCCAGCGACGAACCTAAGTTCAGAACAGCCCGAGCACCAGCCGCATTGGTCCTCAGTCCAATAGTGGATGGCTTTCGTCTTACCAAGGTACTCATGGATGGCGGCAGCAGACTAAACCTCATCTACGAGGAAACTCTTCAAAAAATGGAAATAGACTGGAGCCGCATTGAGCGAAGCAGCACAACCTTTAGAGGAATAATCCCCAGTCGGGAAGCGCGCTGCACAGGAAAAATCACACTCGATGTGGTGTTCGGCTCGCCGGACAATTACAGGTCCGAAGAGGTAACATTCCAAGTGGCCCCGTTCAGCAGCGGATATCACGCTATATTAGGACGAGAGGCATTCACAATTTTCCAAGCAATACCCCACTACGGGTACATGAAGCTTAAGATGCCTGGGCCCGGCGGAATAATCACTCTCGTTAGTGATCCGGACATAGCACTCCGCGCCGAAAACAAGACAGCCGCATTAGCCCTAGAGGCACTATCCGAAGCCCTAGCGGCGGAGGAACTTACTGCGCTGCGCTCTACGGTGAATAGGGACGATGTGATACTCGATAAGAGACCCAAGTCCACGTCTTTTAAACCAGCGGATGAAATAGTCAAATTCCAGGTCCATCCAACGGACCCAACAAAGACGGCCTCCATCGGGGCACAGTTGAACCCTGATGTAGATGCCACACTGCGAGAATTCCTTCGAGAAAATTGGGACATCTTCGCCTGGCACCCTTCGGATATGCCAGGAATCCCATGCAGATTGGCAGAACATAGCCTAAACATCCTAAAAGGATTCAAGCCAGTCAAACAGGCTCTTCAGCGATTTTCCGAACCCAAAAGACAGGCAATGGGAGAAGAGCTAGCCTAACTACTGGAAGCCGGATTCATCAGAGACATCAAACATCCGGACTGGCTAGCAAACCTGGTAATGGTACCAAAGAAGGATAAATCCTGGCGCCTATGTGTCGATTTTAAAGACCTCAACAAGGCCTGCCCAAAGGACCCCTTCCCCCTTCCCCGCATCGACCAAATAATCGATGCTACTGCAGGGCACGATTCATTGTGCTTCCTTGACGCATACTTCGGTTACCATCAAATTAAGATGGCGGAGGCAAACCAAGCCGCAACGGCATTCATTACTCCATATGGACTATTCTGCTTCAACACAATGCCCTTCGGGCTCAAAAAGGCCGGCGCAACATATCAGCACATGATTCAGACATGTCTGGCTACCCAGATCGGCAAAACAGTAGAGGCATACGTAGACGACGTAGTCGTCAAAACCAAACATGTCGAAACCTTAGTAGACGACCTGAGGCTCACATTCGACAACCTCCGAGCATATGACATCAAGCTGAATCCGGAAAAATGCGTTTTCGGCGTACCAGCCGGAAAGCTCCTGGGCTTCATCGTATCCAGTAGAGGAATTGAAGCAAACCCAGCTAAGATCCGAGCTCTGTCACAGCTTGACATTCCAAAAGACCTCAAACAAATACAAAAATTGACTGGATGCGTGGCGGCTCTAAGCCGCTTCATCTCCCGTTTGGGAGAAAAGGCATTGCCCCTCTATCGCCTCCTCAGGCGCACCGAACACTTCGAATGGACGGATGCTGCCACTGCCGGACTCGAAGAAATAAAAGCCATATTGGCAACAAATCTAGTCCTGGCTGCGCCTAACTTGGGCAAACCAATGTTGTTATATATCGCGGCAACACATCAAGTTGTAAGCGCGGTGCTCGTCGTCGAACGAGAAACAGAAGGGCATAAATTCCCTCTTCAAAAACCAGTGTACTACGTATCCACTGTCTTAACTCCCTGCAAGTCCCGCTACCCGCACTATCAAAAGATAGCGTACGCAGTGTTTATGGCATCCCGGAAGCTCCGACACTACTTTCAAGAGTGTTCGATAACAGTGGCCTCCGAAGTGCCCCTCAACGACATTATTAACAACCGCGATGCAACGGGCAGGATTGCAAAATGGGCCATTGAGCTCTTACCATTTGATATAACTTACAAACCTCGGCGAGCTATAAAGTCGCAAGTCTTGGCCGACTTTGTCGCCGAATGGACTGAAGCCGAACTCCCTAAAGAATACGGCGCATACTCCAATTGGACTATGCATTTCGATGGCTCCAAGATGTTGGCCGGCTTGGGGGCTGGCGTCGTATTGACATCCCCAACCGGGGATACAGTCCAATACGTACTTCAGATAATGTACACGGACTCCAACAATGCAGCCGAATATGAGGCCCTCCTACATGGCCTCCGGATGGCAATCTCCATGGGCATTCAACGCCTAGAGGTGCGTGGGGATTCAAACCTCGCAATATCCCAAGTAAATGGAGACTTTGACGCCAAAAATCCGAAGATGGCGGCCTATCTTAACGTTGTCCTAAAAATGTCAGCCCGGTTTGAAGGACTTGAATTCCACCACGTAGCCCGGGATAATAACCAAGCAGCCGATGTATTGGCACGCATCGGTGTGAAACGCGATGTTGTACCTCCAAACATCTTCCTGGAACGGCTCTTTAAGCCATCTGTACTATGGGAAGAGGAGTCCGGAAATAACAACCCGGAAGCAGCCGCACTACCCAACACAGAACAGTCTGACATAATCGGCGGCTCAGCCGACGAAATAACACCTTCAGCCCACGAAATAATGGCAGTAATTGCCCCATGGACAGAGCCATTCCTAGCCTACTTAATTAGGCAGGAACTTCCCGAGGACCAAAATGGGGCCTGCTGCATAGTTCGGCGATCTAAAGCCTACAAGGTACACGAGGGAGAATTGTATAAGAAAAGCACAACCGGAGTCCTTCAAAGGTGCATCTCCGAAGAGGAAGGGCGAAACCTTCTGGCTGAAATTCATGCCAGACTAGGCGGACACCACGCCGCGGCTCGGGCCCTTGTAGGCAAGGCCTTCCGTACAGGATTTTATTGGCCGACAGCCCGGGCAAATGCCCAGGACTTAGTCCAAAGATGCGTTGGTTTTCAGCTCTTTGCTAATCAGAGCCATATGCCACCCACCACCCTCAAAACTATACCCATTACCTGGCCGTTCACGGTTTGGGGGCTTGACATGGTTGGACCCCTTAAAGAGGGAACCCACAAGCAAAGGTACCTATTGGTCATGGTGGATAAATTCACCAAATGGATAGAGGCCAAGCCAGTTAAAACGGCAGAGTCCGGACCAGTGATAGACTTTATATCCGGGGTAGTACACCGTTATGGTGTCCCCCATAGCATCATTACCGATAACGGCACGAACTTCACGGCCGACGAGGTTAAAATATGGTGCCAAAATATGGGCATTAATCTCGATTACGCTTCAGTCTATCATCCTCAAACCAACGGTCAAGTGGAACAAGCAAATGGTCTAATAATGAGCGGCATCAAACCCAGACTAGTGCGGTCCCTTACGAAATCTGACACGCACTGGGTAGAGGAGCTCGACTCCGTACTCTGGGGGCTGCGGACAACGCCCAACCGTACTACCGGATTCACACCATTTTTTATGGTATACGGCGCAGAGGCAGTTTTGCCCTCCGACATCATTCATGACTCATCTCGAGTGCGCATGTATGAAGAAAGAGAAGCCGAGCTGGATCGGCAGGACATCTTGGACGCATTGGAGGAAGAACGCGACGTCGCAAAGGCTCGTTCCGCATTCTATCAACAGCAGGCTCGAAGATACCAAAGCAGAGAAGTACGGGCTAAGACTTACAATGTTGGCGAACTAGTTCTACGCCTGCCGGACAAAAAAAAGGACAAGCTCAAGCCCAAATGGGAGGGCCCCTTCATTATCGATCAAGTCCTGACCGGCGGAGCGTACCGTCTGCAAAATGCATCGGATAACCGACTCGAGCCGAACCCATGGAACGCAGCCCGCCTCCGACGATTCTATGCCTAGCGCCGGACTAAGAGTTCGTCTCCTTCCCCGTTCAGATTTTTTACTTTTCAGCTGTCTTTTTGTTCTCTCTTTTCTCCCACCCTTTTCATAAAAGCCATTGAAGGCCTACTTGCGCATTGTTCGCACACACTTGATGTGCTATCCGCACTCATTATACCTGGGGGCTTCTTTACCAGAAGCTTACTTATAAGGGCTTCATGCCCAGCACATGTGTCAAACTTCCACATGTACCTTTTATTCACCATTATATGCATCGATATGACTTAAGTTTTGGCCAAGCTGGGTTGCCTGGCTCCTGTGCTTACCCCTACGTTCCCGATTGTTCGGCTAGGAGGTAAAGGGAGCACCTCTGCGATTGTTACTGCCGGGTCAGCCGGATGTGTACCTCAGACTGGGTGAAGCCGAAAGCTAGCGTTCTTAAGGGAATATTCGGTCGGTGACTTGAAAGATGATTTTTTTTACCTATTTATTTATCTGCCCCCAGATGTTTTCCTGCTCTTTTCGCAGTCCGGACATGCACTTTAGGGCATACCTCCCAAGGAAAGGAACCCTTAACAGAACTATTCTCCCTGGAAGATGTTTCTTACTAACCATGTAATATAACATAACTAGTTGGGCACTTGTCTGATAAAGCACTAATGACCCCTACGCCTGGTCTCCATGCATGCCCCGGTTGTTTCTTAACCGAGAAGGTATTCGGACACACTCCGGACTCTAGGGTCCCAAGGCTGAAGTGAAAAGGTCGGCAAAGACAAACGATCTACAATCCGGCTAGACGGCATTTTACATGTCATTTTAAAATACATTGTCAAATCGACTGATTGTATTCCTCCTCAATCCCGTCTAACAGGCTGTCTAATTTACAGCCCCGTTGGGAATATTTAGCGGCCAACTCTACTTGGCCGTACACCAAGCTCACAGGGATCTCCTTCCCATCGGGCCCCACTGGTCCGACCTCGGCCATGTGGTTTGGATCCGCCTTCTTGTACCGCGTCTTCACCATGGCCCAGGCCTCCCTGGCACCTTGACGGCAGGCAGATATCTTCCATAAGCGGAAGCGCTGCCGCGCTCCCTGAAGCTTCTCCGCAAGCTCTCCAAGGCCCTCGAGTAGGGAGAGGGATGGCCATAAAGCCTGGACGACGCTGCTCATCGCCTGCCGAACTCGTTCGAGCAGTTGCACCAGCTCGGAAAGTTGATCACCCGTTGATACGGGCATCTCCTCTACAGGGCGACCTGTGAGCACACCTACAGACATATTTCTGTCAATTGACTTCCTCGCCGAACTCTTCTTTTCAAAGGAGTTCGCTCAAGCACTTACTATAGATGCCGCGACGAAGCCGCTGATTCTCCTTCATGGAGCCAGACAGCTCGGCCCGAACACCTTTCAGCTCCTCTCCAAGCTGGGTGTGGGCATCCTGGAGTTTATTCCTCTCCTGTTGTACCTTCATCAGCACCCTCTCGCCGGCCTTCAGCTGGCATAGTAGGTGTTGCTTGTCCGGATCTAGTCCGGCAACATCTATAATATCAGTGTCAGATTTACACGCACGCCGTACACCGCTTATCTTTTCGAAATAATGTGTTACCAGGAGGGGTCTCTGTGTCTCCTCCTGCGGCAGCAAGTGCGGCCTCAAGTTGGGCCTTGCACTCTTGCAACTCCTGGGACAACTGGGCATTCTTCTCTGTAAGATCCTGCAAATTATATGATCCTTAAATCAGTTACTTTAACTATTTTAAGTCTCGGGGGCTACTGGCATATATAATCATTAAAATATCTTACTCGTATGTCTTTTACATACTGATCCACGGCTCTGGCCAAACCATCTTGAGCAGCGCAAAGGTGCGCGTCCCCCGCATTAAAGGCATTCAACGCCTCAGGGGAGAAGCACGCGTCACGAAAAACTGTCCGGCGGCGCCTATGGTTCATGGCGCTCTCCACCTCAGACTTGGTGGCGGACAGTCTGTCGGCGTCCTCTGTTGGAGGAGTATCCGACTCGCGCCTTGCGCTCGCCTCCCCCTCCTGACCAGGGCTGGAGCCTGGCTGGCAGAGGCTTGGTTGGCAACCTCACCGCCCGCAGTCCAGCGAGTGCTCTTTCTCCTGCAAAAGTTATGAGCATTCAAACACCTCCTTGGAACTTTGTCCTAAGCAATGGTCGCGAGCTATACCGCTGCGGTGACGTTTCGATTTGCACCGCACCCCTCTTCCGCCTACGGGGCCGGACTGACCCCTGTGGGTCAACCGCCGCGGGTTCGGCTTCCCGCCTTGAAGGTACCTCCTGTGAGACACCATTGTATATGGTGGTCAGAAATGCGCAGGGACGAAATAATGGTGACAGGACTTCGGTCACAATTACCTGGGGAGCCGGAGATAGGCTGGGGTAGTCAGCCGTAATGGCGACCAGAGCATTATCCATGCTGAGCTGGTGAAACACCCCGTCAATTAGCTCCACCTTTATGTCCGGATCCTCTTCGGAGGATGGATCAAGGGATCTTTCTGGATCCTCGGGCTGTGGGGCCGGGCTATGTATGCTCTCCACAGTCCGGCGCTGTGTCGAAAACCATAAAAGTTAGATACTTAACTTTGAAAGCGTGGGTCGGATAAATGAACGTACGCTTACCCAGCTCCGAGGGTTGTTCATGGAGAACCGATTCAATGGGCTCGTCTGGAGGAAGTCCTCCTTCTCCCCCTTGTACAGGCCGGACAGAATCTTCACTAGATCTTCGGCCGATTCTGGCCCTTGGCGGCCATGACGAGTGGCGTCATTCTCCCCGTTGAAATCCCACATGGGGTGGCCCCTGTATTGCAGCGGCTGCACCCCCCGCATAATGCACGTGGCCATGACTCCGATCATGGTCAGTCCGGAATGGGACAGTAACCTTATCCGGCCCATCAAATAATGGACGCTCTTGTCTTCCTCCAGCTGGGGGCTCCGCGGGCGCCAACTCAGGCGTTTCTTCAGAGGAGCATTGCTGAACTCCGGGAGGCCGATCCGAACAGGGTCCGGCAGCGGAGCGTCTTCTACATAAAACCATTCTGAAGGCCAATCTTCGGACGCCTTCTTAGGGGTTCCGGATGGATATCCGGTCCCGGCGATGCGCCATATTTCAGCACCGCCCACTTGATATATGGACCCCTCATAAGAGCGGGGTACGAGGTAGAATAACCTCTTCCACAGTGCAAAATGGGGCTCGATGCCCAGGAATAGCTCGCAAAGAGCTACGAAACCCGCAATATGCAGAATAGAGGCGGGCGTGAGGTGATGGAGCTGGAGTCCGTAGAATTCCAGAAGCCCGTGGAGGAATGGATGTACAGGAAATCCGAGCCCCCGTATCAGATAGGGGACGAAGCATACCCGCTCCCCTTTGTTGGGACTTGGGGTGGCCTCCGCTTGCTTCCCACCCTTGTAGGTGGCCAGCCCGGCTCGAACGGAACCATAAAGGCTGGAGGAAGATATCCCTCCGCTTGGAGCATCACCAGCTTGTTGTGCGGGACAGAACATCTCCTCCAATCTCCTGGCAGAGGGCTGGGAGCGCGAGAGGAGGAGCCGCATCGACGGTCCATGATGGAATGGATTTTTGGTCAGAGGCGCTCCGATGAGTACTCGCAGAAGGAAGATGGTGTGGTTTGGATCTGGATTCTTGCCTCTCTTATAGGCAGATTATTTGTGCAGCTAGGGGGTAAAACATAAAAGATACCCTGACTTTTCGCATTTGTGCGACGCGTGGAAGAGGGCCATTATTGGGCGTGGAAGCCAAGGAGCGCATCATTCATAAGGAAGCCGGACACTATTCGGCAAGCACATGGAATTTGGAGGAGAACCCGCCTTGCAACGCCGAAGACTATATACGCGCTGGACCTATCGTCATTGAAGCCTGGTTCGGGGGCTACTGAGGGAGTCCTGGACTAGGGGATGTCCGAACAGCCGCACTATCATCGTCAGCCGGACTCCAAGACTATGAAGATACAAGATTGAAGACTTCATCACGTGTCCGGATGGGACTTTCCTTGGCGTGGAAGGCAAGCTTGGCGATACGGATATGTAGATCTCCTACCATTGTAACTGACTCTGTGTAACCCTAGCCCTCCCCGGTGTCTATATAAACCGGAGGGTTTTAGTCCATAGGACATACAACCATTACAACAATCATACCATAGGCTAGCTTCTAGGGTTTAGCCTCCTTGATCTCGTGGTAGATCCACTCTTGTACTACCCATATCATCAATATCAATCAAGCAGGAGTAGGGTTTTACCTCCATCGAGAGGGCCCGAACCTGGGTAAAAACATCGTGTCCCTTGTCTCCTGTTACCATCCGCCTAGACGCATAGTTCAGGACCTCCTACCCGAGATCCGCCGGTTTTGACACCGACAGGTAGAATCTCCGGAGGTGCTGAATGTTCCACGCATTCGGGATGGGCACCCCCTCCTGGGTCTCCAAGCGCGTAGCGCCAGGTCTAGAAACATGAACAACCTTGAACGGGCCCTCCCACATGGGCGTGAGCTTGTGTAGCCCTTCCCTAGAGAGCACCTGCCTGAGCACGAGGTCACCTACCTCGAGAGTCCTAGGGAGGATGTTGCAGCAGTGGTACCGCCACAATGCATGCTGGTATCTTGCCGCTCGAAGCGTGGCCTCCCGACAGTGTTCCTCCCCCAGCACAAGGTCCATCCCCCGCATGGCATCCTACCGCGCCTCGTCAAACGCCAGGACCCGTGCAGAGCGACACCTGACCTTGTGAGGGAGGACCGCCTTAGCTCAGTAAACAAGGAAGAATGGGGTTTCGCCGGTTGACTTGGTGGCAGTAGTGTGGATGGACCATAGCACGGACTGGAGCTCGTCGTACCAGCCCCTGCCGCAGGCCTCCAACTTCTTCTTGAAGGTCCTGGTTTTGAGGCCTTTCAGGACCTCGGTGTTGGCGCGTTCAGCCTGGCTATTGCTCCTAGGGTGTGCCACCGAAGCGTAGCATATCTGCGTTCCAAGGTTAGCACAATATGTTTTGAAGAGATTCCTGGTGAACTGCGAACCGTTGTCAGTGATGATGCGATTAGGCACCCCGAATCGGCTCACGAGGCCCTTGATGAACTTGACTGCGGAACCAGCTGGGATGTTGCGGACAGCTTCCACCTCTGCCCACTTGGTGAACTTGTCAATGGCGACGTAGAGGTAGCGATAGCCCCCTGGCAGCCGAGGAAACGGGCCCAAAATGTCCAGCCCCCAGACCGTGAACGGCCACGAGAGTGGAATAGTCTGCAGGCCCTGGGTTGGCTGATGAATCTGCTTGGCGTGGAATTGACAGGCTTCACAAGCCTTCACCAGCTCGATTGCGTCGTTGAGTGCCGTAGGCCAATAAAACCCGCTGCGAAACGCCTTGCCGATGAGGGTCCGTGATGACGAGTGGTGCCCACAGTCTCCACCGTGAATGTCTGCAAGCAACTCCTTCCCCTGTTCTCTGGAGATGCAACGCAGGGAAACACCGTTGGGTCGCTTCCGGTAGAGCTCTCCGTCTTGGATGCAGTAGGCCGTGGCCTGCCCGGCCACATGTTCCGCGTCCTCCTCTTTCTATGGTAGAGTCCCTTGCATCAGGTAATCTTTGAGCTCTGCAGTCCATCATCCTTCCTGAGGCTCCAGTGACAGGAGCAAGCGCGCTCCTGAGGTCGGGCCACAGGCCGGGGCCCCTAAGGCAGGCGGTTGAGGGAGCTCAGGTTGCACTGTGCTCGATAGCGACCGTACTGCTGAGGGCTTGAAGAGTCGTTCCTCGAAAATGCCAGGCTCTTGAGGCAGCTGCCTTGATGCCCTCTTGGCGATGTCATCAGCCTCCTCTTGCTCAGGGTCGAGATTGGCGCCTATGGTGAAGGTGGCGCCAGAGGATCCATCCTCATCGACTGGTACCTGCTTAGTCTCCGCCTTGTCTTGGGTGAACAGCTGCTTCTTCTTGGTTGGTGCAGCCCCCCTTGGCCTTGAGGGTGTCGGTGCCGGCGGGCTGCGCCACTGCGGCCACCTTGAAGGCGAGCTTGAGCGCCTGCAGAGCATCCTCTGTATCTCCAGCTACGGTGAGGACGCCGCTGCTCCCGGGCATCTTCATGAGGTTGTAGGCCAGGTGAGTCGCTGCCATGAACTGGGCCAAGGCAGGGTAGCCAAGGATGGCGTTGTACGGGGGGCCGATGGGGGCGATGTCGAAGTCGATGAGCTCGGTATGGAAGTTGTCGTGGGTGCCAAAGGTCACCGGGAGGTGGATCTGCCCCAGGAAGCTGGTGGAACTTCCTCCGACGCCCGAGAAGGGCTTGCTGGGTCGGAGTCGCTCCAGGGGCACGTGGAGGAGGCTGAAGGCCTCCACCGATAGCACGTTGAGACCGACACCACCGTCGATGAGGGTCCTGGTGACGGCCACCTGGCAGATGGTGGCAGTGCATAGCATCGGGAGCGCACCCGAGCAGGCGGTGCTGGCGGGGTGGTCATTCAAGCTGAAGGTCAGGTCGGCCTTGGGTGCCACCCAGCCGGGAGGAGCTTTGCGGCGCGTGAGGGCGGCGCCGATCTGGCGGACGAATGGCTTGGTGTGGCGGCCCGTGGGTGGGGCTTGCGAGCCACCCAGGAGAGCTGCAACGACCGGGGGCACCGGCGCAACATAATGGGCGAGGAAGAGGCTGCGCAGCTCCTCCCAGGAGGCCACCGAAGCTGCTGGCAGGTGGAGCAGCCACATGCACGGGACGCTGGTGAGGGCCATGGGAAGCCAGTTAGCCATGACCCTGTCGTCGCCCCCGGCCTTGAGGATGGCCTCCTCATACGCCAGCAGGAAAGCTAGCGGATCCGTCGCGCCGTTGTAGCGCGGCGGCATGTCTGGCTTGAATTTGTTCGGCCACTACGCCTGTCGCAAGGCGGGGGCCAAGGGTCGGAGCCCCCTGACCCCAGTGCCAGCGTCGGTAGCCGGAGCGGGCGGCGCGTTGTCCGCCATGAGGGCGAAGCACGGTGTTGACAAAGAGCGGGTTGACGGAAGGGAGAGCTCCAGCACCCCTACCTGGCGCGCCAAATGTCGGATATCGTGTTCCGGCAAAACCCTTAAGGTTCGAACTCTGGGGTGCGCACGAAGATCTTCCCCCTACCGAACCACGTTCCAACGCCTCGCTGAGAATCTAAGCTGAATGATGAAAAACACAAGGGACGCAAGATTTATACTGGTTCAGGCCACCGTTGTGGTGTAATACCCTACTCCAGTGTGTGGTGTGGTGGATTGCCTCAAGGGCTGATGATGAACTGTACAAGGGAGGAACAACCTCGCGAGAGGTGTTCTTGTGGTGGTGGTTTGCCTGCGAAGGTTTCGATCTCCCTCCTACTGTGGTGGCTATCTCTATACATAGAGGCCCTGGTCCTCTTCCCAAATATTGAGGAGGAAGGGCGCCAACAACGACCATTTTGAAGGGGAACATCTAGTACAAGTTATCCTGACTAATGTTGGTCTTCGGCTGCCAAAGGCACTGGCGATGACACCGTCTTGGGCTCCACGGTGACCTCCGTCCTGCCGCTTTGCTGGTCTTGGTCTCATTGCACCGAAATGCTAACCTTTGCTTGATGCCTCGGTACTTCGCACCTATGCTTGCCCCCTTTGCACCAGAGAGGAAACAAGGACACTGCACAGGCCGGTGCCCGCCTGGCGCCCGCCTAGTCTCGATCGTCATGGCTTGCGTCACGAGCACCTCGCGAGGTACCCTTGCCTTGATCTCTCCGCCTCCTCATGAGCCTGCCTAGTGAGGTTGTTCCTGAGGAAGCCTTTCATCGTCCGCCCCGCGAGGCTTGGCTCCTTGCAAGGGTCTTGAGCTTGAGTTGGTGAAGATGGGCCGTACTGGGCCACCACATGAGCCACGCCGCAGGCCGCAGGCAAGCAAGTCTGGGGACCCCCGTTCCCAGAACGCTGACAGCATCCCCAAGCTTAGTTGCTTGGTTCTCTTTGGATAATAGCTTGGGATTCCATGGGCATCCCCAAGATAGGCTCTTCTTACTCCTTATTCCTTCATCCATCGTAACATCACCCAAAACTTGAAAACTTCAATCACACAAAACTCAACAAAACCTTCTTGAGATCCGTTAGTATAAGAAAGCAAATCACTACTATAAGTATTGTTGCAAACCAATCATATTTTATTCTTGCATTATATCTACTATATTCCAACTTTTCTATGGCAAAAACTCATCAAAGAAAACCATAGAATCATCAAAACAAGCACACAACGCAAAGAAAACAGAATCTGTCAAAAACAGAACAGTCTGTAGCCATCTAAAAACTTTGAATACTTATGTAACTCCAAAAATTCTGAAAGATTAGGATAACCTGAGAAATTTGTATATAAATCTTGTGTAAAAAATTCAGCGCAAAATCACATTCTGTAATTTTTGAAAATCATTTTTCTGAGCACAAAAGTTTCTATTTTTCAACAAGATCAAATCAACTATCACCCAAGAAGATCCTAAAGGATTTGCTTGGCGCAAACACTAATTAAAACACAAAAAACACAATCATAACAATAGCATAGTTGTGCAAACACTCAAGAACAGAAAGCAAAAAACAAAAATAAATTTTATGCATTGGGTTGCCTCCCAACAAGCACTATTGTTTCACGCCCTTAGCTAGGCATAAAGCAAAGATCTAAGTTTTCTTTGTCCGTAGTTTATTTAGAGGTATTTTTGTCATGAGGTTTTGTAAAAACAACATAAAACATATTATCCATAGAAACTTTGGCACTATGAAGTTGCTTATATCATAACCCCTTTGATTTCTGGCAACAATCCAAGAGTAATGTTGATTAATATTGTTGAAAACTTGTTGGATTACATCTAAAATGGGGACTTCCTTTTTAAGATTCTCATCAATGATTTGATTATCCCCAAGCAAATGTCTTAACGCATAATCACTATTGTAAAGAATTTCATCTATTACGGGCTTTTCAAGATTCATACCATAAGAATCAAAGATTTCCATAGCTCCCCGTATTATGTAGTCAAATTCATTCATGAGAACGAGAGTGGCCAACTTCTTAGCCTTGGGATTTTTTATAGCGGGAAGCTCAAAAAACAATATTTGCAAAGTAGGATGAGTACGGATAAATTTACTTTCAAGTTTAAGAACTAGTGCTGAGATAACATCCGCATAAGATCTAGTAGTTCTAAGTATAGGAGCATCATCAAGACTTAGATTTCCTACACAATTGAAAAATTCTTGGATACGTTCTTTTCCCATAACATTCCCTTGCCCCAAGATAAAAGTTTTATCATCAAAATTGCCCGTACGTCCAATCTTAGAAGTTAGGCCATCATCTGTTGCTGCCATACCGAAATCACTCATGTTTGCAAGCAAAGTGTAGATCTAACAAGAAAACGGCGAACAAAAAAGAGGGCGAATAAAACAACAAACTTTTGTGAAGTGGGGGAGAGGAAAACGAGCGGCAAATGGCAAATAATGTAAATTATGAGGAGATGAGACTTGTGATTAGGAACCTAGTAGATGTTGATGATGTCTCCCCGACAACGACGCCAGAAATTCCTTTTGATGTTGGCTTGAACTATGTCGGTATTTCCCCAAAGAGGTAGGGATGATGCAGCACAACAACGGTAGGTATTTCCCTCAGTTGATGAGACCAAGGTTATCGAACCAGAAGGAGAATCACGCAACACTACGTGAATGGCACCTGCACACAAGTAACAAATACTCACAACCCAACGTGTTAAAGGGGTTGTCAATCCCTTTCGGGAAACGGTGCCAGAAATAGGCAAACGGACGTGAGAGAGTTGTAAATGTTGATAGATCGAACGCCAAATAGAATAAATTGCAGAATGGTATTTTTGTATTTTTGGTTTAATAGATCTAAAAATAAAAGCAAAGGAATATAGATCGCAAAGGCAAATATAATAGAGAAGAGACTCGGGGGGCGTAGGTTTCACTAGTGGCTTCTCTCGAGAAAAATAGCAAATGGTGGGTGAACAAATTACTGTTGGGCAATTGATAGAGTTTCAAATAATCATGACGATATCCAGGCAGTGATCATTATATAGGCATGATGTCCAAGATTAGTAGACCGACTCCTGCCTGCATCTACTACTATTACTCCACACATCGACCGCTATCCAGCATGCATCTAGTGTATTAAGTTCATGGAAAAATGGAGTAATGCAATAAGAACGATGACATGATGTAGACAAGATCTATTTATGTAGGCAATATCTATTTATGTAGAAATAGACCCCATGGTTTTATCCTTAGTAGCAACGATACATACGTGTCGGTTCCCTTTCTGTCACTGGGATCAAGCACCGTAAGATCGAACCCACTACAAAGCACCTCTTTCAATTGCAAGATAAATAGATCAAGTTGGCCAAACAAACCCAAATGTCGGAGAAGAAATACAAGGCTATAAGTAATCATGCATATAAGAGATCAAGAAGACTCAAATAACTTTCATGGATAAAAAGATAGATCTGATCATAAACTCAAAGTTCATCGGATCCCAACAAACACACCGCAAAAAGAGTTACATCATATGGATCTCCAAGAGAGAAGACAGAGGAAGCCACCTAGCTACTAACTACGGACCCGTAGGTCTACAAAGAACTACTCACGCATCATCAGAGAGGCACCAATGGACATGATGCACCCCTCCGTGATGGTGCCCAGATTGGATCTGGTGGTTCTGGAACTTGCGGCAGCTGGAATTGATTTTCGTCGACTCCCCTAGGGTTTCTGGAATATTGGGGTATTTATAGAGCAAAGAGGCGGTTCTGGGGGCACCCGAGGTGGGCACAACCCACCAGGGCGCGCCCTGGTGGGTTGTGCTCCCCTCGGAGCACCCCCTAGGTGCTTCTCCAGCCAACTGGATGTCTTGTGGTCCAAAAAATCCACAAAAAGTTTCGCTGTGTTTGGACTCCGTTTGGTATTGATTTCCTGCGATGTAAAAAACATGCAAAAAACAGCAACTGGCACTTGGCACTATGTCAATAGGTTAGTACTAAAAAACGATATAAAATGATTATAAAACATCCAAGAATGATAATATAATAGCATGGACCAATAAAAAATTATAGATACATTGGAGACGTATCAGGACCACCGTGTGTTGTTCCAATATTTCAGTGTAGGATGGTTTTTTTGCACAAACACTTTGAGCGGTTAGACAAGTAACTGCACCAACTACACGTATTTTGCAAATTTAGGAACGAAAATGATAGCGGCATAGGATATCACATCCACCCCGCAGCTTGGATCTGAGTTTTTACGTTGTTGGATCTGAATCCAATGGCTTGGGAGTAGTCTTTGTAATTATGCGTAAATTCCAAACTCTCCAAGGTTTTTTTGCAAATAAAACATTCAGGCCTCGTGTGTGTCACTACATCTTGGATCCCACGACTCCCAGTAGATCATATTAGGTGCTCCCCGTAGCTTAATTAGCCGCTACAATGATACGAGCATCTAGGTTGTATGATTTGTGATCAGGTGCCACATGCGTAGTACTTGTACTTTCTGCAATTCCCAAACTCTTTGAGGCCTATATTGCGAAAACATTCGAACCTCCTACTCTGAGCCGTTAGATCTCCGGGAACTCGTATCACCATAGAACCTACGGTGCGGGAGCACCTCATATTCTCTCGTGCGAGAAAACATCAGGTGCTCTCACAGCTTGGATGCTACGGTGATACGAGCTTCGAGGTCGTTCGATCTAAGATCCAATGGCATCTGAGCAGTCATTATGCTTGTAAGCAGTGGCCGAACTCTTTGGGGGCCTTTTTGAAAAAACATTCAAACCACCAAGGAGCTGTTGGATCACAGATCCAACGGCTCTGAAGAGCCTGTATCACCAAAGAATCTAAGGTGTGGTAGCACATGATATTCTTACATATAGTAGAATATGAGGTCCTCCTTCATCTTAGATGCTACGGTGATACGAGCTTCGAGGTCGCTGGATATGGGATCCAAGGGCATTGAGTAGTTTTTGTACAAATTGTGTTCAATTCTCAAACTCATTAAGGTTTCCTGTAAAAATATTAAGACATCCTGTGAGCTGCTATATCTCAGATCTACAAGGTCCAAGCAACTTGTATCATCACATAGCATCTAAGGTGTGGGGGCACATGATATTCTCCCAGGGAGGGGGGGTGCACAAACAAACGGTGTTTGGGAGGGTGGGGACAAATGTAATGTTCAAAAAATATAATCTAAACAATCCTAAAGAGAGATTCACAGTTTTATCTAAGGGCGAGGGGTTAACCCTCGACAATCTACATAGCTCCGCCTATGCAAGAGGTGTAGTGCGAATGTCTATGTGTGAGAGAGACGACGCGAAAAAGCGAGGTCAATCGAGTCATTTATAGAGGGAGAGATTGAGGGAGTGTGGCCTAGCGTACACTCGAATGTTAAAGACGATACACCGAGATATCGTGCGGCGAAGGTGTGGTGAGGGCTGGAGGGAGATAGTTACCGAGAGAGTGAGCTAGATAGACTTTGTGTGTGCGCGCACGGTGAAGGTATTTTACAAAGGCAACACATGTGTCGAGAGAGAGAGAGAGAGAGAGAGAGAGAGAGAGAGAGAGAGAGCGTTTGTCATGGATGGCACGGCGACGTTGTGTGTGAGAAATACATTTGTTGAGAGTGTGAGGGCGGGAATGACATAAATGGAGATCAAAACGTGAAGAGAAATAATGAGCCCTTTAATTCAAGAACTCGTCATAAATCAATTACCGTGCCTTTTGGAATGACCAGTAATTTTCAAGGAAAATACGGGCATTATAGTACATATATATTCGTTCGGCAATTTAAAGATTCCTTTTGTATTCTCGAATGGTAGGACCCAACAGCGTACCAGCCAGACCGGGCTCGTGTTGACCCTCAAAAAAGAAAAATAAACCGGGCTCATGTCCTTCTGGTGGCGTGCGTAGTACGCACATTAGCCACATTTGCACAGATCAAAGAACTAATCACTTATCACCTGTACCATTCAAACAATCAATACACTACACGGATCTAAGGAAACTTACTCAGGTTTCATGGATTGAGAGAACACATGATTTCTATTCCAAAAAGGGGGAGGCAGGAGTAACCAGAGAAACCCTATGATCTATTTGACACATAAATGGGTATAGATGACTAACCAGCTGTCCATCGTCGTCGGAGTCGTCGCTGGAGTGGTCGTTAGAGTCGTCGCCGGAGTCGGTGTGGAACTCTGCCTCCGGCTGTGGAAGCTCGACGCCGTCGGCAACGTCAGGGTGCAGCGATAACTCACCGACGGTGATGGCAACCTTTGTCTCCATCTCCACGCCGTACTCTGGTGCTTTAGCAGCCCCGGCGTCGCCACAACCTCCAATGGGGTGCTTCGGCGGCATCCTCATACACTGACGGCTTTTAGGACTGAGAGCGGCGTCGAGGATGCAAGCGGAGAGAGAGGATTGTGTGTGTGTAGCGAGGATGGGGGGTGCGGCCGCTCGGGCGCACCATTAATATGGAGTAGTGGGAGTTGTGGGAGAGAGACGGGCGGCGGTCAAACCGATGGCTCGCCTCCCGATGAGCCTGCACACCGGACTGCTGGCATGCCTACCAAAGTTTCACACAGCTACTCGCACGCCTCCCAATGACACTGGGCAGCGAGAAAGCCTCTGTCAATTCACATGCCTGCACGCACGCCTCCCCGTCTGCCTGGGCGGCGGACTGCTCACATGCGTCCCGTCAACTCACGCCTGCTCGCACGCCACACAGGTCGTGCGGCGGCACGTATATTGTTTTTCTATTTGGATGATTAATGCTGCCGCTTTATTGCTTAACCGAAGCATGGCACGTATCCATTGTTGGTCTAATGCTCACGGTTCGAATAAATAATCCATTTGGGATATTGGTTCCCAATTATTAATAATCTCCCGTTTGTAATTAGATAAAGATTACATCAAAACTATTGTCAAATTTGACCCAAAAAAAGTACAATGCCACTTTGTATTGGTGTTCATATGACAAAACGATAAGTTTCATGAACTTCAAATAAGTTTTGGATGTACTAGAATTTAAAAATCAAGATTCTAAATGTTTGAAATTTGTTGCACGAGGAGTAAACATGCACCCAGTGAGACACATGTGTTTTTGCAATCCATTTAGGTGCACTGTCACGTGTGCATGTAGCTCAAATTTGATTTTTGCACATTATACCCATAGAAAATCAACCAATCAATGTACTAAAATGTCTTAATGATCTATGTGATTTTTTTTGAAATTAAAACGTCCCTCCTTTGGTAACATGTATGTTCACCGCGGGATAATTAATTTGACATGCATTGTAGTTGCGGTGGATTCGCGGTGTGTGTGTGTGGGTGCGTGCGTCTGGGGGTGGCGGGTGGCTCGCAGTACACTACGTGTTGTGAGCCACCATGTGGGTTGGCCGTTTTGTTAGGTAGGTTGGTGCCACATCAGAGTCGTGAAATCGTTATTTAAAACATTACACAACCCTTTCATACATAAATGTTTTGGCCACATGCAGTCGATGGTTGTCCTACACGACACTCGATACTCGCGTGTGGCGCTTTCTATGGGTCCGCGAGGTCGTCGTCCATCACTTTGATGAACAGCCGACAGTGAGGTTAATTTGACCAACAAGGTAGAATCTTTTTTGTTTGTGTTATGGTGGTATATAATACGCGTCGAAGAGGTGGGAGGGGACTAGCATATGTATGCGTCTGTGAACAAGTACACCTCACTCAGTGTCGGGACTTTTTGGTTACCGAGGCACGTGCCACATCAAAATTGTGAAATTGGTTATTCAAACATCACACAACACCTTTTTGGGCCACACGCATATATATCCTAGCTAGGACACTCACGTGTGACGCTTCCATCTGTGGGCCCACGAGGCCATCATCGATGCATGCATGCATGCATCACTTTGACCTACATCGGGAGAGGTTAATTAATTTCACCATCGATGAGGATTCTTTTGGGTTGTACATATATTATGACAGGAGCATATAGTATGCAGTGAAGAGGGGGGAAGGGGACCATCATATGTAGTATGCTTGATATGAACCTCGCTCTGTGTGGGTGCATGGTTTACAGTTTTTGAGTCATGTGGCACATCAAAGTTGTGCATTTTGGGTATTCAACATATATGTGTTTGGCCCACATGCAAAGCGGTGGTGGTTGTCCTCTCATACCCACTTAAGCGGTTATCAGCGATATCGATGCTTTCCATCTGTGGGCCCGCTTGGTCCATCACTTCTTTTTGCCTGACAACAAGAGAGGTTAATTTGACTTAGGAGGGGATTATTATTTTTGCTCTGGGTTGACATGCATGATACACTTTGAGCACACACACATGCATGTGTACGCATGAATCCCTCGCATCGAGTCGAAGTGGCTCATACAATGACACCACATCATGAACCGATCTCGCTCTGTGTGGGGAGCTAGTGTATGATTTTTGACACACACGCCAGTTCAATGTTGTGTATTCAAACATGCATGCACGCATCACCTCCATACATATGCATGTAGTGGTTGCCTTCGAACGATACACTCCCTTGCGTGGTTATCGGCGACAAGCCTATATATTCGTGGGCTCGTGTGGACATCCATGATCACCTTGACCAACAACAAGATAGGTTACCATGGCGGATTCTTCATTTGGTTCGTGTTATCATAGTATAGGTCATGGTGAGATTCAGACCTAATTAAGTTTGAGAGCATATACTATGCGCACATGCATGCATATATGAATCCCTGTCATTGGCTTGAAGTGTGGTGTAACATACATATGCATCATCAACCTAACCATCACTCAGTGTGGGGATTTCTAGTTCGAAATCATGGTGCCACATCAAAGTTGTTCATTGTTACTCAAAAACACACCTCTCCATACATATGTTTGGGCCACATGCATGCAGTGGTTGTCTTCGGGGACTAGCTACTTGTTGGCGAGCTATCCCATCTCCGGGGTTGCATGGACGGCCATCACTTTGACCAACAACAAGAGAGAGGTTGTACGACCAATGTGGATTATTCTTGGTCCGTTTTATGATCCATCTTCCTGAGATATATGCCTCTTTGACCCGCCAACTGAAAGTGTGTGTGTGTGGG
>NC_041389.1:224681673-224686519 GCF_002162155.2 Triticum dicoccoides | reverse complement strand
GGGGCATGCATTCATATATAGCTTAGGATTCCCTTCATGCCGACACGAGGGAGGAGGGGGGCTGCTAGCTACTTCACACTTTGCTAGCTGAACCTTGGTTGAAGGGGAGGGGGCATGCATTCATAGCTTAGGATTCCCTTTGTGCCGACACGAGGGGGGTGGAGGCAAGCAATACCGTGCGCTTTGCGAGAGAGGTGCCACATCGAAGTTGCATTTGGTATTTGAAAATCAAACCACCCTTTTGATACATAAATTTGGTCCACATGCAAGTGTGTTCGTGTTCTGACCCTCTCCCGCGTCATTTTTGGCCAAATTTATGAACATTAGACAAGTCGGATGACGCAACACACACGGTTCACTCAAACTAACCGTGTGCCACGCCGGTGCACCTGTCACGTACACATCCGCACAGTACATTGGGCTCCACGAGGCTCTCCCTCTCGAAAATATCTGCCCACTTTTCTGTTTCATAACACACGGTTGTTATCTCCGGACCGTGTGCGATGTTTCTTGTTCCCAATCCCACCTGCATCGAAAATATCTGCCTGCCTCGAGGGTTTTTCTATTACATAACCCACGGTTGTTATCTCCGAACCGTGTGCAATGCACTATCATCAAAATTTTCAATACCCCGCATTTCACTCCCGCATTTGACTCCCGCGTAGTTTCAGTACCCGCGTCATTTCCTCAAACACCCTGCGCCCTCCTCCCCCTCCACACACACACACACCAAAACCTCCTCGGGCATGCGCGCGCACGCACACACACACACACACACACACACACACACACACAAGTCCCCGCCGCCGCTGCCGCCGTCGCCGCAAGGCCTCCATTGTCAACATGTGCCGGTTTGCCCATGCAGCTTACCCGCCGATCTCCATACCCAGGCCGCCCTGAGTTTCTTAGATGACGCCTGCCAAACGCCTCCTTTCCCACAGATCCCCAACCCCATCACCACCCCCACTCTAGAGCGTCGCAACCTAAGCTCGGCTATGCTTCCCGTGGAGCTCGAGGAGCGACTGGCCCAAAGAGATGTATAGCGGTCTCTTCGCCCGACATCGCCGAGGAAGCTGACGACCATTACTGGCGGCAGGCACTCAAGCAGCGGGCTAGAGTATGCGGGCATCTCTCATCTGACGGCTACGACATCAAGGTCATCGACAGCGACGCCCTAAGGCGGGATGTTTCACAGGTTAAGTGGCCCACCCCCAACCCCTCGGGTTCAACCACCGTCGATCTCATCCATGGCCCCGCCGCTAATCTCCTCTGGTTTGCTGTCAACAATTTTCCATTCTACATCGCCATCGAGCCCCTTTTGTCATTTCTGAAGGACACGTTCTGCGACGCTGGCTTGGGATCCACAGCTTCCAAGTCAAACCTCATCAACGGAGACCACGAGGAGGGCACCCTCTCCGTCTCTTCCAAGGGGAAAGTGACCGTCTGCAACATCAGGGAGGGCACCCTATAGTCGTGCTCTTCCAAGGGGAAGGAGCCCATCTGCGACAACATGGAGCGCATCCAGGGTCCATGCTCTTCCCACGGGAACGAGCCCATCTGTGACAAGTGAGGAAACCCATGATTTGTTTATTTTAGTTGTTCACAATGCGATGCTCTATATGTGCAATTATTTACTATGCAGTACATTTCATCAATCCAGTTTTAAACATACCGATAGGAATGCATATATTTGCTTGATGTTAAGCCTGTTATAGCTAGCATATGCCTCTTTTAAAGTTTTTTGATTGTTCAGTTGTTTGTAGTTAGCATATGTTTAGTTTCAAATGCTATCTTTGGTTGTTCGTAGTATGCCTTGTTTATTCCAGTTATTCACAACGTGATGTTCTATATGTGCAAGTATGAACTGTGCAGTTCAATTTCATCAGTACCAGTTTCAACAATACCACTATGAATGACTACATTTGGTTGTTGCATCTTGTAGTTAACACGCCTTTCCATTTTTATTTAACCATAACCAGTGTACTTAGACCGGCACAATACCAGTTTGAATGGCCATGTTTTCTTGTTGTTAAATGTTAGGCCTGTTGCAGTTAGCACACCTTTCCACTTGGTTTGCTTTACTAGCATGCTTAAAGCTGCACACTGAAGCTACCTTTTGGAGACTATTTTGTCTGCCATGTGTAATTTTGGTTGATGTTTAGCCTGTTGTGCTTAACATACTTCTTGATGTACCTACACAGGACAATTTTGGGAACGACTGCTGTTTTCCATCGAGGTTAGTTTCATCCCATGGCTTATATCTGCTCACTGTTCAGGATATCGGTAGCTGGTACCATATAGGCCGGCGGCTGATAAGGGACTAATCGGTGAATCGCACTTTTAAATGAATGTATCTGCAACCCATTTTTTCTTAGGTTAACTAGGGCCATGTGTAATATATCTGAGGCTACATAGCAACATGCACTGTACTTAATGTCTAAATATGCAATCCTAGGCTACATAGCAACAAGGAAGAGTGTTACATTAATGTTCTAATGATGTCTAGATATACGTAGAAGAGCAGCAGCAGCAACAGCAACAACACAGTCCTGTTTGGATACTCAACTTAGCTAGAGGTTAGAGTTAGTTTCTAGCTCATTACTAACCCTGAACTAACTCCATCCAAAGAGTTGTTTGGATGGCAGGGTTAGATTGACAATAAATGCACTAGGAGAACTAGCTCCAATTAGCACCTCTTGGGTTGGATACTAGTTTTTTTGGGTGGGTTATAGATGCAACTACCTCAAACTAGCACTCATGTTTAGATATACTTTAGGGCTATTTGAGCCCGAACTAGCTCAAACTAACTGTAACCCGTGGATACAGCAGCAGATAATTTGTAAGAATGAACTAAACTCCTTCCGGCCCATAATATAAAATGTTAATTCATCTAATATGTGAGTATATTGGATGTTATAAGATACTCCCTCCGTTCCTAAATATTTGTCTTTTTAGAGATTGTAAATGGACTACCACATACGGATGTATATTGACATATTATAAAAGAGTGTTGTACTACATCATTGTGCAATTGCTGTTTAGCTTCTAATATTAACTTGGTGCTTTTAGGTACATATGTCAGTGGTAAAGATCCGCGTTTCGACCCTTTCTGTGTATGGGGCAATGAGATATCGATGAGCCAACATCAAGTGAGGAAGCTGATAAAGATTGTTAGTAAAATGGGTCCAAAGATGGCAGTTAAACTATTTGTTTACACTATATCCAAGACAATAGCGAACTGCAGGATGGTAAGTAAGAACTCTGCAGACTTCATTTTACTGCCCATAATGAGTTGTGTTAGATGACAATGTCTGAATATTTTTCCTTTGCAGTGGTTGCCAAAGCAGTTTACTCAAGATTACCTCTCAAACTACATAATTGGTGGGCATGCAAAGGTTAAAGTATTTCTACCAGAACACGATGATTATCTAGATGTTTTCATGAAGACCGTGAAGTATGGGTGGTCGGCCATCACAAGGGGTTGGACTAGAGTCATGTGTGCCTTCTGCATGGAGGAGGGCACAATATGGGCATTCCGCTTCACCTTGTTCAGCAACCAGAATATATTTTGCCTCTTTCTTTACCGTCTTTAATAGTACAAGTATACAACTGTGGTTCATCATTCTTTATTTGGTTCTTATGTAATTCTTGAACATATGTACCTATGAATCGAATAATGCATTGGTTGTTTGAACCTGATGGATATGAATAAAGTTGTAGCATACATTCAAATCCAAATCCAAATCCGATACAATTTGGAAAAGCATCAATTAAATTACAGTGAAATTACACTATCCAGGTTGTTACGGCACACACGGTTGGTAAAACACAAACGTTTGCGATATGAACCATAATCGGAGACGGTTCATAGAGAGGAAATGTGTGCAAGCATGCACACAGTTGCCGCTTGCAAAGCGTGTGCGATGTCAGACAATATCACAAACGGTGCGGGCAAACTAAACGTTTGTGTTAGTTGCCTTATCGTACACGATTCGCAACCATGAACTGTTTATGATGAAGTATGCATCGTAAGTGTTGCACCACAGAATAGCGTGTGTGATAGTTGTCGTGTACGACGATGTTATGACGGTCCGATGTTTCATAATCCTGTCTGACACTCGTACGACGGTTAGCTAATCTTCTTAACGGTGAACCATTTGTGATGGGTCGCGCATCATCCATGTTCTATAATAGTGAACGGTTTGTGATGGGCCGCGCATCGTAAACATAGCACCACAGAATACCGACTGCGATGGCAATGCAAGCACAAACGAGTAGGAGTATTTAGGGGCCCTATCCCCGACGATTTCTGGGTCGTGTGGGAAGGACCCCCCCCTATCAACACTCACTTGGCGACGGTTCCAAATGTCGTTGCGGAAAGGGGTTTTAAACTGTTTGTTTAGGATCAATGCGCACCAGTGGGACCCCGCTGCCATGGGAGGGTAGGACAAAAGATATCATGCAAGTTCTTATTATAAGCACGTATGACTATATACGGGATACATGCCTACATTACATTGATGAATTGGAGCTATTGTGTATCGCTCTAGGTTTTGACTATTATATGATGAATATCATCCAACACAAATATCCATCACTCAATCAATGCCTATGCTTTCCGCATATTCATCTTCAGTAAGTTACTTTTGTTGTTGTTGTTGTTGTTGTTGTTGTTGTTGTTGTTGTTGTTGTTGTTGTTGTTGTTGTTGTTGTTGTTGTTGTTGTTGTTGTTGTAGCTGTAGCTGTTGCTGTTGCTGTTGCTGCTGCTGCTGCTGCTGTTGCTGTTGCTGCTGTTGCTGTTGCTGTTGTTGTTGTTGTTGTTGTTGTTGTTGCTGCTGTTGTTGTT
>NC_041389.1:224624785-224681272 GCF_002162155.2 Triticum dicoccoides | reverse complement strand
GTTGTTGCTGTTGTTGTTGCTGTTGTTGTTGTTGTTGTTGTTGTTGTTGTTGCTGTTGCTGTTGCTGTTGCTGTTGTTGTTGTTGTTGTTGCTGTTGTTGTTGTTGTTGCTGTTGTTGTTGTTGTTGTTGTTGTTGCTATTGTTGTTGTTTTTAATTAACAGGGTTGGGCCCCACCTGTCATTGACTCAGGGAGTCAACTAGGGCCCACCCGTGGTCAAACCCGGGTCGTCTGCACCGGCGTTTAGCCGCCGGCGAGCCCGACGCGGCGGCGGAAGTGGTTTTGGCCGTTTCGGCCACCAAATGGGTCGCGGAGACCACCGGAGTGGAGCTGAGGATGAGCCGCAGCTCTTGGTGGAGTCCGTTGGGGTCGGGGTGGCCGGAGTTGGCGCCGGCGACGACTTTGGCGGCCACCGGAGTTCGGCCGAAGTCGAACTTGACGCAAGAGGGGTCGGTGAGGTGCGGGGAGTAGCTAGTTAGGTGCTACGTGACGCGGTGAGCATGATGGACACCGTGGAGTGGCCGGAGGATGACCGGGAGCACGTCGGCGACGAGCTCCGCGGCGGTGGGTGCGGTTGAGCTCCGGGAGGTCGCTACACGGCTCGGGAGCAAGAAAAGAAGGGAGGGGAAGATGGCTAAGCTCACGGGGAGTTCGACGAAGCCCTTGGTGCGGCCGGGGACGGACCGGAGCGACGACGGCGTTGAAGGGGATCTCCGGCGACGGCGGTTCGGTCGAGGTCGATGCGGTGGGCTCGGGCCTTGCGAGCGCTCGGGGCTCGGCTTGCTCGAAGGAGAGGAGGGTAGCGGAGCTCCTGGACACGGCGGCACGGCGTGGGGTTGACGGAGGGCGTGGCTACGGCGAGGGGGTGGCGGCGATGGCGTCGGCCATGGCGGGGGAGCGCGAGAGAGAGGGGTTGGGGGAGAATGGAGGTGTCCTGCGGGTTCACGGTGCTGCGTGGAGCTCATCCATCCAGCCCCGAGGCGAGGAGGTGGAGCAGGGCGGCAGCCAGCTGCGTGGCGCGCGCTGCGGTCGCCGTCGGGCACCTGCCTGCCTGCCTGGCCGGCAAGTAGCTCGCTGGAGCGGCGCTGGGCTGGGCCGGCAGGTGGGCCGGGTGCTGGGCGCCAGGTAAGGTTTTTCTATTTTTTTGTTTTCTGCTTTTTTTAATACTTCAGCAACTTTGTTGAATTAATAAAAATACTTAGGCAACTCCTAAAATCACCAAACCACTCCTGGTCCATAGTTGGATTATTTCCAACATGAAACATTTTAGTTTGGAGATATTTGAGCATTTAAATATTTTATATAATTTTAAATGCCCAAATTCAAATATTTATGATTTAATTCACAAACCCTAAGATGGCCTAGGAAAATGTGCATCACTTTTGGCAGAGGTTCTGAACCAAGACAAAAATGATGGGCATTTTAGAAGGGCATTTCAGGTTCATTGGAAAAGTTTTTAGTAAACCCTAATTGGTTTCAGAGGGGACTGGGGGTTCTGTCATCCCCATTTCAGGTTTCTGATGAAAGAATAAACATGATGCAACACTCTAATGCATGACTAGCTAGGGTGTGACAACTCACCCCCACTCAAAAGAATCTCGTCCCGAGATTTGGGTTCTTCCGGAAAGAGGGCGGGGTACTTGAGTCGAAGACGATCCTCCCTTTCCCAAGTTGCTTCATCCTCAGAATGGTGCGACCATTGAACTTTGAGAAACTTGATATTATGACGTCGAGTGGTACGCTCGGCCTGATCGAGGATACGAATGGGGTACTCTCGATACGTGAGATTATCTTGGAGATCAAGCGTTTCGTGGTCCACTCCACGGATAGGATCCGAGGGCAACACCGGAGTTGAGATACGTGGAAGACATCGTGGACTCTGGAGAGATGCGGAGGTAGTTCCAACTGGTAGGCAACTTCTCCTCGTTTAGCGAGAATGCGAAAAGGTCCAATGTAACGAGGAGCCAATTTGCCTTTGATACCGAAACGATGGGTTCCCTTCAAAGGGGTAACCCGAAGGTAAGCCTTCTCGTCAACCTCGAAAGTCATAGCCTTATGTTTTCGGTCATATTGACTCTTTTGACGAGATTGGGCTGTTTTCAACTTTTCACGAACGATGCGAACTTGCTCTTCTGCTTCCTGAATCATATCCGGGCCAAAGAATTGTCTTTCCCCGGTTTCTGACCAGTTAAGGGGTGTTCGACACCGTCGTCCATAGAGAACTTCAAAAGGGGCTTTACCCAAGCTAGACTGATAGCTGTTGTTGTAAGCAAATTCGGCAAATGGAAGGCATTTCTCCCACTCCATTCCGAATGAGATAACAGAGGCTCGAAGCATGTCTTCTAGGATCTGGTTGACGCGTTCTACCTGACCACTCGATTGAGGGTGAAAAGCGGTGCTAAAAGAGAGACGGGTTCCCATAGCATTTTGGAAACTTTCCCAAAATCGAGAGGTGAACAGACTTCCTCGATCCGAGTTAATTTCCAAAGGAATACCATGGAGAGACACTATTCAGGAGATATATAAGTCTGCTAACTGACTAGCAGTTATACTCTCACGAACAGGTAAGAAATGGGCCACTTTCGAAAGACGATCGACAACGACGAAGATAGCATTATTCCCTCTCTTGGTCCTGGGAAAACCGGTAATGAAATCCATACCAATTTTATCCCATTTCCATTCAGGAATGGTTAGGGGTTGAAGGGTGCCAGCAGGCCGTTGATGCTCTGCTTTTACACGACGGCAGACGTCGCAATTAGCAATATACTGAGCAATTTCTCTCTTCATCCTAGTCCACCAGAACCTCTGGCGTAGGTCCTGATACATCTTGGTACTACCGGGATGAATGGTGAGAGGAGATTCATGAGCCTCCTTAAGGATCAACTGCCGTAGATGCTGGTTCTTGGGAACCACTAAACGGTTCTCAAAGTACACAACACCATGATCATTTGTGGAGAAACAACTAGCACTTCCGCTAGCAATGTTCTCCTTGATTTTAGATATTCCCTTATCTCGCTTTTGGGCAGCGATAATTTGATCCGTAAGAGTAGGTTTTGCCACCAAGGTGGAAAGAAATCCTTGAGGAACAATGTGAAGGTTAAGCTTCCGAAATTCCTCATGGAGAAGCGGTTGACTTTGTTGTAACATCAGGTTGTTACAATAAGATTTACGACTTAGCGCATCAGCCATGACATTGGCTTTCCCTGGGGTATAAGTTATTCCTAAGTCGAAATATGTGATCAACTCGACCCAACGTCTTTGCCTGAGATTCAAATCCGGTTGGGTGAAGACGTACTTCAGACTTTGGTGATCAGTGAATATTTCACAACGATTACCAAGAAGGTAATGTTGCCAGGTTTTAAGTGCATAGACTACAGCTGCAAGCTCTAGATCATGAGTAGGATAATTCTCCTCATGTGGGTGCAATTGCCGTGAGGCGTAAGCAATTACGTGTCGATCTTGCATGAGAATGCAACCTAGTCCTTGTCGCGAGGCGTCGCAGTAGATAACAAAGTCCTTAGAGAAGTCTGGCGGTACCAGTACGGGAGCAGAAGTCAGGCGTCTTTTCAGTTCCTGAAAGCTGTGCTCACATTGTGGAGTCCATTCGAACTTCTTATCTTTCTTGAGGAGTTCGGTTAGAGGTTTAGCAACTTTGGAGAAGTTTTCGACAAAGCGGCGGCAATAGCTCGCTAAGCCCAGAAAACTCCGAACTTGCTTGACCGATTCAGGTGGAGTCCAATTAAGGACGGCTTGAACTCGCTCAGGGTTAACAGCAATACCTTTACCAGATATTACATGACCCAGATAGGTCACTTTTGACAACCAGAATTCACATTTAGAAAATTTGGCATAAAGGCGATGCTCTCGAAGTTTCTTCAACACTAGCCTTAGATGTTCGGCATGTTCTTCCTCGCTCTTGGAGTAGATGAGTATATCATCGAGGTAAACCACGACGAATTTATCCAAATACTCCATGAAGATTGAGTTCATTAACCGAGAAAAGGTGGCTGGGGCGTTGGTTAAACCGAAGGACATGACGGTGTACTCGTATTGGCCATAACGAGTAACAAAGGCCGTTTTAGGAATGTCCCCGTTCCTGATTTTGATTTGATGGTAGCCCAACCTCAAATCCATTTTGGAGAAGACTGAGGATCCAGCGAGCTGATCATACAGGTCGTTGATCCTGGGGAGCGGATATTTGTTCTTGATTGTGACCAAATTGACAGGTCGATAATCTACAACCATCCGATCCGTACCATCCTTCTTCTTGACGAAGAGGACGGGGCAAGCCCATGGAGATGAACTAGGTCGGATGAAACCCTTTTTCAAGGACTCATCGAGTTGTTTCTTAAGCTCGGCTAGTTCTAGTGGTGCCATCTTATAGGGTCTCCTAGCAATCGGGACGGTTCCTGGAATAAGGTCTATTACGAACTCCACATCCCTGTCAGGTGGAACACCTGGCAATTCCTCTGGGAAGACATCCGGGAAGTCACAGACTACCGGAACATCCTCAAGGTCTAGCAAAGGGCTGGCGTTAAGAGAATATAACTGTCGCTTGGCTATTCGGGTCAAGACATTGACTATCTTCCCCGAAGGATGAGTGAGTTGAACAGCCCTAGAGAAGCAATCAATTTTGGCATGATGAGCTGACATCCAGTCCATACCCAAAATGATATTAATATCTGAAAATTTGAGCGCTATCAAAGATGCAAGGAAAACAAGTCTGTCGACTTGGATTTCATTTCCATAACTTACCCTGGAGGTTTGCCATCTAGAACCGGGAGTAGAAATTTCCATAGTGGATGGCATGTCACAGAATGCGGTGTTATGCAAACGAGCATAGTTCTCGGATATAAATGAATGAGAGGCTCCTGTATCGAAAAGAACAGATGCCGGGTGGCAATTAACAAGGAGCGTACCGAGAACGACGTTGGGATCCTCTTGAGCTTCTTCGGCAGAGATACAGTTGACATGGCCACGTGTAGCGGTGGCCGGCTTGGCGTGGAACACTTTCCCTGTCGGCTTGCCACGGCCAACAGCTTTAGCAGGTTGGTTGGGATTGGTCTGGGGACACTCACGCATATAGTTGCCAGATTCCCCACACTTGAAACAAGTCACGGAACTGGTACGTGGAGAAGCACTGTTGGTTGGACCGCCATAGGGCTTGGCTGGTGCAGACTGTTGAACGGGGCGAGGCGCCTGGAAGGATGGCCTCGGTGTGAACCTGGGTGGAAGGGCAGTGTTGGGCACCCACACGCGGCGCTTCTGAGGACCAGCACCGGATGAGGAACCCACGTCACGGCCATGCTTGCGTGTTGCGTCATAATCAGTCTGACCAGTCTCAGCACTGATGGCCTTGTTAACAAGCTTCTGAAAAGATGTGCACTCATGCAGACGGAGGTCGCGGCGAAGCTCAGGACTAAGCCCCTTACGGAACCTTGCTTACTTCTTGGCATCAGTAGAAACTTCCTCAGTGGCATATCGTGCGAGGTTACCGAACTCCCTGCTGTAAGCATCCACAGAGAGTCGACCCTGAGTGAAACTGCAAAATTCCTCGCGTTTACGGTCCATGAGACCCTCCGGAATGTGATGTTCACGGAAAGCCTCGCTGAATTCAGCCCAAGTAGTGACATGGCCCGCTGGGCGCATAGCTCCATAATTCTCCCACCATAGACTGGCGGGGCCTTCAAGATGATATGCAGCAAAGGTGACCTTGTCAGCCTCAGCTACTAGCACGGAACACAGTTTGTGAGAAATACTGCGAAGCCAGTCATCAGCGTCGAGAGGCTCGACGGAGTGGTGGAACATGGGTGGATGTAACTTGATGAAGTCACTGAGTGACACCACGTTAGTCCTCTGATGGTGTGCTGTGTTCTGTTCAATACGCTCCAACAAACGGTTGGTCTCCCGCTTATTTCTCTCAGCTTCCATCATAACCTCGGCTAGGGAAGGAGGATGAGGCAGATTTGCATTCCTGACTTCACTGCCTTCGGCCTGCTCTTGAGGAGCAGGGTTAGTGCGCGTGTTGACCATCCTAGGTAAACAAGACAATGATTTAGTCAGAATGATAGAATTCCGACATAGAATACAGAATGTAAGGAATAACTCGGAATGCGAGATGATCATCCGTATGACATGGTAAATACAGAAACTGCTTCTTTTATTCCATCGCCATACACACCATACAAGGTTTAGTACAAGACCAAACAAGGTACTATTGCGGTGAAAAGAGGATTACATCTCATCGGAGGCATCCCAAGCTCCTATACATTATTTTTCTACATCTCCGGAAGCGGTACAAACTAGGTCATATCCCACGAGTCACGCAGGACGATAGACAACACAGCTAGTACGAACTAGTGATACTACCACTAACTCAGACCGATCCATAGTAGTCCTCGTAGAAATCACCTCCATAGCCTGGAAGCTCAACATGATCATCCGGAAACAGACGATCTCGCGGAGCTTGTGGGACATAGGGACTAGGATGAGGTCTTGGACCAACAGACGGTGGCCTGCGGGGACCGCGAGGTGGGGTGATGCCTCCTACATCATGCCAACCCATCACGTCTGGCAGAGCAGATCTCATAGGATAGAGATCGCGCATATCCGAATATCCAGCTTGCACCGCCGGTGCAAACCGAGTCAACGTGGCCCAATGGTCAGCACGGGTATTAAAAAGCTCTAGCCTCAAGGCCCGATTTTCACGGTCCTTATCCTCGAGCATCTCAGCGGTGGTGCGAGTCCGTGAATCCTCCTGAGTGGGGTCAGCATAGATAGCCTGGAGATACCCTTGTGCTCCCGGAAGTGATCCTGGCATATACCGGAAATCAGAGTCCCGAAATAGGCCAGACCTGACTCGCATGATGGTCATCATAGAGTAGGCGGCGTCCTGCACAGCCATCTCAATAGTAACCCCGAGTCCATAGGAGCAGTGAAGGGGCTCGGTGGATCCAGGATAAGATGGAAATATCCTGACAGTGTAGAGATACTGGCTTTGATTAAAGTCTCGAAATTGCTCTTCGACCGTGTACTCGGGATACCAACGGTATCCAGCCTCAGTCATTACCCTGACCAACATGGCGGTATGGCCGGGTACATCTAGGCATCGAGTCAGGCGAACCACTTGATTGAGGTCGCGGGTGGCCATCTGAAAGCACAACCATAATGCAAAGGCATTAGAATTTCTAGCAAAATTTCGGCAGCATAACAGCTGTAAATGCTCAAGAAGGATTTTGAGACATTTGACAAAGGATTTCATACACACTCAACATCATCATATCAAAGTTCTGAGTCCATCCTAACAACATAATGTGGTAGTAGAACTGAACTAGGCTTGTATCCATCAAACCTATAAGGTACTACTGATTAGTAACACGTGATCCTAATAGAGAGAAAAGATCCTAATTCCTTAACCCCCGGTGGAAGAATGGACTGACTCAGATCAGACTGTCATAAGATAAAGGAGTAAAAAGAGCCTTACGTTCCATCCCACAACCAATTCCCCTACATATAACTAAAGAATTTCTAGACTCAACATCGACCAGTTTGGCTTGGAGAACCTACAGGCAGTCCGGCTCTGATACCAACGCTGTCAGGACCCCGACTCGATGTCACATCGATCTAGCTTGTAACACCTCATATCACTTTGCGGCCTCACGCACGGTATTCCCACGGGTGTCGCCTTACCTTTCCCGGGACCGTTTGCGCCTTTTGGCTCACGTATATGATAGTGTCGCTAGCATCCATATGATAAGGAGGCCGGGCTGACATGACTAGTTGTAAACCCAAAGTGGCGCAGACTTACAGGGACAGGCATCCATGACCCAGCTTCGAACGTGTCGGTCATCAGCAAGTGGGTCCGGGCTGTAGCACTGGGCTAGCAGGACTCCGGTAAACCGGGCTGTAGCGGGCTAACAGGACTCCGGCACTCAATGCGTGACATTTCCCCAAAGGGACAGACACAGGAACGAAGAAGGACACATGCCGGCCAGCCTAAGTGTTCCAGAGCAGTAGCAAGCTACCATGGCTCAGCGGTAACACTAGGAGACATTTCCCGGTAAGAGAGGCTACTAAAGATAAACAATTAGATAGTCAGATCCCACACATACCAAGCATTTCAATATCATACACACAATATGCTCGATATGTGCAAATACAACATGGCATCACAACATGACTCTACGACACAAGTACTTTATTTAAGGCTCAGAGAGCCATACATAACATACACATAGGTACGGGTCACACGACCCAGCATTCAAGTCATACAGTCATACAAACCAGCAGCGGAAGTAACTTGTCTGAGTACAGACAACTAGTAAAATAAAAGAGGCTTGGAAAGCCTAGCTATATTACGTGGTCCTTCACAAGCTCAGGATTACCACCTGGGCCTTAGCCTACTCATTGATGTCAACATCTACGAAGAACCCATCAGAAGGGGTTGCAGCGTCTTCTGTAAAAATGTAAATTATAGCAACATGAGTACAAAGGTACTCAGCAAGACTTACATCAGATCCTACATACATGCACATTATCAAGAAGGGTTGGTGGAGTTGTTGCAGCAAGCCAGCTTTGACTCTTGGCTAGGCTATCTTACGAGACTTCAACTTGAAATGGTTTTGCGCACACGAGTCCACTACTCACCACTTCAATACACTACCGAGGATCCACCTCCGTCTTCCTACGAAAGAGCCATCCTCGGCACTCACACTTATCTTGAGGCTTTTAGTAGTTTCCATTTACTTGTCTATGAACTGTATAGGCAACCAAGTAGTCCTTTACCGCGGACGCGGCTATTCGAATAGATCATGATAACCCTGCAGGGGTGTACTTCTTCATACATGTTTCCACCACTTAGCGTCTGCACACGATATGTGCTTGGCAGACTTCAAGCGAAAACCGACGTGGGTGTAGACCACGACCTACCTATACACCTAAGTCTCTAGTCCAGGTTTATCGCCTATCCAGGTTCCATCCGCAGGGAGTCCGGCCGAGGTTTCCCATACGGCCCCGAACGATGTGAACAGGGTTCCCGAGATACCTAACGGGTATTCGGTACACCCGGCCACGTACCTACCGCATCACAGCCCACCCCTACGGTCAGCGCTGTCCACGGCCTCCAGTAGGCTACAAACACCAGAAACTACTTGCAACTCCTGGACAGAGGACTAGGGTGAATAAGAAGTCGAGCAGGGTCATATTTCGGGGCCCAATGCATGGTAGTAGCTGTATCTTAAATCACACATACAGATCTCAGTGCTTAAGGTCGGCTTCAATGAAACAACCCACCATGTACTCCTACATGGCCTCTCATCGATACCTTTACCAAATCGTGTTCACCACACCACTCTCATTACCAACATAATCATTTCACTCTAGCCCATCACCCAGATGAACCAGACCTGATACGACTCTAAGCATAGCAGGCATAGCAAGGTAGGAACAACACATACATATGGCTCAATCAACTCCTACACATGCTAGTGGGTTTCATCTAGTTACTGTGGCAATGACAGGTCATGCAGAGGAAGTGGGTTCAACTACCGTAGCACATAGCAGTTTGAAATGCGTTGTCTTAATGCAGTAAAAGAGAGCAGGAGCAAGAACATGGGATTGTATCGATATGATCAAATGGTTGGTTGCTTGCCTGATGGTTCGATGCACTGATACGGTTCTTCGTTAGGGTAATCACGGTACTCCTCGGAGGCAGAACCTGCCGCAAGAACACCGATACACAACCATCACCAAACAATGTGCAACAATATGATGCATGCATGAAACATAGCAATATGAGTGTGTTGGGCTAATGCAACTAAGACCAGAAGGGTTTGAACCAATTTGAATCAAAGATTCAAATTTCAAACTCAAATATGGCCCTTTAAAGTGTTTTTCCTTGTTCTGCATTAAACATCAGGTTAACTAGTTTAATCATGCATGAAAATAGTACAGATGGATAGATTGGATTTTTCTGATCATTTTTCATATATAATTTGTCTGATTTGGAGTTACAGAATAAAAGTTATGAATTTTTAAAGTTTAAACTATATTCTGGAATTTCCTATATTAGATTAAATCCAGAAAATCAATTACTGCGTCAGCCTGACATCAGTGTGACATCAGCAGGTCAACGGGACACGTCCGGGTCAAACCTGACAGTGGGTCCCGCGTGTCAGTGTGATTAATTTAATTAAAGTTTAAATAAAACTAAACCTGTTTAATTAACAGGGTTGGGCCCCACCTGTCATTGACTCAGGGAGTCAACCAGGGCCCACCCGTGGTTAAACTCGGGTCGGCTGCACCGGCGTTTAGCCGCCGGCGAGCCCGACGCGGCGGCGGAAGTGGTTTTGGCCGTTTCGGCCACCAAATGGATCGCGGAGACCACCGGAGTGGAGCTGAGGACGAGCCGCAGCTCTTGGTGGAGTCCGTTGGGGTCGGGGTGGCCGGAGTTGGCGCCGGCGACGACTTTGGCGGCCACCGGAGTTCGGCCGAAGTCGAACTTGATGCAAGAGGGGTCGGTGAGGTGCGGGGAGTAGCTAGTTAGGTGCTACGTGACGCGGTGAGCATGATGGACACCGTGGAGTGGCCGGAGGATGATCGGGAGCACGTTGGCGACGAGCTCCGCGGCGGTGGGTGCGGTTGAGCTCCGGGAGGTCGCTACACAGCTCGGGAGCAAGAAAAGAAGGGAGGGGAAGATGGCTAAGCTCACGGGGAGTTCGACGAAGCCCTTGGTGTGGCCGGGGACGGACCGGAGCGACGACGGCGTTGAAGGGGATCTCCGGCGACGGCGGTTCGGTCGAGGTCGATGCGGTGGGCTCGGGCCTTGCGAGCGCTCGGGGCTCGGCTTGCTCGAAGGAGAGGAGGGTAGCGGAGCTCCTGGACACGGCGGCACGGCGTGGGGTTGACGGAGGGCGTGGCTACGGCGAGGGGGTGGCGGCGATGGCGTCGGCCATGGCGGGGGAGCGCGAGAGAGAGGGGTTGGGGGAGAATGGAGGTGTCCTGCGGGTTCACGGCGCTGCGTGGAGCTCATCCATCCAGCCCCGAGGCGAGGAGGTGGAGCAGGGCGGCAGCCAGCTGCGTGGCGCGCGCTGCGGTCGCCGTCGGGCACCTGCCTGCCTGCCTGGCCGGCAAGCAGCTCGCTGGAGCGGCGCTGGGCTGGGCCGGCAGGTGGGCCGGGTGCTGGGCGCCAGGTAAGGTTTTTTCTATTTTTTTTTGTTTTCTGCTTTTTTTAATACTTCAGCAACTTTGTTGAATTAATAAAAATACTTAGGCAACTCCTAAAATCACCAAACCACTCCTGGTCCATAGTTGGATTATTTCCAACATGAAACATTTTAGTTTGGAGATATTTGAGCATTTAAATATTTTATATAATTTTAAATGCCCAAATTCAAATATTTATGATTTAATTCACAAACCCTAAGATGGCCTAGGAAAATGTGCATCACTTTTGGCAGAGGTTCTGAACCAAGACAAAAATGATGGGCATTTTAGAAGGGCATTTCAGGTTCATTGGAAAAGTTTTTAGTAAACCCTAATTGGTTTCAGAGGGGACTGGGGGTTCTGTCATCCCCATTTCAGGTTTCTGATGAAAGAATAAACATGATGCAACACTCTAATGCATGACTAGCTAGGGTGTGACAATCTCCATGGATAGATCATTGCGTGTGCGTAGAATTTTTTGTTTTCCATGCAACGTTTCCCAACAGTGGCATCATGATCCAGGTCTATGCGTAGATGATATGCATGAGTAGAACACAAAGAGTTGTGGGCGGTGATAGTCATACTTCTTAACACCAACGTCTTATTTTTATTCGGCAGTATTGTGGGATGAAGCAGCCCGGATCAACCTTACATGTCCACGTACATGAGATTGGTTCCGCTGACAGACATGCAACTAGTTTTGCATAAAGGTGGCTGGCAGGTGTCTGTTTCTCCAACTTTAGTTGAATCCAATTTGACTACGGCCGGTCCTTGAAGAAGGTTAAAAAAGCAAACTTGACGAAACACCATTGTGGTTTTATGCATAGGTAAGAACAGTTCTTGCTAGAAGCCCGTAGCAGCCACGTAAAACTTGCAACAACAAAGTAGAGGACGTCTAACTCGTTTTTGCAGGGCATGTTGTGATGTGATATGGTCAAGGCATGATGTGATATACGTTATTGTATGAGATGATCATGTTTTGTAAAAGTTATCGGCAACCGACAGGAGCCTTATGGTTGTCTCTTTATTGTATGAAATGCACACGCCATGTAATTGCTCTACTTTATCGCTATGAGTTAGCAATAGTTGTAGAAACAATAGTTGGTGGGACAACCACGATGCACCAATGAAGATCAAGGTGTCGAGCCGGTGACGATGGAGATCATGACGATGCTTTGGACATGGAGATCAAAAGCACAAGATGATGATGGCCATATCATGTCACATATTTTGATTGCATGTGGTGTTTATCTTTTATGCATCTTATTTTGCTTAGAACGGCGGTAACATTATAAGATGACCCCTTCACTAAATTTCAAGGTAAAAAAGTGTTCTCCCCGAGTATGCACCGTTGCTAAAGTTCGTCATTTCGAAGCACCACGTGATGATCGGGTGTGATAGACTCTACGTTCACATACAACGGGTGTAAGACGGTTTTGCACATGCAGAATACTTGGGTTAAACTTGACGAGCCTAGCATGTATGGACATGGTCTCAGAACACTGGAGACCGAAAGGTCGAACGTTAATCATATGGTAGATATGATCAACATAGAGATGTTCACCATTGATGAGTACCCCATCTCACGTGATGATCGGACATGGGTTAGTTGATTAGGATCACGTATCACTTAGATGACTTGAGGGATGTTTATTTAAGTGGGACTTCATTAGTAATTTGATTAATTGAACTTAAGTTATCATGAACTTAGTCCTGATAGTATTTGCAAATCTATGTTGTAGATCAATAGCTCACAATATAGCTCCCCTATTTTTGATATGTTCCTAGAGAAACATAAGTTGAAAGATGATAGTCGCAATGATGCGGACTGGGTCCGTGATCTGAGGATTATCCTCATTGCTGCATAGAAGAATTATGTCCTTGATGCACCGCTAGGTGACAGACCTATTGCAGGAGCAGATGCGGATGTTATGAATGTTTGACAAGCTCGGTATGATGACTACTTGATAGTTTAGTGTGGCATGCTTTACGGCTTAGAACCGGTACTTCAAAAACGTTTTAAACGCCACGAAGCATATGAGATGTTCCAAGAGCTGAAATTGGTATTTCAAACTCATGCCCATGTCGAGAGGTATGGTACCTCTAACAAGTACTTTGCCTACAAGATGGAGGAGAATAGCTCAGCCAGTGAGCATGTGCTCAGAATGTCTGAGTACTACAATCGCTTGAATCAAGTGGGAGTTAATCTTCTAGATAAGATAGTGATTGATAGAGTTCTCTAGTCACTATCACCAAGCTACTAGAACTTTGTGATTAACTATAATATGCAAAGGATGACAAAAACAATTCCTGAGCTCTTCACGATGCTGAAATGGACGAAGGTAGAAATCAAGAAAGAGCATCAAGTGTTGATGGTTAACAAGACCACTAGTTTCAAGCGAAAAGTGCAAAGGGAAAGAAAGGGAACTTCAAGAAGAATGGCAAGCAAGTTGCCACTCCTGTGAAAAATCCCAAAGCTTGACCCAAGCCTGAAACTAAGTGCTTCTACTGCAAAAGAAAATGGTCACTGGAAGCGGAACTGCCCCAAACATTTGGCGTATAAGAAGGATGGCAAAGTGAACAAAGGTATATTTGATATACAGGTTATTGATGTGTACCTTACTAGTGTTCGTAGTAGCCCCTGGGTATTTGATACCAGTTTAGTTGCTAAGATTAGTAACTCGAAACAGGAGTTGCAGAATAAACAGAGACTAGTTAAGGGCGACGTGACGATGAGTGTTGGAATTGATTCCAAGGTTGATAACATCAACATCGCACACTCACTCTACCTTCGGGATTAGTGTTGAACCTAAATAAATGTTATTTTGTGTTTGTGTCGAGCATGAATATAAGATCATGTTTATTGCAATACAATTATTCATTTAAGTCAGAGAATAATTGTTGTTCTGTTTACATGAATAAAACATTCTATGGTCATACGCCCAATGTCAATGGTTTATTGAATCTCGATCATAGTGCTACACATATTCATAATATTGATGCCAAAAGATGCAAAGTTGATAATGATAGTGCAACATATTTGTGGCACTGCCATTTAGGTCATATTGGCGTAAAGCGCATGAAGAAACTCCATGCAGATGGACTTTTGGAATCACTTGATTATGAATCATTTGATACATGCGAACCATGCCTCATGGGCAAGATGACTAAAACTCCGTTCTCCAAAACAATGGAGCGAGCTTATGACTTGTAGGAAATAATACATACCGATGTATGCGGTCCGATGAGTATTGAAGCACGCGGCGGGTATCGTTATTTTCTCACCTTCATAGATGATTTGAGTAGATATGGGTATATCTACTTGATGAAACACAAGTCGGAAACATTTGAAAAGTTCAAAGAATTTCATAATGAAGTTGAGAATCATCATAACAAGAAAATAAAGTTTCTACCATCTGATCACGGAGGCGAATATTTGAGTTACGAGTTTGGCCTTCATTTAAAACAATGTGGAATTGTTTCACAACTCACGCCACCTGAAACACCACAGTGTAATGGTGTGTGATACGTCTCCAACGTATCTACTTTCCCAAACACTTTTGCCCTTGTTTTGGACTCTAACTTGCATGATTTGAATGAAACTAACCCGGACTGACGCTGTTTTCAGCAGAACTGCCATGATGTTGTTTTATGTGTAGAAAAGAAAAGTTCTCGGAATGTCCTAGAAATCCACGGAGGCACTTTTCAGAATTAATAAGAATTTTTGGCGAAAGAATCAAGGCCAGGGGGACACGGGCTGTCCATGAGACAGGGGGGCGCCCCCCCTAGGGCGCGCCCTCCTATCTCGTGGGCCCCCTGGACACCTCCCGACCTCAACTCCAACTCCATATATACCGTCTCGGGGAGAAAAAAATCAGAGAGAAAGTTTCATCGCGTTTCACGACACGGAGCCGCCGCCAAGCCCTAATCTCTCTCGGGAGGGCTGATCTGGAGTCCGTTCGGGGCTCCGAAGAGGGGGATTCGTTGCCGTCGTCATCATCAACCATCCTCCATCACCAATTTCATGATGCTCACCGCCGTGCGTGAGTAATTCCATCGTAGGCTTGCTGGACGGTGATGGGTTGGATGAGATTTACCATGTAATCAAGTTACTTTTGTTAGGGTTTGATCCCTAGTATCCACTATGTTCTGAGATTGATGTTGCTATGACTTTGCTATGCTTAATGCTTGTCACTAGGGCCCGAGTGCCATGATTTCAGATCTGAACCTATTATGTTTTCACGAATATATGTGTGTTCTTGATCCTATCTTGCAAGTCTATAGTCACCTATTACGTGTTATGATCCGACAACCCCGAAGTGACAATAATCGGGATACTTCTCGGTGATGACCGTAGTTTGAGGAGTTCATGTATTCACTATGTGCTAATGATTTGTTCTGGTTCTCTACTAAAAGGCGGCCTTAATATGCCTTAGTTTCCATAAGGACCCCGCTGAACACGAGAGGGTAGGACAAAAGATGTCATGCAAGTTCTTTTCCATAAGCACGTATGACTATTTACGGAATACATGCCTACATTACATTGATGAACTGGAGCTAGTTCTATATCACCCTATGTTATAACTATTGCATGAGGAATCGCATCCGGCATAATTATCCATCATTGATCCATTGCCTACGAGCTTCTCACATATTGTTCTTCGCTTATTTACTTTTCCGTTGCTACTGTTACAACTACTACAAAAACCCCAAAACATTTATCTTTACGTTTGCTACCGTTACCTTTATATCATACCACTTTTGCTACTAAATATTTTGCTGCAGATACTAAGTTATCCAGGTGTGGTTGAATTGACAACTCAACTGCTAATACTCAAGAATATTCTTTGGCTCCCCTTGTGTCGAATCAATAAATTTGGGTTGAATACTCTACCCTCGAAATCTGTTGCGATCCCCTATACTTGTGGGTTATCAAGAATAATTTCTGGCGCCGTTGCCGGGGAGCATAGCTCTATTCTCTGAGTCACTTGGGATTTATATCTGTTAATCACTATGAAGAACTTGAAAGACGATCGAACTACTATTTTGCCCTCAACTACGAGGGGAGGTAAGGAACTACCATCTAGCTCTGCACTAGATTCTCCTTCCGTTATAAGTAAGCTTGCGACACCTAAACCTGCTACTGCTATGAATTCTGATATGTCGCATGTTATTGATGGTGCCACTTCTGCTATGCATGATGAAACTACTTCTGTGCGTGATACTACTTTGCCATTAGGTGAATTTCTAGATGAACAACTTGCTAGATTTAAGGGGAATGAAAATATTGAAGAACCTATAATTGATGATAGTGATGATGAAGGTCCCCCCAATGATTATGTTTTACCTGTTGTTCCTAAGGGTTATGTTATGCATGAAACAGCTGCTATGGAAATTCTTGCTTGCAATGATAGAAATGATCTTAAGAAATTATTAGCTAAATGGAAGCAGTAGTCTCTTAGTGCTAGAATGAAACCCGATCCTGCTTTTGCTACTTCACCTATCTGTGTTACTGATAAGGGTTATGAATTCTCTGTTGATCCTGATATTATTACTTTAGTTGAATCTGATCCTTTTTATGGCCTTGAATCTGAAACTGTTGTGGCACATCTTACCAAGTTGAATGATATAGCCACCCTATTTACTCATGATGAGAAGTCTCGCTATTTATATATCCTTAAGATATTTCCGTTCTTGTTAAAGGGTGATGCTAAGACTTGGTATAATTCTCTTGCTCCTGGTTGTGTGCGTAGTCCCCAGGATATGATTTATTACTTCTCTGCTAAATATTTCCCTGCTCATAAGAAACAAGCTGCCTTGCGGGAAATATATAATTTTGTGCAAACCAAAGAAGAGAGTCTCCCACAAGCTTGGGGGAGGCTTCTCCGGTTACTTAATGCTTTGCCTGATCATCCTCTTAAGAAAAATGAAATACTTGATAACTTTTATAATGGACTAACCGATGCTTCCAAGGACTACTTGGATAGTTGTGCTGGTTGTGCTTTCAGGGAAAGAACAGTCGACGAAGCTGAAATACTATTGAATAATATGTTGACTAATGAAAATAATTGGACTCTTCCTGAGCCAGTTCCTGAAGTAATTCCTGAACCAATTGAGCCAACTCCTGAGCCTATTCCTAAACCCACTCCGAAGAAGAGAGGTGTTTTATTTCTCAGTCCTAAAGATATGCAAGAGGCAAAGAAATCAATGAAAGAAAAAGGTATTAAAGCTGAAGATGTTAAGAATTTACCTCCTATTGAAGAAATACATGGTCTTAATTTACCGCCTGAAGAACCACATTGTCTTGATAACCCGACACAGGTAGTAAAGATAAATTCTCTCTATAGATATGATAAAGTTGAAGTACCCTCTACTAAATTTCATAGCCCATGCTTAGATGAATTTGATGACTTTATGGCTAGACAAGAAAGTTTTAATGCTTATGTTGGTAGAGAGTTAAAGAATAATGCTTTCGAGATAGGACGCGTAGGTGATAATCTGGCTAGAGTTAAAGATGAACTTCACCGCGTTAGCAAATATGCTTCTATGGTTGCTACTCAAGCTGAGCAAGTACTTAAAGCTCAAAATGATTTGCTTGATGAATTGAATAATAAAAATGACTTTGCTGTTAGAGTGGCCACTAGAACTGGTACAATGACTCAGGAACCTTTGTATCCTGAAGGCCACCCTAAGAGAATCGAGCAAGATTCTCAGAGAAATAATTTAGAGGCACCTAGTTCTTCTAAAAAGAAGAAGAAGAAAAATGATAGGACTTTGCATGCTTCTAGTGAACCTACTGTAAACACACCTGAGAATCCCAATGATATTTCTATTTCTGATGCTGAAACTCAATCAGGTGATGAACATGAACCTAGTGATAATGTTAATGATAATGTTCATGTTGATGCTCAACCTAGCAAAGACAATGATGTAGAGATTGAACCTGCTGTTGATCTTGATAACCCACAATCAAAGAATCAACGTTATGATAAGAGCGATTTTGTTGCTAGGAAGTACGGTAAAGAAAGAGAACCATGGGTTCAGAAACCCATGCCTTTTCCTCCTAAACCATCCAAGTCAAAGGATGATGAGGATTTTGAGCGCTTTGCTGAAATGATTAGACCTATTTTCTTACGTATGCACTTAACTGATATGCTGAAAGTAAATCCTTATGCTAAGTATATGAAGGATATCATCACAAATAAAAGAAGGATACCGGAAGCTGAAATTTCCACCATGCTTGCTAATTACACTTTTAAGGGTGGAATACCAAAGCAACTTGGAGATCCGGGTGTACCAACTATACCATGCTCTATTAAAAGAAATTATGTTAGAGCTGCTTTATGTGATCTTGGAGTCGGTGTTAGTGTTATGCCTCTCTGTTTATATCGTAGACTTGAATTGAATAAGTTGACACCTACTGAAATATCTTTGCAAATGGCTGATAAATCAACTGCTATACCTGTCGGTATTTGTGAGGATGTGCCTGTTGTGGTTGCAAATGTCACTATCTTAACGGACTTTGTTATTCTTGATATTCCCGAGGCGATAGCATGTCTATTATTCTTGGTAGACTTTTTCTTAATACTGCAGGGGCTGTTATTGATTGCAACAAAGGCAATGTCACTTTTCATGTTAATGGTAATGAGCATACGGTACACTTTTCGAGGAAACAATCTCAAGTTCATAGCATCAATTCTATTGAAAAAGTTCCAACTATCATTTTTCGAGGTTTTGAATTTCCTCTCCCTACTGTTAAGAAAAAGTATGATATTCTTATTTTTGGGGATTTTCATATCCCCGTTGAGGTAACTTAGTGTTATTCGAAATTTCTCCGGTTCCGTGTTATTCGGAATGAGTTTGTTAACAAGACTTGATCAACCTTGTTAGTGGGTTCATTTTGATGATCACGAGATGGATGAAACTAGAAGGCACAACATTCTGTGCCCTGAATGAATAAAGCAAAAATATTATTATCCATCTATTTTCTGAATTATCCGTGCATTAAAAAATAGTCCGAAAATAGAAGTGCTCCAAATGCCCTGCAAATTTAGTATGATTTTTTTCTGGAATATTTGAGGATTTTAGGCACTGAAAACACTGCAGGAGGGGCAAGCACCAGGCCACGAGAGAGGAGGGCGCCCCCCCTGTAGGGCGCGCCCCCTGTCTCGTGGGCCCCTGGTGGCTCCCCTCCACTTATGCCAGCACCCACAAACTTCATCTTCTACCCAAAAAAATCCCCATCCAGCTCAAGCCCGAGTTCTAGCTCGTTTTGCTGCGATTTTCGATCTCTTAGCTCAAAGCTCCCTTCGCAAAACTGCTTTGGGAGATTGTTGCTTGGTATGTGACTCCTCCATTGGTCCAATTAGTTTTTCTTCTAGTGCTTTATTCATTGCAAATTTTTGCTGCATAGGTGGCCATGTTCTTGAGCTTGCATGTTAAAATTTTGAGGTCCCAAGCAATTCCAATGCATGATATAGGCTCTAGGCACTTGTAGGAGTAGTTTCTATCAATCTTGTTTAGTTCTATTCACTTTTATTTTGAAGTTACTAAAATTTCAAAAAAATTCAGAGAATGTTAAGGAGGCTCTTTAAAGGCTCTTCTAGCCAAAGCTCTAAGGAAAAACAAGATAAAGAGAAGGAAAAACCTAAGTATAATATTCCTCGCTTAGCGGAAGTACGGTCATCTGAATGGCCGTGTGAGGATTTCTTGAAAGAAGCCGGAATTCATGAAGACTTTTATGCTTTAATCGGGACTGCATGCCTCACCGGTTTCATGAACGACCGAATCGATCAGTATATCTTACTTACCAATACTTTCGTGCAAAACTTTTATTATTATCCTAAGAAGTCACCGCCTGCAGTATCATTCCATTTATATGATGAATTCAGAGAAATGTCTTTACGTGATTTTTGCGCGGTATGTAGGATACCTTATGAGGGAGAATTAGAGGAACCCCATCGTGAAGATGTGGATGGCTTCGTTTAAAACTATTGCTGTAGAAGAGCCAAAGAAGGGCTTTGAGGCAAAAGTCTCTAGCATACACTTTCATGTTTTACGCTACTTTGCTATGTTTGCTAGTAGATGCTTGATTGGTCGTGGGAATAGTGGAAACTTGGGCGTTCCAGATATTATTATTCTTCAACATGCTTTGCTGGGAGACAATACTTTTAGTATGGGTGCCGTTGTTTCTAAACGGCTAGTCCTGAATCGTACAAAAGGCCCCATATTTGGAGGTATCTATGCTGCACGTCTTGCTGAACATTTTCAGATACCCATTAGGCACCATGAGGAGGAGGAGACAAGATTACCTCCTCACATTTAGATTACAAGAGCATGGTAGCACACAAGTTTATTGTTCACAACGAAGAAAAGATGCTCTTGTATAGACTTAGATTCAATAAGAAACACTTTGAGTTTATTATTTTGCCTGCACCTCTGTTATTTGACCTTCTTGCAGAAATCGCCTTGTTATGCCGGAAGCGGTGAACAACCATCTAGCCCAAGCTTTTACTCCAGAACCTGAACCTGAGCCGGAACCTGAGCTGGACCCTTATCGTGCATCATCTGTCCAGTGGGATCCGGAGATGGCTAGCCAGTGGTATCCTGATTATACCTCCCACTACACCGGGAAGAGTAGCGACGGTCCTTGGTATTAAACCAACTTAGGCCAAAAGCCTAAGCTTGGGGGAGTACGTGTTTCTCGCCGACTCTACATTCATGTTCACACACTAGTCGTCGGTGCTCACACTCTTTCATTGTATTATCCAAGCTAGTTTAAATTTCTTTTTCTAGTTTTCTTCTTGTGTGTTTGATAAACTTAAGAAAAACCAAAAAATAGTTAGTTTAAATTCTATGCATTTATTAAAATGAAAACCCAAAAAGATTTCTCGTTCTTCTTTTACTTGTTGGGAGCTTTCCTGTGTAAATAGTTTTATTTTCCTTTCTTTCTTTTGGGGGTCGGGAAGACCATATTGAAAATGCTTAGTGGCTCTTATAATGCATGATTATTTATTTAACTTAGAGCCATATTACCTTGTCTTCTCTTTTGAGTTGAATGCTTGCAGATTCCAGCTTAGTCCAATGCACGTGCACTCTTATTATTATACACATCGTTCGGTCGTGCAAGTGAAAGGCAATAATGACGATATGTGATGGACTTATTGGGATGAGAAAAGCTGGTATGAACTCGACCTCTTTTGTTTTTGTAAATATGATGATTCATCGTTCCTGAGTCAGCTATTATGAAGTAAACATATTTGCAATGACATTTAGAGATTATAGTTGCTTGTGCCATGCTTGATTAGCTTTGAGTTATAATGGTTTAGCTTGCGTGCCAACATGCTATTAGAATGATTATGATGTGGTATGATGGGATGGTATCCTCCTTTAAATGAACTGAGTGACTCGACTTGGCACATGTTCACGCATGAAGTTGAATCAATTCAACATAGCCTTCACGATATTTATGTTCATGGTGGATTATATCCTACTCATGCTTGTATTCGGTGTGAATTAATTTTAATGCATGTTTACGACTGTTGTCGCTCTCTCAGTTGGTCGCTTCCCAGTCTTTTGCTAGCCTTCACCTGTACTAAGTGGGAATACTGCTTGTGCATCCAAACTCCTTAAACCCCAAAGTTGTTCCATATGAGTCCACTATACCTACTTATATGCGGTATTTACTTGCCGTTCCAAGTAAATTTGTATGTGCCAAACTCCAAACCTTCAAATGAAATTATGTTTTGTATGCTCAAGCAGCTCATGTTTCAACTAGGGCTGCCTTTATCTTCCATGCTAGGTGGGTTATTCTCAAGAGGAGTGGACTCCGCTCCTCATTCACGAGAAAGGGCCGGTAACCGGGATGCCCAGTCCCATGATCCAAAAAGATCAAAGCAAATCAAATTAATTAAACAAACTCCCCAGGGCTGTTGTATGTTGGAGGCACTCGTTGTTTCGAGCAAGCCATGGATTGATGCTTGTTGGTGGTTAGGGGAGTATAAACCTTTACCATTCTGTTTGGGAACTGCCTATAATGCATGTAGTATGGAAGATACAGCCATCTCATAGTTGTTGCGTTGACAGCAAAAGTATACCGCTCAAAATGTTATTCAATCTCTATTTTAAAATCGAGCTCTGGCACCTCTACAAATCCCTGCTTCCCTCTGCGAAGGGCCTATCTATTTACTTTTATGTTGAGTCATCATCCTTCTTATTAAAAAGCACCCTGTCGGTGTCAAAACCGGCGGATCTCGGGTAGGGGGTCCCGAACTGTGCGTCTAGGCGGATGGTAACACGAGACAAGGGACACGATGTTTTACCCAGGTTCGGGCCCTCTTGATGGAGGTAAAACCCTACGTCCTGCTTGATTGATATTGATATTGTGGATGTTTACAAGAGTGGATCTACCACGAGATCAAGGAGGCTAAACCCTAGAAGCTAGCCTATGGTATGATTGTAAGGGTTGATGTTGTTGGTTGTCCTACGGACTAGAGCCATCCGGTTTATATAGACACCGGAGAGGGCTAGGGTTACATAGAGTCGGTTACAATTGTAGGAGATCTACATATCCGTATCGCCAAGCTTGCCTTCCACGCCAAGGAAAGTCCCATCCGGACACGGGACGAAGTCTTCAATCTTGTATATTCATAGTCTTGGAGTCCGGTCGATGATGATAGTCCGGCCGATGATAATCCGGCCGATGACGGCAGTCCGGCTATCCGGACACCCCCTAATCCAGGACTCCCTCAGTATCCCCTGAACCAGGCTTCAATGACGATGAGTCCGGCACATATTGTTCGGCATTGCAAGGCGGGTTCCTCCTCTGAATAATTCATAGAAGATTGTGAACACCAGGATAGTGTCCGGCTCTGCAAAATAAATTCCACATTCCACCGTAGAGAGAATAATATATATACACAAGTTCAATCTGCTCACGTTTTTTGCGGCGTGACGTCACACCACTACCAAGCCATTACTTGAATCGTTTTTTATTTTACCACCTCAGCGCATTTAGCGAAGCGGTTTCCTTGGCACGTCTTGTCGAATCAGAGATCGTGTTCCCCCTTAATCCGGGATTCTCATCAATACGGACGTGGGTAACCCAACCGCGCCATTGATGGTGACGCTTGGGAGATAAGCGAGTTTTACCAGGCAGGTGGGGACGCATAGTCTTCGTCCGCCTACATATAAGGGATAAGGATTCACCTTTTCACCTACGCCTTCTTCCTCCTTTGCTTATCCATCTCCACGCACTCGAGCTCCAGCGCCCAAGTTCGCGCATCTCGTCTCGACCTTCTCCGACCATGTCCGGAGCGGGAGGCAGGTGGATGACCTCCTCCGTTACGGAGGAGCACATCGAAAGACTGCACGGCGCCGGCTATCTGTCCGGTGACATCGCGCACCGGCTGCCTGACGAGGGGCAGCTCATCCCCACCCCCAGGCCCCATGAGAGGGTCGTTTTTCTTCCCCATTTCCTCCGCGGATTGGGCTTTCCACTTCACCCCTTTGTCCGGGGGCTCATGTTCTTCTATGGCCTGGATTTCCATGATCTGGCGCCGAACTTCATCCTCAACATCTCGGCGTTTATCGTCGTGTGCGAGGCCTTCCTCTGCGTCCGGCCCCACTTCGGCTTGTGGCTCAAGACCTTCAATGTCAAGCCGAAGGTAGTGAAGGGCACTCAAGCGGAGTGCGGAGGCGCCATGTTGGGCAAGATGCCCAACGTCCTTTGGTTTGAAGGGGCCTTCGTGGAATCCGTCAAGGGGTGGCAATCGGGGTGGTTCTATATCACCGAGCCGCGCGACCCTTCATGGGCGGCGGCCCCCGAGTTCAGATCTGGTATCCCCACGCAGCTCACCTCCTGGAAAAAGAAGGGCTTGCTGTGGGATAGTTCGGAGGAGGTGACGGGACTCCAAGCCTGTATCCAGAAGCTGGTGAAGAAGCTCAGGCTTTATAACGTGGTCCAAGTCATGCTCGTCCGCCGGATTCTCCCATGCCAAGAGCGGGCATTCAATCTGTGGGAGTTCGATCCGGAACAGCACCAGGCGTTGAGCGGGCTCTTCGACACGACGTACAAAGGCGCCTGGAGGGTGCTATTTAAGGGCGCCGAAGCCCCCGCATCCGCGGCTGAAGATCGCGGATTTCGCTCGCAGCGCCAAGCTGACGAGGTAAGTGATTCTACCCCTTTACGGGACACTTGCTTTCCATAGTTTGACTCTATGCGGGTTTTAATTTCCCCCTTTCCTTTAACAGGACTGGATGAGGAAGGCGGAGCAGATCATCTGCCCGGCTCCTATGCCAGAAAACCCAGTAGACGCCCGTCTAGCGGGGCTGCTGGTTCCGGCACCGCACGTGGTGCCGGAGAAGAAGGCCAAGAAGGAGGCCACGGGTACTCGAAAGAGTTCCCGTTTTCAGGTGTCCGACGACTCCGAGGAGGACTCCTCCCCCAAAAACGAGGAGGAGAAAGAGGACTCTCTCCTAGAGGAGGGAGAGAGGAAGAGGAAGGCTTCCCCGACAGGGGAGGCCGAAGGGTCCAAAAGGGGAAGGACTATTCCCCCGGGCAGCTCCGCCAACATCAACGTTGGCGAGGAAGAATGGCCTTCAAGGGCCAGGCCTCCGGCGGGATCGTAAGTATCCGGATTCCTGAATGATTTATAATTTCTTTTTATGTCACATAGCGTCCTTCTAATGCCGCATACTGCCTGTAGTCCGGCCGATGATGATCTCCCCGCTTCATCGAGCGGGTCGTTGGCTCTGTCGGATGTGGATTCCATCCTGACGGCCTCTACCTCTCGCGCCACTGAGGACGCCGAGGTGGGATCCCATGAAGGGACCCATCAGGGGGAGGCTCCGGAGGCGCCACAAGGCGGCCTCCCGGACTTTGCGCCGGACTCCACATCGGAACCCGCAGTGGTTCCAGAGTTCGGCCGACGGCCCCTTCGCGAGAAGGGCAAGACCGTGACGCTGGCGGCTTCCGTCCAACCGGAGGCGCCGGACAGCTTGTTGGAGGCGCTCCAAGGCGCTTCCATCAAGGAAGAACACCGCACTATCATGAGTGCGGTGATTCAGAAGGTACAGCTCGCCAAGAGCGGGCTGACCGAAGCCTGCAGTAGCCTTCTAACAGGCTTTGAGGTAAGAAGTTAAAATTATGTAATGTAATACCGCATAGATAGTAGCCCCTGATGCTTGGTTCGGTGTTCGGAAAGAAAAGCCGGACTGAGGATCTAAAAAGATATATGCAGGGTTGCTAAAAAGTTATGTCAATATGGGTTGCAGGCTGCGCTGCTGACCTCAGCCGCACTGACTGCGGAGGTCGGTGCTTTGAAGCAGGAGCTCGAGCGGTCCGAGCAAGAGCTCGGCCGTGCCAAGAAGCAGCTCCAGGACAAAGAAGGTGAGTAGCACCACTTTGAATAGTTACCTTACAGAAAAGGATTTAGGTTGCAATAAAAGAATAACAAGGATAACATGGGTACTGCAGGGGCCACGAACGAGGTGGCAACCCTGAAGGAGGCCGTGTCTGCGGCCGAGCGCAGTGCGGCCGCGGAACAGACAGAGCGAGAAAAGCAGGAGGCGCAGGTGGCGGCGGTTCGGCAAGAGCTCCAGGCTCTCATGGAAAAGCATGAGAGTTTGGAGCGTGACTCAAAGACTCGAGAGTCCGAGCTTGCCTCGACTCTCGAAAGTGCCAAAGACGCCAAGGCCGAGGCCCATAAGGCCCTTCAGGTAGTGGAAGATGTGAAGAAAATAGCGGCGGGTAAGGCATTTTTCATGCAAAGCAAGCATGTTAATGTAAACTACCTGACACTTACCCGAATTCGGAGCTCTCCAGGGGCGTTTGCATATTTGCCTCGTAGTGTATCCGATGCCGCCGCATTCTACCGTGGTGAGGAGGGAAGCTCAACGGAGAAGGTCTTCTGGTCTCAGTATGCTGAGGCCGGCCATCCGGTGCCTCCTAGCGACCAGCTGAAGCAGCTGGTCGAACTCCACAAGGTAGCTGAGGAGGCCATGAAGGGCCTCATAGTCCGGCTGTGGCCTGGAGAGGCCATGCCTGGGAGCTACTTCGGCCTCGTGCAGCGGCTGGTGGATGCATGCCCCTGGGTGGAGGTCATCAAGTGCTCCGCTTGTATTGAAGGTGCTCGTCGGGCCCTTGCCCGCGCAAAGGTGCATTGGGGAAAGTTGGATGCGGAGAAGCTAATCACTGACGTGCCACCAACGGGCAAGGAATATCGTACGCCCGAAATGTACTATAAGACTGTCCTGAAGGGTGCCCGCAAGATTGGGGATCAGTGCCCCCGAGATGTAATTATTGAGTAAACTCGATATGTATTATCTTGTGCGCTGAAAACTTTGTTCATATGCGCTAAGCAACGCTTGTTTAATTTAAAATATTACCTTCTGTGCGGCCGTTTATAAAATCTGAGAGATGGCAAGTCGTTGGCTTCAGCCCCCATGCCACTAGTGCTGGGGTGTTCGGGATAAACTTGAGCACTCTTGTTCCCATTTTTGGGTCCATCTAGGGAGGCGCTCAACACGACAAACAAGGCAACCGGACTTATAATGCTTGAACACTCTCACTTAGCCATAGAATTCTATAATTTTAAATTTCGGCGAAGCCCCTAGTATTCGGAAGACCGAATTTGGGGCGCTATCCACGCCTTCGTCGGACATTATCCGGAACTTCGCTCGAAGCGGTGTAGGTCTTTAAGGACCCGAAAGAACCTCTCGAACAGCGACCAGTCTCTCGCTTTATCATGACAGTCAGTTTTAGCTTTCTCCACTGAGGCGTTAACCCGGCTCAACCGGGGCACAATCGCAGTGGTTCTCCCAGTGCTACCTTAGCCGATAGAACAGAAACGTAAGGTGCCAAACATGGGAGCCGGGCAAACCCAACTATTGACCCAAGACATGATTCGGAGCCGATTCATATAATGCTATAAGTTCGGGGTGCCGCACTTGTGAAAGTGTTCGGACTTATCACACCATAATGCGGGGAACATAAGCCCCTGGTGTATTCGGCCATACCAAAATATACGGATGCAACATGTCGTAAATGAACATATATATATATATATATATAAAGTAATGCAATTATGGGCAAAAAGTGCTGCATTTTATTCAAGAAGGTCTGCTATGAGTGCGAAATGATACAAATAGTGCGGAAAGCAAGGGATTGGACGAATTAAAGGCGTCTCCCTCCAGGGGTAGGCCGCGGAATGGTGTATTTAACAAATTTAATGCTCGTAATGGAGACCACCTGAGTGTTCGTCGCGGCCTTTGTCCCTCCCTGGCTGTTGCATCATGAGTTCGGCAGGTTCGCCGCCGGACAGAGTCCTGTATATAAAAAAGAGAAAAATAAAAGAAAAGAGCTACACACTTGGGAGCCCCTGGTGTGGTCGAACCGCACTCTGGGTTTGTTATGGTCGTGCCCCTTCCCCTAGACCCATGGTATCTCCAGGGCGTAATTATGTACGCGGAGAGTTTGTCTTGCAATTGTGCGAGGGCTGGGGTTGGGGCCGCATTGCTACGCGTGCTCGGAACGTGCCAGGTGGTCTTGGTTGATTTTGCTCCGGGCGCGTTTGGCCGTGTCCGGCCATTTAACGGCCGGACTCGAGAATTGCCTTAAAAGGCTGCTCTGTACTTCTGCCGCGAGAGCCGCTGTATGTTCCTCCGTTCGGAGGGAGCGTTCCGTGTTTCCGTTTGACCGTGATGACTCCACGAGGGCCTGGCATCTTGAGCTTAAGGTATGCATAATGCGGCACTGCGTTGAATTTTGCGAACGCGGTTCATCCGAGCAGAGCATGATAGCCACTGCGGAACGGGACTATGTCGAAGATTAACTCCTCGCTTCGGAAATTATCCGGGGATCCGAAGACCACTTCCAGTGTGACTGAACCTGTACAATTGGCCTCAACTCCTGGTATGACGCCTTTGAAGGTCGTCTTTGTAGGTTTAATCCTTGAAGGGTCTATGCCCATCTTGCGCACTGTATCCTGATAAAGCAGGTTCAGGCTACTGCCGCCGTCCATCAGGACTCTCGTGAGGTGAAAACCATCAACAATTGGGTCTAAAACCAATGCGGCAAATCCGCCATGGCGGATACTGGTCGGATGGTCTCTTCGATCGAAAGTGATCGGGCAAGAAGACCATGGGTTGAATTTTGGGGCGACTGGCTCCATCGTGTATACGTCCCTTAGTGCATGCTTCCGCTCCCTCTTGGGTATATGCGTTGCGTATATCATATTTACCCTCCGAACTTGAGGGGGGAATCCCTTCTGTCCTTTGTTGTTCGGCGGCCGGGTCTCTTCCTCGTCATCGCTGTGCAGCCCCTTGTCATTGTTTTCGGCAATTAATTTGCCTGCCTGCTTGAATACCCAACAATCTTTGTTGGTGTGGTTAGCTGGCCTTTCGGGGGTTTCACGTATTTGACAAGAGCGGTCGAGTATTCGGTCCAAATTGGACGGGCCGGGAGTGGTTCTTTTAAATGGCTTCTTCCGTTGACCAGGTTTGGAGCCTCGGAATTCGGCGTTGACTGCCGTATCCTCATTGCTGTCGCCGTTAATGTGGCGTTTGTTTTTGTTCCGACGCGACCTGCCATTGCGGTCCTTGGTATCCGAACTGCCAGCATTTTTGCTGAGGTTGTTGCTGCGAGCTAGCCAGGTATCCTCTCCCGCACAGAAGCGGGTCATGAGTGATGTGAGGGCTGCCATGGATTTTGGCTTTTCCTGTCCTAGGTGCCGGGCCAGCCACTCGTCGCGGATGTTATGTTTGAAGGCCACGAGGGCCTCTGCATCCGGACAGTCGATGATCTGATTTTTCTTTGTTAAGAACCATGTCCAGAATTGCCTGGCCGATTCGTCTGGCTGCTGGATTATGTGGCTTAGGTCATCTGCGTCCGGTGGTCGCACATACGTGCCCTGGAAGTTGTCAAGGAATGCGGCTTCCAGGTCTTCCCAGCATCCAATTGACTCTGCGGGCAGGCTATTAAGCCAATGCCGAGCTGGTCCTTTAAGCTTGAGCGGGAGATATTTGATGGTGTGAAGATCGTCGCTGCGGGCCATATGTATATGAAGGAGATAATCCTTAATCCAAACCGCGGGGTCTGAAACGCTCTTGTTCGACGGGATCCTCAGGCACGACGAATTCGTCGTCGTCGAGGCTTGCCTCGTCTCCGGAGGGAGGTATGTAATTATCATCCTTGACCTCTTCGTCTGCCGCCCTCTCGTGAGGGCTTGCTTCTGCCTCCTCCTGCGCTGAATCTTTGCTGGAGGGGGTTATCTTCGGCACTTTCAGGGGTGTTATTATCTCCTATGCCGGAATCTCCATTCTTGCTGTGGCGGGATTGAGAGCGGCGCCGCTGACGTCGGCGCTTGGGCTGTTTCTTTAAGGAATCTGCCTCCACTGCTTCTTCGCCGTTCCCATCTTTTGGGGTGTCCACCATGTATATGTCGTATGACGAGGTGGTCTTCCAGTGTTCCGTAGGCACTGGTTCTTGATAGTCTCCGGCATCGTCGTCCATACTGTCGATGTCTTCGGAGTCGTAGTCGAGTACGTTGGTTAGATCGTCGACGGTGGCTACGAAGTGGGTGGTGGGTGGGCTTTGAATTTCTTCATCGCCCGCATCCCAACCATCCTGGTCGTAGTCCGGCCAGGGCTCTCTGGATAGCGAGAGGTGCTTCAGCGAATTTAAGATGTCGCCGAAGGGTGACTGTTGAAAGATGTCCGCGGCGGTGAATTCCATGATCGGCGCCCATTCGGATTCGACTGGCAGGGGCGCAGGAGGTTCGGAGTCCGATAGGGAGTCCGGCGCCTCGGAGTCATGAGCTTTATGCGGGACAAGGTCAGTGTTCGGCTCCATCGCCGTGGAAGTTGCAGCTCCCGAGACGGTGTCCAACCACCCGTCCTCGATCTGCGCGATCGGCTCCGGACTATGGGTCGGAGCGGATTCGTGTGCGGCCTCCAAGGTACTGTCCGGCGGCAGAGTTAGGTCATGCCCATCGTGACAGTGCGGCACGCTCGGCTGTGGCTCTGATCCATCGAGGATCAAGTCCCCGCGGATGTCGGCCGTGAAGTTTAGGCTTCCAAACCTGACCTGACGGCCAGGGGCGTACCTTTCGATCTGCTCCAGATGGCCAAGTGAGTTGGCCCGCAGTGCGAAGCCGCCGAATACGAAGATCTGTCCGGGGAGAAAAGTCTCACCCAGGACCGCGTCGTTGTTGATTGAAGAGGCCATCAAGCCTATCGGTGACGACACAGAGGAACTCTCAATAAAAGCACCAATGTCGGTGTCAAAACCGGCGGATCTCGGGTAGGGGGTCCTGAACTGTGCGTCTAGGCGGATGGTAACAGGAGACAAGGGACACGATGTTTTACCCAGGTTCGGGCCCTCTTCATGGAGGTAAAACCCTACGTCCTGCTTGATTGATATTGATATTGTGGATGTTTACACGAGTGGATCTACCATGAGATCAAGGAGGCTAAACCCTAGAAGCTAGCCTATGGTATGATTGTAAGGGTTGATGTTGTTGGTTGTCTTACGGACTAGAGCCATCCGGTTTATATAGACACCGGAGAGGGCTAGGGTTACATAGAGTCGGTTACAATTGTAGGAGATCTACATATCCGTATCGCCAAGCTTGCCTTCCACGCCAAGGAAAGTCCCATCCGGACACGGGACGAAGTCTTCAATCTTGTATCTTCATAGTCTTGGAGTCCGGTCGATGATGATAGTCCGGCCGATGATAATCCGGCCGATGACGGCAGTCCGGCTATCCGGACACCCCCTAATCCAGGACTCCCTCACACCCGCTGGAGAGCACACTGTCATTTGCATTCATTATTATTGGTTTATATTGGGTATGACTTGACTGGATCTCTTTTACCATGAATTACAATGTTTAGTCAGTCCTTGATCTTTAAAGGTGCTCTGCATTTTTGTTTTGCAGTCTCAGAAAGGGCTAGCGAGATACCATTTTGTTATATCATGTTATGATTATTTTGAGAAAGTGTTGTCATCCGAGTTTTATTATTATAGCTCGCTAGTTGATTATGTTATTGATATGAGTAATTATGAGACCTATGTGTTATTGTTAGTATGGTTAGTTCATAATATTTGCTGAAACTTGAATGCTGGCTTTTCATGTTACAACAACAAGAGTAAACAGAGTTTGTAAAAGTTTTTCTTTATCACTTTCAGTTTATCAACTGAATTGCTTGACGACAAGCAAAGGTTTAAGCTTGGGGGAGTTGATATGTCTCCAACGTATCTACTTTTCCAAACACTTTTGCGCTTATTTTGGACTCTAACTTGCATGATTTGAATGAAACTAACCCGGACTGACGCTGTTTTCAGCAGAACTGCCATGATGTTGTTTTATGTGTAGAAAAGAAAAGTTCTCGGAATGTCCTGGAAATCCTCGGAGGCACTTTTCAGAATTAATAAGAATTTTTGGCGAAAGAATCAAGGCCAGGGGGCCCATGGGCTGTCCACGAGACAGGGGGGCGTGCCCCCCCTAGGGCGCGCCCTCCTATCTCGTGGGCCCCCTGGACACCTCCCGACCTCAACTCCAACTCCATATATACCGCCTCGGGGAGAAAAAAATCAAAGAGAAAGTTTCATCGCGTTTCACGACACGGAGCCACCGCCAAGCCCTAATCTCTCTTGGGAGGGCTGATCTGGAGTCTGTTCGGGGCTCCGGAGAGGGGGATTCATCGTCGTCGTCATCATCAACCATCCTCCATCACCAATTTCATGATGCTCACCGCCGTGCCTGAGTAATTCCATCGTAGGCTTGCTGGACGGTGATGGGTTGGATGAGATTTACCATGTAATCAAGTTAGTTTTGTTAGGGTTTGATCCCTAGTATCCACTATGTCCTGAGATTGATGTTGCTATGACTTTGCTATGCTTAATGCTTGTCACTAGGGCTCGAGTGCCATGATTTCAGATCTGAACCTATTATGTTTTCATGACTATATGTGTGTTCTTGATCCTATCTTGCAAGTCTATAGTCACCTATTATGTGTTATGATCCGACAACCCCGAAGTGACAATAATCGGGATACTTCTCGGTGATGACCGTAGTTTGAGGAGTTCATGTATTCACTATGTGCTAATGCTTTGTTCCGGTTGTCTATTAAAAGGAGGCCTTAATATCCCTTAGTTTCCGTAAGGACCCCGCTGAACACGGGAGGGTAGGACAAAAGATGTCATGCAAGTTCTTTTCCATAAGCACGTATGACTATTTACGGAATACATGCCTACATTACATTGATGAACTGGAGCTAGTTCTGTGTCACTCTATGTTATAGCTATTACATGAGGAATCGCATCCGGCATAATTATCCATCACTGATCCATTGCCTACGAGCTTTTCATATATTGTTCTTCGCTTATTTACTTTTCCGTTGCTACTATTACAACTACTACAAAAACCCAAAAACATTTATCTTTGCTTTTGCTACCGATACCTTTATTATCATACCACTTTTGCTACTAAACAATTTGCTGTAGATACTAAGTTATCCAGGTGTGGTTGAATTGACAACTCAACTGCTAATACTCAAGAATATTCTTTGGCTCCCCTTGTGTCGAATCAATAAATTTGGGTTGAATACTCTACCCTCGAAAGCTGTTGCGATCCCCTATACTTGTAGGTTATCAGTGTGTCCAAACGTCGTAACCGCGCTTTATTAGACATGGTGCGATCTATGATGTCTCTTACCGATTTACCACTATCGTTTTGGGGTTATGCATTAGAGACACTCGCATTCACATTAAATAGGGCACCATCTAAATCCGTCGAGACGACACCGTATGAACTATGGTTTGGCAAGAAACCTAGGTTGTCATTTCTTAAAGTTTGGGGTGTGATGCTTGTGTCAAAAGGCTTCAGCCTGATAAGCTCGAACCAAAATCGGAGAAGTGCATCTTCATAGGATACCCTAAGGAAACTATTGGGTACACCTTCTACCATAGATCCGAAGGTAAGATCTTTGTTGCTAAGAATGGGTCCTTTCTATAGAAGGAGTTTCTCTCGAAAGAAGTGAGTGGGAGGAAAGTAGAACTTGATGAGGTAATTGTACCTTCTCTCAAATTGGAAAGTAGCACATCGTAGAAAACCGTTCTTGTGATGCCTACACCAACCACAGAGGAAGCAAATGATAACGATCATTAAACTTCGGATCAAGTTACTACTAAACCTCATAGGTCGACCAGAGCATGATCTGCACCAGAGTGATATGGTAATAATGTCCTGGAAGTAATGTTATTAGACCATGGCGAACCTACGAACTATGATGAAGCTATGATGAGCCCAGATTCCGACAGATGGCTTGAGGCCATGAAATATGAGATAGGATTCATGTATGAGAACAAAGTATGGACTTGGTGGAATTGCCCGATGATCGGCAAGCCATAGAGAATAAATGGACCTTCAAGAAGAAGATTGACGTTGATGGTAATGTTACTATCTACAAAGCTCGACTTGTCGCGAAAGGTCTTCAACAAGTTCAAGGGGTTGACTACAATGAGACTTTCTCACCCGTAGCGATGCTTAAGTCTGTCCGAATCATGTTAGCAATTGCCACATTTTATGATTATGAAATCTAGCAAATGGACGTCAAAACTGCATTCCTTAATAGATATCTTAAAGAAGAGTTGTATATGATGCAACCAGAAGGTTTTGTCGATCCTAAATGTGCTAACAAAGTGTGCAAGCTCCAGCGATCCATCTATGGACTGGTGCAAGCATCTTGGAGTTGGAATATACGCTTTGATGGGGTGATCAAAGCATATGGTTTTATACAAACTTACGGTGAAGCCTGTATTTACAAGAAAGTGAGTGGGAGCTCTGTAGCATTTTTTATATTATATGTGGATGACATATTGCTGATTGGAAATGATATAGAATTTCTGGATAGCACAAAAGGATACTTGAATAAGAATTTTTCAACGAAAGATCTCGGTGAAGTTGCTTACATATTGGGCATCAAGATCTATAAAGGTAGATCAAGACGCTTGATAAGATTTTTAATGAGTACATACCTTGACAAGATTTTGAAGGAGTTCAAAATGGATCAGTCAAAGAAAGAGTTCTAGCCTGTATTGTAAGGTGTGAAGTTGAGTAAGACTCAAAGCCCGACCACGGCAGAAGATAGAGAGAATGAAATTCATTCCCTACGCCTCAGCCATAGGTTCTATAAAGTATGTCATGTTGTGTACCAAACCTGTTGTGTACCTTGCCATGAGTTTGGCAAGGAGGTACAATAGTGATCCAGGAGTAGATCACTAGACAACAGTCAAAATTATCCTTAGAGGACAAAGGAAATATTCTTGGTTATGGAGGTGATAAAGAGTTCGTCATAAAGAGTTACGTCGATGCAAGCTTTTACACCGATCCAGATGACTCTGAGTCTCAATCTGGATACGTATTGAAAGTGGGAGCAATTAGCTAGAGTAACTCCATGCAGAGCATTGTAGACATAAAAATCTGTGAAATACATACATATCTGAATGTGACAAACCCGTTGACTAAACTTCTCTCACAAAGCAAAACATGATCACAGCTTAGTACTCTTTGGGTGTTAATCACATGGTGATGTGAACTATATTATTGACTCTAGTAAACCCTTTGGGTGTTGGTCACATGGCAATGTGAACTATGGGTGTTAATCACATGACGATGTGAGCTATCGGTGTTAAATCACATAGCGATGTGAACTAGATTATTGACTCTAGTGCAAGTGGGAGACTGAAGGAAATATGCCCTAGAGGCAATAATAAAGTTGTTATTTTATATTTCCTTATTCATGATAAAGGTTTATTATTCATGCTAGAATTGTATTGATCGGAAACATAAATACATGTGTGAATACAAAAATAAATACCGTGTCCCCAGTATGCCTCTACCATACTAGCTCGTTAATCAAAGATGGTTAAGGTTTCCTAAACATAGACACGTGTTGTCATTTAATAACGGGATCACATCATTAGGAGAATGATGTGATGGACAAGACCCATTTGTTAGCTTAGCACTATGATCGTTCAGTTTTATTGCTATTGCTTTCTTCATGTCAAATACAAATTCCTTCGACTATGAGATTATGCAACTCCCGGATACTGGAGGAATACCTTGTATGCTATCAAACGTCACAACATAACTGGGTGATCATAAAGATGCTCTATAGGTATCTCCGAAGGTGTTTGTTGAGTTGGCATAGATCGAGATTAGGATTTGTCACTCCGAGTATCAGAGAGGTATCTCTGGGCCCTCTCGGTAATACACATCATAAGCTTGAAAGCAAGTTACTAAGGAGTTAGTTATGAGGTGATGTATTACAGAACGAGTAAAGAGACTTGCCGGTAACGAGATTGAACTAGGTATAGAGATACCGACGATTGAATCTCGGGCAAGTAACATACCGATGGACAAAGGGAATTACGTATGTTGTCATAACGGTTCGACCGATAAAGATCTTCGTAGAATATGTAGGAGCCAATATGGGCATCCAGGTTCTGCTATTGGTTATTGACCGGAGGGTGTCTCGATCATGTCTACATAGTTCTCGAACCCGTAGGGTCAGCACGCTTAACGTTCGATGACGATATAGTATTATATGAGTTATGTGATTTGGTGACCGAATAATGTTCGGAGTCCCATATGAGATCACAGACATGACGAGGAGTCTCGAAATGGTTGAGAGGTAAATATTGATATATGGGACGATGGTATTCAGACACCGAAAGTGTTCCGGAGGGTACCGGGTACATATCGGGTCACCAGAAGGGGTTCCGAGCACCCCTTGCAAAGATATGGGCCTAATGGGCCAAAGGGGGAATAGACCAGGCCTTGGTGCGCCCCTTCTTTGGACAACAGGCCCTAAGGGAAGGAAAGGGGTGAGGGCTAGCCCCACCCGCCTTTCTCTCTCATGGGAGAAAGGAAGGGGGGCGCCACCCTCCCCTGCCTTTCCCCCGCACCTATATAAGGCAGGGGAGCGCGGCTTGGGAAGGACTCCAACTAGGATTCCTCCTACTTGGGCGCATCCTTTGGTTGCTCCTCCCTCCCTCCCACCTATATTATGTGGAAGTGGGGCGCCTAGCACACAACAGACAATTACCTAGCCGTGTGCGGCGCCCCCTCCACAGTTTACACTCTCGGTCATATTCTCATGGTGCTTAGGCGAAGCCATGCGAGGATCACTTCACCATCATCGTCACCACGCCATCGTGCTGACGAAACTCATCTACTACCTCAACGTCTTGCTGGATCAAGAAGACGAGGGACATCACCGAGTTGAACGTGTGTAGAACTCGGAGGTGCCGTTCGGTACTCGTGTTGGGGAACGTAGTAATTTCAAAAAATTTCCTATGCACACGCAAGATCATGGTGATGCATAGCAACGAGAGGGGAGAGTGTTGTCCACATACCCTCGTAGACCGTAATGGAAGCGTTATGACAATGCGGTTGATGTAGTCGTACATCTTCACGATCCGACCGATCCAAGCACCGAACGTACGGCACCTCCGAGTTCAGCACACGTTCAGCTCGATGACGATCCCCGGACTCCGATCCAGCAGGGTGTCGGGGATGAGTTCCGTCAACACGACGGCGTGGTGGCAATGATGATGTTCTACCGACGCAGGGCTTCGCCTAAGCACCGCAACGATATGACCGAGGTGGAATATGGTGGAGGGGGGCACCGCACACGGCTAAGGAACGATCATGAAGATCAACTTGTGTGTCATGGGGTGTCCCCTGCCCCCGTATATGAAGGAGGGAGGGCGGAGGTGCGGCCGGCCCCCTAGGGGTGCGCCTGGAGGAGTCCTACTCCCACCGGGAGTAGGACTCCCCCCTCTTGCCTTGGTGGAGAAGGAAAGGGGGGAGGGGAAAGAGGAAAGGGGGGCGCCCCCCCCCCCTTCCTTGTCCTATTCGGACTAGGGGGGAGGGGGCGTGCGGCCTGCCCTGGTCGGCCCTCGTCTTCTCCCTCATGGCCCACTAAGGCCCAATAACCCCCGGGAGGGTTCCGGTAACCCCCCGGTGTTCCGGTAAAATCCCGATTTCACCCGCAACCATTCCGATATCCAAATATAGGCTTCTAATATATCAATCTTTATGTCTCGACCATTTCGAGACTCCTCGTCATGTCCGTGATCACATCCGGGACTCCGAACAATCTTCGGTACATCAAAACTTATAAACTCATAATAAAACTGTCATCGTAACGTTAAGCGTGCGGACCCTACGGGTTCGAGAACTATGTAGACATGACTGAGACACATTTCCGGTCAATAACCAATAGCAGAACCTGGATGCTCATATTGGCTCCCACATATTCTATGAAGATCTTTATCGGTCAAACCGCATAACAACATACGTTGTTCCCTTTGTCATCGGTATGTTACTTGCCCGAGATTTGATCGTCGGTATCTCAATACCTAGTTCAATCTCGTTATCGGCAAGTCTATTTACTCGTTACGTAATGCATCATTCCGTAACTAACTCATTAGCTACATTGCTTGCAAGGCTTATAGTGATGTGCATTACCGAGAGGGCCCAGAGATACCTCTCCGACAATCGGAGTGACAAATCCTAATCTCGAAATACGCCAACCCAACATGTACCTTCGGAGACACCTGTAGAGCTCCTTTACAATCACCCAGTTACGTTGTGACGTTTGGTAGCACACAAAGTGTTCCTCCGGTAAACGGGAGTTGCATAATCTCATAGTCATAGGAACATGTATAAGTCATGAAGAAAGCAATAGCAACATACTAAACGATCAAGTGCTAAGCTAACGGAATGGGTCAAGTCAATCACATCATTCTCCTAATGATGTGATCCCGTTAATCAAATGACAACTCATGTCTATGGTTAGGAAACTTAACCATCTTTGATTAACAAGCTAGTCAAGTAGAGGCATACTAGTGACACTATGTTTGTCTATGTATTCACACATGTATTATGTTTCCGGTTAATACAATTCTAGCATGAATAATAAACATTTATCATGAAATAAGGAAATAAATAATAACTTTATTATTGCCTCTAGGGCATATTTCCTTCAGTCTCCCACTTGCACTAGAGTCAATAATCTAGTTCACATCGCCATGTGATTTAACACCAATATTCATATCTGTATATGATTAACACCCATAGTTCACATTGTCATGTGACCAACACCCAAAGGGTTTACTAGAGTCAATAATCTAGTTCACATCGCTATGTGATTAACACCCAAAGAGTACTAAGGTGTGATCATGTTTTGCTCGTGAGAGAAGCTTAGTCAACGGGTCTGTCACATTCAGAGCCGTATGTATTTTGCAAACATTCTATGTCTACAATGCTCTGCACGGAGCTACTCTAGCTAATTGCTCCCACTTTCAATATGTATCCAGATTGAGACTTAGAGTCATCTGGATCGGTGTAAAAGCTTGCACCGATGTAACTCTTTACGACGGGCTCTTTTATCACTTCCATAATCGAGAAATATTTCCTTAGTCCTCACTAAGGATATTCTTGACCAATGTCCAGTGATCTACTCCTAGATCACTATTGTACTCCCTTGTCAAATACAGAGCAAGGTATACAATAGGTCTGGTACATAGCATAGCATACTTTATAGAACCTATGACTGAGGCATAGGGAATGACTTTCATTCTCTTTTCTATTTTCTGTCGTGGTCGGGATTTGAGTCTTACTCAATTTCACACCTTTGCAACACAGGCAAGAACTCTTTCTTTGACTGTACCATTTTGAACTACTTCAAAATCTTGACAAGGTATGTACTTATTTAAAAACTTATCAAGCATCTTGATCTATCTCAATAGATTTTGATGCTCAATATGTAAGTAGCTTTATTGAGGTCTTTCTTTTAAAGAACTCCTTTCAAATACTCCTTTATGCTTTCCAGAAAAATTCTACATCATTTCTGATCAAGAATATGTTACTCACATATATTTATCAGAAAGGCGGTAGTGCTCCCACTCACTTTATTGTAAATACAGGCTTCACGGCAAGTCTGTATAAAACTATATGCTTTGATCAACTTATCAAAGCGTATATTCCAACTCTAAGATGCTTGCACCAGTCCATAGATGGATCGCTGGAGCTTGCACATTTTGTTAGCACCTTTAGGATTGACAAAACCTTCTTGTTGCATCATATACAACTCTTCTTTAAGAAAACCATTAAGGAATGCAGTTTTGACATCCATTTGCCATATTTCATAAAATTTGGCAATTGCTAACATGATTAGGATAGACTTAAGCATCGCTACATTTGAAAAAATCTCATTGTAGTCAACACCTTGAACTTGTCGAAAACCTTTTTACGACAAGTCGAGCTTTGTAGATAGTAACACTACTATCAGCATCTGTCTTCCTCTTGAAGATCCATTTATACAATATGGCTTGCCGATCATCGGGTAACTCCACCAAAGTCCACACTTTGTTCTCATACATGGATCCCATCTCAGATTTCATGGCCTCAAGCCATTTCGCGGAATCTGGGCTCATCATCGCTTCCTCATAGTTCATAGGTTCATCATGGTCTAGTAACATGACTTCTAGAATAGGATCACCGTACCACTCTGGTGCGGACCGTACTCTGGAAGACCTACGAGTTTCTGTAATAACTTGATCTGAAGTTTCATGATCATCATCATTATCTTCCTCACTAATTGGTGTAAGAATCACTGGAACTGATTTCTGTGATGAACTACTTTCCAACTCGGGAGGAGGTACAATTACCTTATCAAGTTCTACTTTCCTCCCACTCACTTCTTTCGAGAGAAACTCCTTCTCTAGAAAGGATCCATTCTTAGCAACGAATATTTTGCCTTTGGATCTGTGATTAGAAGGTGTACCCAACAATTTCCTTTGGGTATTCTATGAAGATGCACTTCTCTGATTTGGGTTTGAGCTTATCAGGTTGAAACTTTTTCACATAAGCATCGCAACTCCAAATTTTAAGAAACGACAGCTTAGGTTTACTGCTAAACCATAGTTCATACGGTGTCGTCTCAACGGATTTAGATGGTGCCCTATTTAAAGTGAATGCAGCTATCTCTAATGCATAACCCCAAAATGATAGTGGTAAATCGGTAAGATACATCATAGATCGCACCATATCCAATAAAGTGCGGTTACGACGTTCGGACACACCATTACGTTGTGGTGTTCCATGTGGCGTGAGCTGTGAAACTATTCCACATTGTTTTATATGAAGGCCAAACTCGTAACTCAAATATTCTCCTCCATGATCAGATCGTAGAAACTTTTTTTTCTTGTTACGATGATTCTCCACTTCACTCTGAAATTCTTTGAACTTTTCAAATGTTTCAGACTTGTGTTTCATTAAGTAGATATACCCATATCTGCTCAAATCATCTATGAAGGTTAGAAAATAATGATACTTGCCACGAGCATTAACATTCATTGGATCGCATACATCGGTATGTATTATTTCCAATAAGTCAGTAGCTCGTTCCATTGTTCCGGAGAACAGAGTTTTAGTCATCTTGCCCATAAGGCACGGTTCGTAGGCATCAAATGATTCATAACCAAGTGATTCTGAAAATCCATCTTTATGGAGTTTCTTCATGCGCTTTACACCGATATGACCCAAACGACAGTGCCACAAATAAGTTGCACTATCATTATTAACTTTGCATCTTTTGGCATCAATATTACGAATATGTGTATCACTACGGTCGAGATCCAACAAACCATTTTCATTGGGTGTTTGACCATTGAAGGTTTTTATTCATTTAAACAGAACAACAATTATTCTCTAACTTTAAATGAATAACCGTTTTGCAATAAAAATGATCAAATCACATTCATGCTTAACGCAAACGCCAAATAACATTTATTTAGGTTTAACACTAATCCCGAAAGTATAGGGAGTGTGCGATGATGATCATATCAATCTTGGAACTACTTCCAACACTCATCGTCACTTCCCCTTCAACTAGTCTCTGTTTATTCTGTAACTCCTGTTTCGAGTTACTAATCTTAGCAACCGAACAAGTATCAAATACTCAGGGGCTACTATAAACACTAGTAAGGCACACATCAATAACCCGTATACCAAATATACCCTTGTTCACTTTGCCATCCTTCTTATCCACCAAATATTCAGGGCTTTTCCGCTTCCAGTGACCATTTCCTTTGCAGTGTAAGCACTCAGTTTCAGGCTTTGGTCCAGCTTTGGTCTTCTTCACGGGAGTGACAACTTGTTTGTCATTCTACTTGAAGTTTCCCTTTCTTTCCCTTTGCCCTTTTCTTGAAACTAGTGGTCTTGTCAATCATCAACACTTGATGCTCTTTCTTGATTTCTACCTTCGTTGATTTCAACATCACGAAGAGCCCGAGAATCGTTTTCGTCATCCCTTGCATACTATAGTTCATCACGAAGTTCTAGTAACTTAGTGATGGTGACTAGAGAATTCTGTCAATCACTATCTTATCTGGAAGATTAACTCCCACTTGATTCAAGCGATTGAAGTACCCAGACAATCTGAGCACATGCTCACTAGTTGAGCGATTCTCCTCCAACTTTTAGCTATAGAACTTGTTGGAGACTTCATATCTCTCAACTCGGGTATTTGCTTGAAATATTAACTTCAACTCGTGGAACATCTCATATGGCCCATGACGTTCAAAACGTCTTTTGAAGTCCCAATTCTAAGCTGTTAAGCATGGTGCACTAAACTATTAAGTAGTCATCATATTGAGCTAGCCAAACGTTCATAACGTCTACATCTGCTCCTGCAATAGGTCCGTCACCTAGCGGTGCATTAAGGACATAATTCTTCTGTGCAGCAATGAGGATAATCCTCAGGTTACGGACCCAGTCTGTGTAATTGCTACCATCATCTTTCAACTTTGCTTTCTCAAGGAACGCATTAAAATTCAACGGAACAACAGCACGAGCCATCTATCTACAACAAACATAGACAAGCAAAATACTATCAGGTACTAAGTTCATGATAAATTTAAGTTCAGTTAATCATATTACTAAAGAACTACCACTTAGATAGACACCCCTCTAATCCTCTAAGTGATTACGTGATCCATATCAACTACACCATGTCCGATCATCACGTGAGATGGAGTAGTTTCAACGGTGAACATCAATATGTTGATCATATCTACTATATGATTCACGCTCGACCTTTTGGTCTCCGTGTTCCGAGGCCATATCTGTTATATGCTAGGCTCGTCAAGTTTAACCTGAGTATTCCGCGTGTGCAACTGTTTTGCACCAGTTGTATTTGAACATAGAGCCTATCACACCCGATCATCACGTGGTGTCTCAGCACGAAGAACTTTCGTAACGGTGCATACTTAGGGAGAACACTTCTTGATAATTTTTAGTGAGAGATCATCTTAAAATGCTACCGTCAATCAAATCAAGATAAGATGCATAAAGGATAAACATCACATGCAATCAATATAAGTGATATGATATGGCCATCATCATCTTGTGCTTGTGATCTCCATCTCCGAAGCACCGTCGTGATCACCATCGTCACCGGCGTGACACCTTGATCTCCATCGTAGCATCGTTGTCGTTACGCCATCTATTGCTTCTACGACTATCGCTACCGCTTAGTGATAAAGTAAAGCAATTACAGGGCGTTTGCATTTCATACAATAAAGCGACAACCATATGGCTCCTACCAGTTGCCCATAACTTCGGTTACAAAACATGATCATCTCATACAATAAAATATAGCATCACGTCTTGACCATATCACATCACAACATGCCCTGCAAAAACAAGTTAGACGTCCTCTACTTTGTTGTTGCAAATTTTACGTGGCTGCTACGGGCTTAGCAAGAACCGTTCTTACCTACGCATCAAAACCACAACGATAGTTCGTCAAGTTAGTGCTGTTTTAACCTTCACAAGGACCGGGCGTAGCCACACTCGGTTCAACTAAAGTTGGAGAAACAGACACCCGCTAGTCACCTGTGTGCAAAGCACGGCGGTAAAACCAGTCTCGCGTAAGCGTACGCGTAATGTCGGTCCGGGCCGCTTCATCCAACAATACCGCTGAACCAAAGTATGACATGCTGGTAAGCAATATGACTTGTATCGCCCACAACTCACTTGTGTTCTACTCGTGCATATAACATCAACGCATAAAACCTAGGCTCGGATGCCACTGTTGGGGAACGTAGTAATTTCAAAAAATTTCCTACGCACACGCAAGATCATGGTGATGCATAGCAACGAGAGGGGAGAGTGTTGTCCACGTACCCTCGTAGACCGTAAGCGGAAGCGTTATGACAACGCGGTTGATGTAGTCGTACATCTTCACGATCCGACCGATCCAAGCACCGAACGTACGACACCTCCGAGTTCAGCACACGTTCAGCTCGATGACGATCCCTGGACTCTGATCCAGTAGGGTGTCGGGGATGAGTTCGGTCAGCACGACGGCGTGGTGACGATGATGATGTTCTACCGATGCAGGGCTTCGCCTAAGCACCGCAACAATATGACCGAGGTGGAATATGGTGGAGGGAGGCACCGCACACGGCTAAGGAACGATCACGAAGATCAACTTGTGTGTCATGGGGTGCCCCCTGCCCCCGTATATAAAGGAGGAAGGGGGAGGTGCGGCTGGCCCCCTAGGGGTGCGCCTGGAGGAGTCCTACTCCCACCGGGAGTAGGACTCCCTCCTCTTGCCTTGGTGGAGAAGGAAAGGGGGGAGGGGAAAGAGGAAAGGGGGGCGCCGCCCCCCCTTCCTTGTCCTATTCGGACTATGGGGGAGGGGGCGAGCGGCCTGCCCTAGCCGGCCCTCCTCTTCTCCCTCATGGCCCACTAAGGCCCAATAACCCCCGGGAGGGTTCCGGTAACCCCCTGGTGTTCCGGTAAAATCCTGATTTCACCCGGAACCATTCCAATATCCAAATATAGGCTTCTAATATATCAATCTTTATGTCTCGACCATTTCGAGACTCCTCGTCATGTCCGTGATCACATCCGAAACTCCGAACAATCTTCGGTGCATCAAAACTTATAAACTCATAATAAAACTGTCATCGTAACGTTAAGCGTGCGGACCCTATGGGTTCGAGAACTATGTAGACATGACCGAGACACGTTTCCGGTCAATAACCAATAGCAGAACCTGGATGCTCATATTGGCTCCCACATATTCTACGAAGATCTTTATCGGTCAAACCGCATAACAACATACGTTGTTCCCTTTGTCATCGGTATGTTACTTGCCCGAGATTTGATCGTTGGAATCTCAATACCTAGTTCAATCTCGTTGCCGGCAAGTCTCTTTACTCGTTACGTAATGCATCATTCCGTAACTAACTCATTAGCTACATTGCTTGCAAGGCTTATAGTGATGTGCATTACCGAGAGGGCCCAGAGATACCTCTCCGACAATCGGAGTGACAAATCCTAATCTCGAAATACGCCAACCCAACATGTACCTTCGTAGACACCTGTAGAGCTCCTTTATAATCACCCAGTTACGTTGTGACGTTTGGTAGCACACAAAGTGTTCCTCCGGTAAACGGGAGTTGCATAATCTCATAGTCAAAGGAACATGTATAAGTCATGAAGAAAGCAATAGCAACATACTAAACGATCAAGTGCTAAGCTAACGGGTGGGTCAAGTCAATCACATCATTCTCCTAATGATGTGATCCCGTTAATCAAATGACAACTCATGTCTATGGTTAGGAAACTTAACCATCTTTGATTAACGAGCTAGTCAAGTAGAGGCATACTAGTGACACTATGTTTGTCTATGTATTCACACATGTATTATGGTTCGGGTTAATACAATTCTAGCATGAATAATAAACATTTATCATGAAATAAGGAAATAAATAATAACTTTATTATTGCCTCTAGGGCATATTTCCTTCAGCTCGATCGGTGGGGCGCGAAGAAAGTTCGACTACATCAACCGCGTTGTGAAACGTTTCCGCTTACGGTCTACGAGGGTACGTAGACACACTCTCTCCCTCGTTGCTATGCATCTCCATGGATAGATCATTGCGTGTGCGTAGATTTTTTTTGTTTTCCATGCAACGTTTCCCAACACGCCTACCCCCTGGGGCGCGCCCTGTTAGTTCGTGGCTCTCCCGTAAGTCTTCTGGCCTCCTCCTAAACCTTCTAGGATCCATTCTTATCCAGAAAAAATCATCGTAAATTTTGTCGTGTTTGGACTTCATTTGGTACTGATGTTCTGAAAAGTCAAAAACAAGAAAAAAACGGGAACTGACACTGGGCACTGGGTCAATAGGTTAGTCCCAAAAATGGTATAAATTGCATATAAAGCATCCAAGATTGATAATCATTTCTCAAAAGATGGATAGTGATACATTTTGGCAATATTGACGTAAATCCATCACTTGGGTCTAATTTTGATGGACTACTTGGGTGAGAGAGATTTATTGATCATAGTCCTGAGAGGATATCTAGGCAACTGAATTTCACGGTTGATGAAGCCATGGCTTAGGTCAATGCATGAGAGCTCTCACTCACCGGGTTTTATGGACATCGTCGTGTCAAGTGCTACAACGCCAAGGACACGTGCATCGGTCTACAAATGGCCAAGTCGTGGAATGCAAAGGTTAACCTTCTCCTTTATGTGTGTATATCTATTATTCTCAAGGATGTTATACTATTTGACATTCCTACCTTGTGCATGTTTAGGTTAGAGATGAGCTTCATGCAAGCCAAGGAGGAAGTCATGCACGAGAGAGAACCTGCACCGTCCAAGAAAGAAGTGTCAATGGTGTTTTCCAATTACTTAGAAATAGTATGATGAACGTACATAGATTTCTATTACAACGAGACATCATCTTAGGTTATCAGATGGAAACGAGGCACAAGATTTATCTAGGCTCGAGACCTTGCTAGGCGAGCAATAACATCATTCTTGCTTACATTATTCTACCGCAGATGGGTTATAATGGTTTACCCGCCGAGTTGGATGTCAACTCGTCGATGGACGACATAGGCGAAGAGCTCGGATTGGATCTATTGATATGCTAATGAGCTACCCTAGGATTCTTGCATAGGTTGAGATCGCCTCCAATTGACCAGCCCACCTTCACACGGTAGTAGGCGATCAATCGCTAAGGAATTGTATCCTGAAATCACTAATTAGGGGGTAGTCCCTTGCAAAGGTTACTAGCATCTTCTCTGGTGATGGCAAGTGATGCATCTCTCGAACTGGAGGATGGAAGGTTGTTTTCTCGAACCGTTTTTTCTCACCCAACGAATTGGAGAATGGAAGGTTGTTTGTTTGTGTTTTTTCTTCTTAGATTCGTTTAAAAAAATGATTTGTCTCTCGAACTGCGCCTCCAAATCATGAACAGTTTGCACTGTTGTGTTTCTTACGTCGAGATCTTCCAAACTAGATCCCATGTTAACAGGTTTCAACGATTTTTTTAAATGAAATTTGTGCTTATGCTTCAAAAACCATATTAAATTGTGCTTCAAAACTATCCAAAGTGTGCTTCACTTTTTGTTAAAGCACGGTTGTGCTTCACACGGAAGCAACTGGACTTCACTTTTTTGAAGAAGCACAATTAAAACTTTCACACCAGAAATACAACTATAATTCACACGCCTCACTTTTGTTTTAGAGAACCACAACTGCGCTTGGAAATGCAATTCGATGCCTGAGCTCATCTGCACCGGGTGAACAGTAAATTCAAAAAAATTCTTATTTTTTAGATGGAAGATGTTACAATGCATGATGTTCGTGTCAAATTTTAGATTGTTCGGACATCTGAGAAGCTCATGGCAAAAAGAATAAAGTCGTCAAAACAATACTGTACATATACATTTTCTTATGACCTGGAATTTTTCATTTTTTCTGAAAGCTACTGAAATGTCTAAACTCCACGAAATTTGGCATGGACTTCACACACATGAGCATCTAGCATTTTACTATTTCAAATGAATTTACTGTTCAGTTTTAGGGACGAACGCAACTTACACTGTCGACCGAAGGCCCAGAGGCCTCCATTTCCTCGCGGTGCCGTGGCCCACGGCGTGGCCCGGTACACGAGAAGGCTCTGAGGCCAGGGGGAGGCACTGCCGGGCGATCGAACGATCGGGTGCGTATATAAGCCGCATCGGACGGTTACCTTTATATCGTCGGACTCAGACCTAACGAGAACCAGTCGACTCGACCGTGCCATTCCCTTCTCCACAAAACCTCCCGCCGCGAAGACCCCACCCATTAAACCCTAGAAGTCGAGCCTCCCCTTACCATCGCCGCCGCAGCCACCATGGGCTCCGCCAAGTCCTCCAAATCCTCCAAGAAGCGGAAACCTGTCGCCCCGCCGCCAGAGTCGGACTCCGAGCCGGAGGAGACGGTCCACGAGACCGCCGCTGCCGAGGAATTCAACCAAGAGGAGCAGCCGCAGCCGCAGCAGCAGTCGGACGCAGGAGACGAGCACCATGAGCATGACAAGGAGGTGCAGGAGACGGGAAAGGAGAAAAAGAAGAAGAAGGACAAGGAGGGCTCGGGAATCCTCACCAGCATGCTCTTCTCGGAGCTCCCCATCTCCGAGCTCACCGCCAAGGCCATCAGGGAGATGAACTACACCCACCTCGCCCAGGTGCGTGTCCGAACTTACCATTCAACTTAACCCGCGGCTCGTATTTTTTTTTTCTGGTCTCCGTGAAAGCTCGTAATAGAACACAAGTGCTGTATGTTGCAGCAAAACATGTGCTGTGTAGGAGGACATATTGAATTTGTGCAAATGTGCTGACTGGCTACATGTTTTCCTTGTTCCTTTTTGTGTTTGCAGATTCAAGCTCGGTCGATACCACATCTGTTGGAAGGAAGAGATGTGATGGGAGCTGCCAAGACTGGCTCAGGGAAGACCCTTGCGTTCCTCATACCGGCGATTGAGCTCCTCTATAACCTGCATTTCTCGTCGAGGAATGGCACAGGAGTTATTGTGGTTTGCCCTACAAGGGAGCTTGCCATACAGGTATGATTACCCAGAGAAACCATGCTACTACATTTGTTGCAGTTCAGTTTACCTGTGTTAGCACTGTTCGGCACTAAACTCTGATCATGAGTATAAAATGATCAAAATTCAATGGGCCAACTGATATAGGCTTATACTTTGTTGAAAAAGAATAGTCCTATAAATATATTGGACATGGTTGTTTGCTGTACTACATTTTTTAGATTATTATATGATTTTTGGTGGAAACTTTTTGTACTTTTGTTCATTCTGTTTAATAATATTGACAAATCGTTCAGTCCAAAATTACTTCGACAGTGAGACTGAACAGATCACCATAGTTAACTTTTGAAAGCCTTGCACTTTTGTATTTCACTGTTCTTAATCACAAGTATTTTTGTTTTGGTCCAGACACACAATGTTGCCAAGGAATTGATGAAGTATCACTCACAAACCCTCGGATATGTAATTGGTGGTAATGGCCGGAGAACTGAAGCTGACCAGCTTGCAAAGGGGGTCAATTTGTTAGTAGCTACACCAGGCAGGCTGTTGGACCATCTGCAAAACACCAAGGGTTTCATATATAAGAGACTAAAGGTAAATAACTAGTATGCACCGCCTTTCTGTCAAGGAACGGAGCAGATTTGTTACAAATCCACTTGTGTAGAAAACATAATCTTAGACTACTAAGAAATGTTACAAATCAATTTATTTTCTAAACGAAGTTCAAGAAAATCTATAATTCATCATCGTGTGCATGTCTTCTGTTCATGCATGACCTAAAAATCCCATCTCTTTCTTTGGTTAAACATTAAATCCAGGAATGTATATGCCACAGAAAAATCAATGCACATTGTCATAACATTAATCTCATCTAAAGTACTCCCTCCGATCCATATTACTTGTCTTTGATTTGTCTAGATAGTAGGAGGCCGAAGACCAATGGTGACCCCCAACGGAGTAACATGTTTTTTTTAACACCACATATCAACGTATGTAAGGTCATTTGAAATTTGCATTATCTGTTTTGGTTGTGCACTTTGGGGTCACCATTCCCAAATTCTGAACTGACTAGTTAACATATGATTTTCATTTTTTCCATTGCATGTGCACGCCTGTCGTGCCTGCAAGATGTGCCTCACAGAGCTGCTGAAGCTGGTTGCATAACTGACACATAAATTGGAAAGAGAAACGGTATCAGTACTAAAAGTAGATGAGCAATATATCTACTGAAGAGATAACATAATAAGCTAGACTGGCCTGAAGGAAGAAGAGACCTGTATTCATCCTCCATGTATCAAATAAACAAAGTTAAGAATTCAGAAACTACTAACCATTATGATTAGGCATGTCTTATTCTATTAAGGGAGTGTTCGGTTTCTCTTCGCTCCTCTAACTCCGCTCCCGGAGCGGACGAGATTGCAGCTCACTTTGACGGAGCTGTCAAAACCGAGCTCCACAACTCCGGGGAGCGGATAGATTCCGAACAGGGCCTAAGATGCCTTAGTTAGGTTGTGTTGTGTATGCATCACTCTGGAAAAATAGCATCTTCTATGAAGTTTACAGAGTCATCTTCTAAACACCACATGCATTGTCCATACAAAAAGAAATTGAAAATATAAATCAAAATCTGGACTAAACTAGCTGCACACAAGTTGCTACTCATCAAGGAAGAGAAAGAGTCAGGATCTGTGGACCACACCTTGCTGAATGTCAAAAGCAGACTCCCTTAGAGAGATAAAACACAAACAGGTGCAGCTAGTACCAAAGTAGCAGTCTGGTAGAGGAGAGGGAGTAGAAAGTAGGAGGCCAAAGACCAATTATTATTTTTATGAGAGGAGCCATGCTGGCTAGCTTAATATAGGATTATTTTGCATTAGGAAAATAAATACTTAAATAAAGGAGCTAAATAACAAGTGTCAAATATCTGTTCTTGCCAATATAAGAGTAGAGAGAGAGAGTGGTGAAGATAATTTAGATAGGGCAGAATAGCTATCTCAACCAAAGTTACAGGACATACATTTGAGTAAGTAGATCATATATGCTATATGTTCCCCATCAGTTTAGTAGTTTCAATCTTTGAATTAAGAACCTATAAGCTAGTGTATTAGGCTATTATAGCTCAGTAGAAATTAAGTGGGTATCTTTATTCTTAAGAGTATATCCATGTTGGTATCAAGACCATAGCCAGCCAATAAAGGTATTTAGTTGAGCATCATAACAGTAGGTTATATTGTCGAGGCAATGCAAGGAGATGGTCAGCTCTGATGCAACGTGATGAAGGGCCCCGGCACCTCCCTGATTTGCATAATGGCACTTGCAGTGTTTAGAGGTAGCATTGCCTTTATACCAGGCCCTGCTTACTACCTCTAAGCTTTGTGAAAACACACACAATGTATAGAGGCTGAGGTCACCTCTTAGATGAACCCAAATGATTAAAAAATACTCCCTCTGTCCCCTAATATAAGATGTTTTTGCAAGCTGTTTTAGCTTGCAAAAACGTCTTAAATTATGGGACAGAGGGAGTACATACTTCTCAGCCTGTGCATAATTCTCCAAGTCTGCCAACCTTCTCAACCTGACAGCTGGGATTGCTTGGTTATTTTATTACATAGAGTCTGCCTCCAAGCCTGAGGTGATGCTAAGGTTTTTGGATTAGAGGCCGGAATGTCCAATGTATGGAGGCTGACTCTTAAGAGGAGAGTGTGTCTTCAGAACCTACGCCAAACACTTGACGTTTGGACCTAACTGTAACGCGCAGCAGGGGAACACAGTTTTCTTGGAAGGCGGAACTCATACCAACAAGATTATGTCCAAGGCCAGCTGTTTACTTTAGCAATGTGGACTGCTAATTTAAGCATATGCAATGCTTGCCTGCTTGATTTGTTGTGCCATTGCTATGTGATCATTGCAGAGCCTGACCCCTTTCTCTCTTAATTTGTCATTATTTTTTGTAGTGTCTTATAATTGATGAAGCTGATCGCATTCTTGAGCAGAACTTTGAGGAAGATATGAAACAAATATTTAAACGCCTTCCCCAGGTATATTTTCATATGGCTGTCTAATAATTCTCACTTGATATACATACTACGGTTTATCAACTTTATTGACATTTATTCCTTTTTATTCACCATAAACGATGCACAGAATCGGCAGACAGTTCTTTTTTCTGCAACACAAACTAAAGAGGTTTGTGGATTTGTCCTGAAGTCCCAACTTTTAAGTTGATTATTGATGTTTTTCTGTCTCCATGAATTTACTGGTATTTTTAATCCACAGGTTGAAGATTTTGCCAAGTTGTCATTTGAGAAAAACGAAGAAAGGAAAGAAAAACCTGTTTATATCTCAGTTGATGATGGTAAATCAAATGTAAGAAAATGATATGCCACACAATTCATCTCTCTATATTGAGGACTTTTATAGTAAAAATAACAATGATGCTCCTACAGGCTACCGTGGAAGGCTTACAGCAGGGCTATTGTGTCATTCCTAGCGACAAGAGGTTTTTGGTTCTGTATGCTTTCCTAAAAAAGAAACAGTCTAAGAAGGTCATGGTGTTCTTTTCATCATGTAGCTCAGTAAAGTTCCATGCAGAGCTTCTAAATTTTCTCCAGATAGAGTGTGAAGATATCCATGGGAAACAAAAACAGCAGAAACGAACTACAACATTCTTTAACTTCTGCAAGGCAGAAAAGGGCATCTTATTATGCACTAATGTGGCAGCACGTGGACTTGATATTCCTGATGTGGTGAGGTTTTTGACTAACATTTTATTGAAACCAGTGCAATGAATTCTTCTTTTCCTTGATAACTGAATGATATTGCCCTTGTTTAGGATTATATTGTGCAATATGACCCTCCAGATGAACCAAAGGTTTGTGATGTTACCTGTTGTAGTTACATTTTCTACTCTTATCTTTTTACTGTACTGACCAATTCAAATTTGACTTTTAGGATTACATTCACAGAGTTGGTCGTACTGCACGTGGTGAAAAAGGCAAAGGAAGCGCCTTATTGTTCTTGTTGCCGCAAGAACTGAAGTTTCTTATTTACCTGAAGGTAATAAATTTTAATGATCTCTCTGTCTGCCCGTCTCTCTACAGCTAACCGAAACTACATATGTAATGGTGTCTGCAGGCAGCGAAGATTTCTCTCACAGAATACGAGTTCAATAATAAGAATGTGCCAAATTTACAATCACACCTTGTAAGTGCATCTTTTGTGATAATTGAATTATTTCAATCCATTTTTTAAAAGTATGCCCAGAATTTTTAACTGAGTTGTTGGGCAGGAGAACATCGTTGGCGAGAATTACTTCCTAAACCAGTCAGCTAAAGAAGCCTACAGATCCTACATCTTGGCATACAACTCACACGCCATGAAGGACATTTTTAATGTTCATGATCTTGATATGAAGGTATAATTGGTGTCAAGTTCTTTCTGAAGACTCGGTATTTGGTTCATGTGCACCACCAGTTCTTACTTGTATACTACTCCATCCGGAATTACTTGTCGCAGAAATGGGTGTATCTAGAACTAAAATACATCTAGATACATCCATTTCAGCTTCCGGACGGAGGGAGTATGTTTTCGTTTTGCTTTACAGTCCACTGCGCGTGTTAGTATGTGGGAGGAAATTTGTCTTGCTGTCATTGCATTTCCCAAATATTTCAGCTGTCGAGTAGAGGCACCTCTGCAGTAGTCTTCCTTATCCTCTCTGTGCTAGTGACATTTTGCTTTATTTTGTCCACCTTTGGCACTTTCAGAATCTCTTTTCGTTGGCTTTGTTTAGAAGTTAGTGAGCTGGGAAGTAGCTGATATTTGTTGTTGTCACCTTGTATAAATGTCGATGTTTGATGAGCATTAAGTGAGTTAATTGTGTGTATGGCTAGAGTTTTGGACTTGGCAGGAAAATGGATGACATATCTAATTGCTTGTTATGTGGCGGCAGGCTGTAGCAGCGTCATTCTGTTTTAAGAACCCTCCAAAAGTGAACCTCGACTTGGAGAGCAGCGCTTCTAAACGTCGGAAGACAAGGAAAGTGGATGGTGGGGCGAGGAGGCATGGTATCAATGCCGCAAATCCTTATGGACGGAAGGGCGGTGACGATAACATGCAATGTGCAAGATTCTAGAGGGCCAGCCAGGCAGCCAACCAAGCAGCCTTTGAGTGGTCTGTAATGATGGTAAACTCTAATATTAAGCATTGATACCATGCCTTTTGAGTGTTTTATGATGTCTCTGCGGTAAACTCTAATGTTAGGCAGAGTCTGGAAGGCTCTTCTTTGCTGTGTAAGATTTTGTTAGATACTAGCTCGATATTATGGCACTGGGGTGTGATGCAATTTTCCTGTGGAATGGATTTACGTACTAGCATAATGCGTTGATGATTGAGAAACAAAGAGTCAGTCAGTCAGTCCCTGTTATTGCAAGTGCTTTAGCCGATGTTTGCTTCAGTTTTTTGCGTTCATATAGTACTGTTGCCTGAAGGAAGGAGATGTTCTTGGGAGTTGATACTTTGTAGTGCCATTAGTGAAATATTTTACCATACAAGTCTGGTTGTTGACATGATAATGTTCTTAACTGTTTCCTTGTCGTACAAGCAAGTACAAAACTTGTGAAGAAGAAGAATCCTAGGATTATTTTCGTTATTGCTGCCATACTGGTGTGTTTGCAAAGTGTAGTAGTAGTAGTAGTAGTAGTAGTAGTAGTAGTAGTGTTCCTACTTCCTAGCCGAGTGGTTGGACTTGGGTTGGTCGCCACATGGTCTTGTGGAAGCAGAGCAGCCTCTCCCCCTCGTTTGACACGGCCATCCGGACCTCCCAATGCAGAGATTTGGCGATCCTCTCCACCTCCTCGGCCGTCTCCCTGTCGTCACGGAGGATCATCTTCCCCTCTGGCCTGAGGATCCGGTCCACCTCCGCCATCACCAGCCTCACCTTGCACCTGTACTTGAGCTTGGAGAAGAGATGGTCGGCGTGGACGAGATCGTACGACCTCGGGTACGTGCTCAGGGACTCGCACCAGTCGTGGTACATCCCCAGCAGCCCGCGCTCGTAGATGATGGGCAGCGTGTCCGGCGACTCCACCGGCACGATGTTCATCACCCACACCTTCATGTCGCGCAGCGCCGCCGCCAACCTGATCGATCAAGCCATGTCCATGTCCATGTCATGCATGCTCCTCCTTCAACTTCAACACACAAGGAAAGGAAAGGAAAGGAAAGGAAAGGGCTTACCCGCCGTAGACGGATCGCATGTCGATGACGTTCCTCACGTTCTTCCACTCGATGCCCATGCCGCTCAGGTACGAGCTGTTGACCGCCTCCCTCCAGTGCTCCGTGTCTGCCGCCAGGTCATCCGCCGCGGGCTTGCCGTACACGCCCACCTGGCTCTCGTTCAGCCAGTAGGGCGCCGCCGTCAGCCTCTCCGGCCACTGCTCCGGCCACCGCGAGCCCCGCGCCGCTGGCTCGGTGGCCACTCTGTGCATGCACGCCTGCAGCGTTACGTTCCTGCCATGCAATTACAGTGCAACAAGCATCAGGGGAGGCAAGCGATTCAACAAGAGCCAGTGCGTATGCGGCCTTGATTGGTACCATGCGGCGTTGGGGTCATCCGACTCCTCGCACAGCGGCGGCTCCGCCCCGCTCCTCTTGCTGTAGCACTCGTTGCTGGACGGCTTCTTGAAGATGACCATGGCGGTCTGGTCCACCGTGTCGCTCGTCCTCGTCACCATCTCCCAGCACATGGACTTGGTCAGTCAACCATGGCCTGCCAGATCCCCACGTTCTCCGCGTCCTTCCGGTACACCGGCGTCGCTGACCACACGAACAGCCCTCCGGCCCGGAGCAGCCGGTTCGCCTCCAGCAGCAGCTTGCCTCCCTCGATGTGCCACGGCACGCGGCACCGCGCGCAGTGCACCACGTCGTACGCGCCGCCGGGGAAGGGGAGCCGCTTCGTGCCCATCACGGCCGAGATGGCCGGGATCCCGCGCTCCAGCGCGAACTGCACCTGCGCCTCGTGCTCGTCCTTGGGCGCGAACGACATGCTCAGCACGTCCTTGTCGAACAGGTACCCGCCAAAGCTTGCCACGCCGCAGCCTACGTCAAGGGCCACGCGGCTGCGCGTCCCCCACGCCACCGCCGGGAGCGCCTCCTGGATCACGTCGATGTAGTGCGACGCGCCATTCAGGAACTGCGTGCCGCCGCCCGGGAACACCAGGTGCTCGCCGTCGTCGGAGACCTTCACCCAGTTTTGGTGCCCCTTGTACAGCGCCAGCTTGGTGTGCGGCACGTTGTGGTACCAGATCCTCTCGCGGCTTTCCGGCCACGGGATCGGCTGCCGGTAGCCCTCCGGCAGCGGCACCAGGCATGACGGCGCTGGGGACGGGCAGTGCCGCTCGCGGTGCTCGTAGTGCTTGTTGCTCTTGAGCCCCTTGATGGCCGCCTCGTTGTCCAGGCACGGGATGTAGTCCGCGCCGGCGCTCGTGTTGCACAGCTTCCAAACGTTCGAGGCCTCCTCCGTCGACGACTCGCCGACGACGACCACCAAGTTGCCTTTGTTCTTGTGCTCCTTGTTCCTGCTGTTCCGCGCCTTCTCCTCACTCGACTCCGTCGCCTGTGTCGGGAACGTGACGTCCTGCTCAGCCGTCGTCGTCTCGTTGAGCAGCTCTGCCTGCCCGCTCGGCAGCAGCTCTGCCTGCCCGCTCGGCAGCAGCTCTGCCGTTTCTGTGTCGCCGCCGGTCACCGGCTCCGTCACTGGCCTCTCTTCTTCGCCTTGGGTGATGGTGCTACTGTTCGTTAGAACCATCCCGTCTTCTTCAGAGAGTGTGTCCTCAACAGTTGTAGATGTCTGGTTCCTGGGCGTGTCCTTGTCGACGAACGTTTGGTTCTTGGATGCAGCGCCGGTGGCCGCATCGTCGCCGGTCCGGTCGTCGAAGGCTGTCTGGTTATTCTCCGTGCCGTCGTCGCCAGCTTCTTTGGCATAGGCCGGCGTCTCTTCGGCGTTCTTGTTTGTGATGTTATCTTCTGTCTCACCCTTCTTCTCGGTGGGCGCCGCCTCGACGTTCTTCTCGCCCTGGCCACCGGTCTCCGTAGTGTCGGAGCTTTTATCAATCTGGTCACCGGTGTCCGTCGTGTCTCTAGGTGCCTCCTCCGTGTTCTGCTCGGCGTTGTTGCCGCCGCTCTGGTTTGTGCCTGTTGACGCATCCTCAGCGCTCTTGTCGGTTGTCGCCTCCTCCGTGTTCTGCTCGGCGTTGTTGCCGCCGCTCTGGTTCGTGCCTGTCGACGCATCCTCGGCGCTCTTGTCGGTCGTCGCCTCCT
>NC_041389.1:224619397-224624587 GCF_002162155.2 Triticum dicoccoides | reverse complement strand
TGTCGGTTGTCGCCTCCTCCGTGTTCTGCTCGGCGTTGTTGCCGCCGCTCTGGTTCGTGCCTGTCGACGCATCCTCGGCGCTCTTGTCAGTCATTGCCTCCTCCGTGTTTTGCTCGGCGTTGTTGCCGCCGCTCTGGTTCGTGCCTGTCGACGCATCCTCGGCGCTCTTGTCGGTCGTCGCCTCCTTCGTGTTCTGTTCGGCGGTGTTGCCGCCGCTCTGGTTCGTGTCTGTCGACGCATCCTCGGCGCCCTTGTCGGTCGTGGCCTCCTCCGTGTTATTCTGGACATTCTTGTTGGGGTCTTCCTCCGGCTTGGCCACACCCCCACCTTCCGTCATGCCGCTGTCGTGAGAGAATGCGAGGTTCTTGGACGGCGACTCGGCCCCGGCTACGGTGTCGCCGTCAGGCTTGCCTGCGGTGGTGCTGTTGGCATCGGCATCCGTCGCCTCTGCGCTCTGGTCGACCTCCGTCGTTTGCACGGCCGGACCGCCGTCTTTGTCCTCCTTGGCGGCCTTGTCTGTTGCCGGCGTCATGTCGGCGTCGCCACCCTTGACGACGCTGCGGGTCAAGCCGACGTCCGTGTCCTCCCCGGCCTTGTCCGGTGAGACGCCCATCGGGACGTTGCTCGTGGGCGCCATCATCCACGCGGCGACGAGGCAGAGCCCCACGAAGAGGACGACGGTGGCCGTGTGATGAGGACATCAATACAATTGTTACACCCACAGCCCCTGCTGCTATACATACTGGACCAATTACTAGAGCTCGTGCACGCCAACTAAATTACCAGGTACTTTCGTTTCTTGGTAATGATTCTAATGTTCATGAGAATATGATGCTGCCTAAATTGGATACATTTGTTTTGATTACAAATGAAGGGCCTAGCTTGGAGAAGGATGGACATTGAAGCAAGAACAAGCATGGAGATGATGGCATGCGCAAGGGGAACAAGAACAGAGTTACAAGTGATGATTTCAGGACTATGAAGCCACCATAATGGGTGCATGAAGCCTTGGACGAAATATACAAGATGCCACTTCATAAATTTCGTCCCGAGGCTATTTTAGGTGCTGCGTCACCTTATTATTGGGCCAGGCCCATGTAATTTCGAAATACATAAGTATAGGCTATTTTTAGAGTCCGTATGTGTGGGGAAACAAGAGATAGGGTTGATTTCGGACCCCTCCACCAAGGGCCACGAAATTCCCCCCCTCTTCCTCCATATATACAGCCCTTAGGGCACCGTTTAGACTTTGGGTTTTGTTTAGATTAAAAGTTCGCCATAGCTGCAACTTCGCGTACTTCGTTTGTGTTCAACGACCAGACAAAGGCGTCACAGAACCCCACCTTGATCAATAAAGCTTTCATCTTATATTCGCAATATCCAGATTGCAATCTCAGTTTCTTGCTTGTTCTTCGTTTGCTCGCAGGAAACAGACCCTCGTGGTCAGGTTGATCGTGCTCCGGCGTGGTCAATAACCTCTCGGAGTTGGTTTAGCGATTGCTAAGGCGCGACGTCCTCGCACGTTCGTAGTCGGATCGTCAAAGTCGACTTCCACCAAAGCGAAATCCACCATCTCATCGAAAGACGGGACACCTTTGCCTCTATCAAGTGGTATCACCGTGGCGCAGGACGACGTGGGCCGCCGGGCGCCACCGCCGCCGACGTCCAGCGGCAGCCTCTGGTAGCGATCTCGATCAAACAACGGCATCTTCCCTTTCCTAGCTCCTGTTCCAGCTGCTAGCTCATGCGCTAGGCCTGGCTTATCATGTGAAGAAACAAGAGTTAAACGTGCACGATCGGACAAATGTGAAGAAACGACATGAAATGTCCTGGAACGGCGACGCACCTCAATGACCGGGCACGATGAATCGCCGGATCGGCGGCTCCGGTGCTGGCCGGCGCTCGCATTCGACGGCGAGCGAGAAGGGTGCCTCGTTCCGGCAGGCAGCAAGATAGATTAGATATATAGACGTGCACCACCGCGGCTGCAGATCGATGTCGAGCTTTGTGCGCGCTTTGCTTGGAGACGTAGCGATGGATTATGAAATAAAAGTCTTTGAAATGGATCTACCGGAACCCTTTCTATTTCCCAACAAGAAGCAATGGGGCATGCATCTCCTCGTCCCTTGTTCTTTTTATTGGGTGGAGGGGAAAGCAGTAGCAGGAGGAGCCAAGTGTGGAGAAACGGGGGTGACCGACCACCAACGCCACTCTCCCCGGAACGCCCTTAATTTGTGGCTCCATCCATTGCCATGCAAAACTCTGGGTGAATTCTCCTCTTGATGCAAAAACATCGCGCGCATGTCTATCCATCAGCTGGACTAAGCCCGACCTAGCCTTGATTAGTGTCAGAGCCTAAACAAGCTCAACGGTGACGGAACAAGCGTTGAACCCCCAATGTACCCGTAGCATATATAGCAAGCTAACTGAAATTCCTCAATAACTTCTACTACTCCACACCTATTTTTTTTCAAGCACACGCAAAAGACTTGCGCGCTTTCTGTATTAATAAGAGAGAAGAGTTTATAAATGTTACAAGGCACTGATAGTCAGTGCAACCACAGAGAAGCAGAACTTAAGTTACATCTCTCGCTATCCCACCTATCTTAGCTCTCATCCACAATTCGAAATCATTTTTTTCAAAACGGAGGCAAAATATTTGCCTCATCGATTAATTAAGAAGAAGAGAATTGCCCAGTTAATTAACGAAAAACCGGACGAAAACAGATACATATAACCACATACAGACTACTCGCTAAGAAAGAAACTCCATGACACCACGATCAACCCGACAAACATACATAACATGCAACCACAAACCCTCACGGATCGACGTCGCAACGAAACCGTCAACGAAACCACCAAACGCCACCAAATTCACAGAGGCGAGTCAATTGGAGATGGATGACGAAGAGACTGAGCATCCTCCATTAAGCAGCCGCGGACGCCTTCCTAATGGCGTCACTCTTCTTGCCTATGCTCCTGATAGCCTTCTTCACCTTCTTCATTTTGCCTGAAGAAACGTCCTCCGCCAGGAGGCAAGCAATCGACAATTTGAAATCATCATGTATGCGACGTGTAACCATGCAAGGCATAGTTGCTACCTTGTCAAAAACACGGCTGTTTTGTTCCAGCCAAATGCAGCGTAGCACAAGGCAAACCAGAGTGTTTATCTTCCTACATCTTCCAGCAGTACTTGCATTGCTCAACATAGATTTACGCCGACCCCGGAGGCACAAATTCACGATGTCAGCTATTACCAGCACTAAACCCAACAACTAAACTAGTTACGCCATTCTCTTCTTTTCACCACCATTGTCCCCTTTTTTAGCAGCTCCAAAGTGAGCATATAAGCCCTAAGTGATTGAATTGAAGATATTTTTTTTTGAAAGATCCAGCATCGACGACATTCATTGATAATAGCAGAGAGCAACAGAAAACAACAAGGTGGTGAAGGTCTTAGGACCAGAAGACCCGAAGATCAAAGAAAAAGAAAAAACACTAGCCCTAATAGCTGCAGCACAACACTCCATACAATCCACACTAGACAGCGCAGCTCCGACTTCGACGTTAAACTACGAAGAAACTAGGCAAGGTTGGCGTCACGGAGGACCACCGAACGAACCACCGGTCGCGCGTCGTCGTATACCACCAGGCCCCGCCACACGGCTTCGACTTCACAACAATAGACAATCGAGGCAATCCCACGAACATGCCGGAGAAGAAGAGCCGACTACCACGGCCAAAGCCACGCCTTCGATATTGCTCACCGCCATCATTGTTGCCACAGAAGCCACCGTGCACATCCAGTCATAGGAAGCACCAAAGAGATTAAAGTCTAAGACGACACCCTAAAGAGGGGAACGGCGTTGAAGACGACGCCACCGCCCAACCCTGCAGTAGGATCTGGGCTTTCACCCGAAGGACTTGATCCGGGAGTAGAGGCCGTGAAGATTCCTCACGACGCATCCAAGGAGGATAGCGACGCCAACGGGAGCCGTCGCCGCCGGCCGACCATCACTGGCCAGGCTTTCGCCAAGTGCAACCACTCCCACGCAGCAGGCCGAGATCGACCCGTACCTCCATTGGACCGGACCCCCCCCCACACACACACAGCGGGCACGCCAACGCTGTGTAGGGCCACCAGCTAGCCTCCCGACAACGGGCCTGCAGAGACCAGATTGGGTCCTATACCCCGCATCCAACCACGGTCGGAGCCTCACTGCCCGCCCGCAACCCCGCGCAGTGCCTCACCAACGTGAGCCCCAACACACTCGCCGGATCCGCCTCTGCACACTGCATCCCAGGCCACCCGCTCGTCAGATCCGCCACACCGTTGCCAAGGCACCCGCTGCAGCAGCGAGCCACCCCGCCCCCGTGCATCCCCACGCCTCCCATCCGCCTCGCGCACCGGTGACCGCACGAGATCTGCGTAGCCCCGTGCCGCCTCCACGCGCCCGCGCCAGATCTGCGCATTTCTCCTCGCGCCTGTGCCTGTAGCACGCCATGGCGTAAGAGCCTCGTGAGCTCGCCGCACTCGCGCTCCGCCGAGCCGAGCACCAGCCCCCGTTGGATCGAGATGCCCGCGCCGCTCGATCCTGCACGAAAGGGACCAACGACCCTGTTGGGGAACGCAATAATTTCAAAAAATTTCCTATGATCACGCAAGATCTATCTAGGTGATGCATAGTAACGAGATGGGAGAGTGTTGTCTACGTACCCTCGTAGACCGAAAAGCGGAAGCGTTATGACAACGCGGTTGATGTAGTCGTACGTCTTCACGATCCGACCGATCCTAGTACCGACCGTACGACACCTCCACGATCTGCACATGTTCAACTCGGTGACGTCCCATGAACTCTAGATCCAGCTGAGGTCGAGGGAGAGTTTCGTCAGCATGACGGCGTGATGACGGTGTTGATTAAGTTATCAATGCAGGGCTTCGCCTAAGCACTACAACGATATGACCGAGGTGAAAATCTGTGGAGGGGGGAACTGCACACGGCTAAACAATCAACTTGTGTGTCTATGGAGTGCCCCTCCCCCGTATATAAAGGAGTGGTGGAGGGGAGGGCCGGCCTCCTATGGCGCGCCCAAGGGGGGGAGTCCTACTCCCAGTAGGAGTAGGTTTCCCCCCTTCCCTAGTTGGAGTAGGAGAAGAAGGAAGAGGGAGAGGGAGAGATGGAAAGG
>NC_041389.1:224614400-224619124 GCF_002162155.2 Triticum dicoccoides | reverse complement strand
ACCTTGGCCGCCTCCTCCTCTCTTCGACCATGGCCCATTAAGGCCCATTAACTCCCCAGGGGGTTCCGGTAACCCCCCGGTACTCCGGAAAAATGCCCGAACCACTCGGAACCTTTTCGTGTCCAAACATAGCCTTCCAATATATCAATCTTTATGTCTCGACCATTTCGAGACTCCTCGTCATGTCTGTGATCACATCCGGGACTCCGAACAACCTTAGGTACATCAAAACACATAAACTCATAATACCGATCGTCATCGAACGTTAAGTGTGCGGACCCTACAGGTTCGAGAACTATGTAGACATGACCGAGACTCACTTCCAGTCAATAACCAATAGCGGAACCTGGATTCTCATATTGGTTCCTACATATTCTACGAAGATCTTTATCGGTCAAACCGCATAACAACATACGTTGTTCCCTTTATCATCGGTATGTTACTTGCCCGAGATTCGATCGTCGGTATCTCAATACCTAGTACAATCTCATTACCGACAAATCTCTTTACTCATTCCGTAATGCATCATCCCATGACTAACTCATTAGTCACACTGCTTGCAAGGCTTATAGTGATGTGCATTACCGAGAGGGCCCAGAGATACCTCTCCGACAATCGGAGTGACAAATCCTAATCTTGATCTATGCCAACTCAACAAACACCATCGGAGACACCTGTAGAGCATCTTTATAATCACCCAGTTACGTTGTGACGTTTGATAGCACACTAAGCATTCCTCCGGTATTCGGGAGTTGCATAATCTCATAGTCAGAGGAACATGTATAAGTTATGAAGAAAGCAATAGCAATAAACTAAATGATCATAGTCCTAAGCTAACGGATGGGTCAAGTCAATCACATCAGTCTCTAATGATGTGATCCCGTTCATCAAATGACAACCCTTGTCTATGGCTAGGAAACTTATATGGCGTCGTCTCAATGGATTTAGATGGTGCGCTATTTAACGTGAATGTAGCCGTCTCTAAAGCATAACCCCAAAACGATAGTGGTAAATCAGTAAGAGACATCATAGATCACACCATATCTAATAAAGTACGATTACGATGTTCGGGCACACCATTACGCTGTGGTGTTCCGGATGGCGTGAGTTGCGAAACTATTTCGCATTGTTTCAAATGAAGACCAAACTCGTAACTCAAATATTCTCCTTCACGATCAGATCGTAGAAACTTTATTTTCTTGTTACGATGATTTTCCACCTCACTCTGAAATTCTTTGAACTTTTCAAATGTTTCAGGCTTATGTTTCATCAAGTAGATATACCCATATCTGCTCAAACCATCTGTGAAGGTCAGAAAATAACGATACCCGCCGCGAGCATCAACACTCATCGGACCGCATACATCAGTATGTATTATTTCCAACAAGTTTGTTGCTCGCTCCATTGTTTCGGAGAACGGAGTCTTAGTCATCTTGCCCATGAGTCATGGTTTGCAAGCATCAAGTGATTCATAATCAAGTGATTCCAAAAGCCCATCAACATGGAGTTCCTTCATGCGCTTTACACCAATATGACCTAAATGGCAGTGCCAGAAATAAGTTGCACTATCATTATTAAACTTATATCTTTTGGCTTCAACTATGAATATGTGTATCACTACTATCAAGATTTAGTAAAAATAGACCGCTCATCAAGGGTGCATGGCCATAAAATATATTACTCATATAAATGGAACAACCATTATTCTCCGATTTAAATGAATAACTGTGTCGCATCAAACAAGATCCAGTTATAATGTTCATGCACAACACTGGCACCAAATAACAATTATTCAGGTCTAAAACTAATCCCGATGGTAGATGTAGAGGTAGCGTGCCGACCGCGATCACATCGACTTTGGAACCATTTCCCACGCGCATAGTCACCTCGTCCTTAGTTAATGTTCGCTTAATCCATAGCCCCAGTTTGGATATGCAAATATGAGCAACATAACCAGTATCAAATACCCATGCGCTACTGCGAGCATTAGTTAAGTACACATCAATACCATGTATATCAAATATACCTTTCACTTTGCCATCCTTCTTTTTCCCCAAATACTTGGGGCACTTCCGCTTCTAGTGACCAGTCCCTTTGTAGTAGAAGCACTCAGTCTCAGGCTTAGGTCCAGACTTGGGCTTCTTCACTTGAGCAGCAACTTGCTTGCCGTTCTTCTTGAAGTTCCCCTTCTTCCCTTTACCCTTTTTTTTGAAACTGGTGGTCTTGTTGACCATCAACACTTGATGCTCCTTCTTAATTTCTACCTCCGCAGCTTTTAGCATTGCGAAGAGCTCGGGAATTGTCTTATCCATCCCTTGCATATTATAGTTCATCACGAAGCTTTTGTAGCTTGGTGGTAGTGATTGAAGAACTCTGTCAATGACACTATCATCAGGAAGATTAACTCCCAGTTGAGTCAAGTGGTTGTGGTACCCAGACATTCTGAGTATATGTTCATTGAAAAAACTATTCTCCTCCATCTTGCAGCTATAGAACTTATTAGAGACTTCATATCTCTCAATCCGGGCATTTGCTTGAAATATTAACTTCAACTCCTGGAACATCTCATATGATCCATGACGTTCAAAACGTCGTTGAAGTCCCGATTCTAAGCTGTAAAGCATGGCACACTGAACTATTGAGTAGTCATCAGCTTTGCTCTGCCAGATGTTCATAACATCTGGTGTTGCTCCTGCAGCGGGCTTTGCACCTAGTGGTGCTTCTAGGACGTAATTCTTCTGTGCAGCAATGAGGATAATCCTCAAGTTATGGACCCAGTCTGTGTAGTTGCTACCATCATCTTTCAACTTAGCTTTCTCTAGGAACGCATTAAAATTCGACGAAACAGTAGCACAGGCCATCTATCTACAACAACATAGACATGCAAAATACTATCAAGTACTAAGTTCATGATAAATTAAAGTTCAATTAATCATATTACTTTAAGAACTCCCACTTAAATAGACATCCCTCTAATCATCTAAGTGATCACGTGATCCATATCAACTAAACCATGTCCGATCATCACATGAGATGGAGTAGTTTTCAATGGTGAACATCACTATGTTGATCATATCTACTATATGATTCATGCTCGACCTTTCGGTCTCAGTGTTCCGAGGCCATATCTTCATATGCTAGGCTCGTCAAGTTTAACCTGAGTATTCTGCGTGTGCAAAACTGGCTTGCACCTGTTGTATATGAACGTAGAGCTTACCACACCTGATCATCACGTGGTGTCTCGGCACGACGAACTGTCGCAACGGTGCATACTCAGGGAGAACACTTATACCTTGAAATTTAGTGAGAGATCATCTTATAATGCTACTGCTGAACTAAGCAAAATAGGATGCATAAAGGATAAACATCACATGCAATCAATATAAGTGATATGATATGGCCATCATCATCTTGTGCCTTTGATCTCCATCTCCAAAGCACCGTCATGATCACCATCGTCACCGCCGCGACACCTTGATCTCCATCGTAGCATCGTTGTCATCTCGCCAACTATTGTTTCTACGACTATCGCTACCACTTAGTGATAAAGTAAAAAACAATTACATGGCAATTGCATTGCATACAATAAAGCGACAACCATATGGCTCCTGCCGGTTGCCGATAACTCTGTTACAAAACATGATCATCTCATACAATATAGCATCATGTCTTGACCATATAACATCACAACATGCCCTGCAAAAACAAGTTAGACGTCCTCTACTTTGTTGTTGCAAGTTTTACGTGGCTGCTATGGGCTTAGCAAGAACCGCTCTTACCTACGCATAAAAAACCACAAAGATTTTTCATCAAGTGTGTTGTTTTAACCTTCAACAAGGGCCGGGCGTAGCCACACTCGATTCAACTAAAGTTGGAGAAACAGATACCCACTAGCCACTTGTGTGCGAAGCACATCAGTAGAATCAGTCTCGCATAAGCGTACGCGTAATGTCGGTCTAGGCCGCTTCATCCAACAATACCGCCGAATCAAAGTATGACATGTTGGTAAGCAGTATGACTATTATCGCCCACAACTCTTTGTGTTCTACTCATGCATATAACATCTACACATAGACCTGGCTCGGATACCACTGTTGGGGAATGCAGTAATTTCAAATAATTTCCTACGATCACGCAAGATCTATCTAGGTGATGCATAGCAATGAGAGGGGAGAGTGTTGTCTACGTACCCTCATAGACCAAAAAGCGGAAGTGTTATGACAACGCGGTTGATGTAGTCGTACGTCTTCACGATCCGATCAATCCTAGTACCGAACGTATGGCACCTCCGCGATCTACACACGTTTAGCTCGGTGACATCCCACGAACTCTAGATCCAGCCAAGGTCGAGGGAGAGTTTCGTTAGCACGACGGCATGATGACGGTGTTGATGAAGTTACCAACGCAGGGCTTCGCCTAAGCACTACAACGATATGACCGAGGTGGAAATCTGTGGAGGGGGGCACCGCACACGGCTAAACAATCAACTTGTGTGTCTATGGGGTGTCCCCCTCCCCCGTATATAAAGGAGTGGAGGAGGGCGAGGTCCGGCCTCCTATGGCGCGTCCAAGGGGGGGAGTCCTACTCCCAGTAGGAGTAGGTTTCCCCCGTTCCCTAGTTGGAGTAGGAGAAGAAGGAAGAGGGAGAGGGAGAGAAGGAAAGGGGGGCCTCCCCCCTCCAATTCGGATTGGGCTTTGGGGAGGTGGCCCACCTTGTACGCCTCC
>NC_041389.1:224585561-224614049 GCF_002162155.2 Triticum dicoccoides | reverse complement strand
CCAGTACTCCGGAAAAACGCCCGAACCACTCGGAACCTTTCCGGTGTCCAAACATAGCCTTCCAATATATCAATCTTTATGTCTCGACCATTTTGAGACTCCTCGTCATTTCCGTGATCACATCCGGGACTCCGAACAACCTTAGGTACATCAAAACACATAAACTCATAATACCGATCGTCATCGAACATTAAGCGTGCGGACCCGACGGGTTCGAGAACTATGTAGACATGACCGAGACTCACTTCCGGTTAATAACCAATAGCGGAACCTGGATGCTCATATTGGTTCCTACATATTCTACTGAGGGAGTACTGGATTAGGGGGTCCTCGGACAGCTGGACTATATGCTTATGCCGGACTGTGGACTATGAAGATACAAGATCGAAGACTTCGTCCTGTGTCCGGGTGGGACTCTCCTTTGCGTGGAAGGCAAGCTTGGCAATTCGGATATGTAGATTTCCTTCTCTGTAACCGGCTCTGTGTAACCCTAGCCCCCCTCCGGTGTCTATATAAACCGAAGGGTTTAGTCCGTAGGACAACAACAATCATGGTCATAGGCTAGCTTCTAGGGTTTAGCCTCTACGATCTCGTGGTAGATCAACTCTTGTAATACTCATATCATCAAGATCAATCAAGCAGGAAGTAGGGTATTACCTCCATAGAGAGGGCCCGAACCTGAGTAAACATTGTGTCCCCCGCCTCCTGTTACCATTAGCCTTAGACGCACAGTTCGGGACCCCATACCCGAGAACCGTCGGTTTTGACACCGACATTGGTGCTTTCATTGAGAGTTCCACTGTGTCGTCACCATAAGGCTTGATGGCCCCTTCGATCATCTATAATGACGCGGTCCAGGGTGAGGTTTTCCTCCCCGGACAGAACTTCATATTCGGCGGCTTCGCACTGCGGGCCAACTCGCTTGGCCATCTAGAGCAGATCGATAGCTACGCCCCTGGCCATCAGGTCAGGTTTGGAAGCCTGAACTACACTTCCGACATTCGCGGAGACTTGATCTTCAATGGATTCGAGCCCATGATGGGTGCGTCCTACGGTCGCGATGAGCATGACTTAGATCTGCCATCGGACGGTATTCGGGAGATCACACCTGTAGCTGCCCCGGCTTTAAATCCAGAGCAGATCGTGCCATCCGAGGACGGGCGTATGAACCCTGTCATGGGGGCCGCACACTCAGCGGCGATAGAGCCGAACACAGATCTCACTTCCAAGGAGGTCTGTATCTTCGGACCCTCGGACTCATCTCCGGCCATAGGCTCCGAACCGCGTGCATTCGTGCCCATCGAATCTGACTGGGCACCGACCATGGAGTTCAGACCGCGGATATCTTTCAGTACTCGCCCTTGGGCGACGTTCTGAACTCGTTAAAATCTCTCTCCCTATCAGGAGACTCTTGGCCGAACTGTGTCCGGCTTGAGTGGGAAGCGGACGTCGAAGGAATTCGTTACCCACCCACCACCCACTTAATAGCCACTGTCGACGACTTAACCGACATGCTTGATTTCGACTCTGAAGACATCGACGGTATGGACGATGATGCCGGAGAAGAACAGGAACCACTGCCCACAGGGCGCTGGACTTCTACCTCATCATATGATATATATATGGTGGACACACCCAAAGAAGACAATGGCAAGGGTCAAAAGGAAGCAACGGAGGGTGATCCTCTTGAGAAGCAACCAAAGCGCCGACATCAGCGGCGCCGCACTAAATCCCACCATAGCAAAAACAGCGATACAGACACAAGAGACAATAGCACTCCGGACGATGCCGAAGACGAAAACAATCCTGACCAGCCAAGCTTCGAGCAGGACGGATGGGAGGACGGGCAAGCTAGCCCTGTTGAACAGGCAATGGATGAAGACTCGGAGGATGAAAATTACATGCCCCTCTCCGAAGACGAGGTGAGCCTCGGCGACGAAGAATTTATCGTGCCTGAGGATCCCGTCGAGCAGGAGCGCTTCAAGCGCCGGCTTATAGCCACTGCAAAGTGCATGAAGAAAAAACAACAGCAGCTTCAAGCTGATCAAGATCTGCTCACTGACAGATGGACTGAGGTCCTGGCGGCCGAGGAATACAGACTTGACCGCCCAAGCAAAAGCTACCCGAGGTGCAGGTTGTTACCTCAATTTGAGGACGAGGCACTAGAGCCTACACTACCAGCGCATGATGCGGCTGACCGACCACCTCGTGGCTGAGACAAAGCGGCATATCAGCCCGAACACCAGCCCGCATCCCGTCGCCAATCAAACAAAAACACGAAGGCCCGGGGCTACACGCATGACCTGCGAGAAGACTTGAAAAACAAAGCAGGATAGTCAAGATCGATCTACGGATCACGGGGGCGTGCCCCAACACGTGATGATGACCGCCACACCGGATATCCTAAATACAAATCTGCCCGGGCCGAATACAGCAGACCAGACTTATTGGAACTACGTCGCGATATAGCCCGGCATAGAGGCGCCGCACACCCCCTATGCTTCACGACGAAGTAATGGAGCATGAATTCCCAGAAGGGTTTAAGCCCGTGAACATCGAACCATACGATGGAACAATAGACCCCGCAATATGGACCGAAGATTTCCTTCTCCACATTCACATGGCCCGCGGTGATGATCTACATGCCATCAAGTATCTCCCACTAAAGCTCAAGGGACTGGCTCGGCATTGGCTGAATAGTCTGCCGACAAACTCCATTGGCAGTTGGGAAAACCTGGAAGACGCATTCCTTGACAACTTCGAGGGCAGTTATGTGTGACCACCGGACGCTGATGACTTAAGTCACATAACCCAACAGCCCGAAGAGTCAGCCAGGAAATTTTGACTCGGTTCCTAACTTAAAAGAACCAAATTGTCGACTATCCAGATGCCGAAGCCCTAGCGGCCTTTAAGCACAACATCCGTGACGAGTGGCTTGCCCGACACCTTGGCCAAGAGAAGCCGAAATCCATGGCAGCCGTTACGACACTCATGACCCGCTTTTGTGCGGGCGAGGATAGCTGGCTAGCTCGCAGCAATAACAAATCAAGAAATCATGGCACTTCTGAACCAAGAGATGACAACAGCAAGTCCCGACGCAACAAGCATAAGCGTCAAAATAATGACGACAACGCCAAAGGCACGACCGTCAACGCCGGACTCAGTAGCTCTAATACCGGTCAAAGGAAGAAACAATTCAAAATAAACAGTCCGGGCACGTCCAGTTTGGACCGTATACTCGACCGTCCATGCCAAATTCACGGCACCCCAGGAACACCAGCCAATCATACAAACAGAGAATGCTGGGGCTTCAAACAAGCCGGCAGGTCAGGTGCCGAAAACAAGGAGAAGGGGTTGCAAAGCGATGACGATGACGAGGAGCTGCAGCCACCGAGCACATGAGGGCAGTGAACATGATAAACGCCACTCATATTCCCAAGCGGGAGCGGAGGCACACACTTAGGGATGTCGACGCAACAGAACCAGTCGCCCCAAAATATAACTTATGGTCGTCCGACCCGATCACCTTTGATCGTAAGGATCGTCTGGCCAATATCCGTCAAGGCAGCTCAGCCGCACTAGTACTTGACCCAATAATTGACGGATTTCACCTCACACGAGTCCTCATGGACGGAGGCAGCAGCCTGAACCTGCTTTATCAGGATACAACACGCAAGATGGGTATCGATCCTTCAAAGATCAAACCCACTAAAACCACCTTTACATGTGTTATACCAGGCCTGGAGGCCCACTGTACATGCTCTGTCACTCTGGAGGTAGTCTTCGGACCCCCGGATAATTACTGCAACGAAGAGTTAATCTTTGACATCGTCCCTTTTCACAGCAGCTATCATGCATTGCTCGGACGAACCGCGTTTGCTTGATTCAACGCGGTGCCGCATTATGCCTACCTTAAGCTCAAGATGCCCGGTCCGTGCGGCGTCATCATGGTTAATGGCAAAGCCGAACACTCCCTCCGTACCGAAGAGTACACCGCTGCCTTAGAAGTAGAAGCACAGAGTGGCATCTTTCAATCAAACCTTCAGTCGATAGCCAAGCTTTCAGACACCGTTAAAGGAGTCCGAACTACTCCGCCGCAGGATAGCCCAGCTCGTCAAGAGCTCAATCAACCACTCCGGCGGTAGGCGGAGGCAAAGCTAAGTTAAGGCCCCACAATGCGGCTCAACCACTCTGTGGTGCACAAGCATTTTTTCGCATTTTCTTTGTAGGTCCACTTTTGTGTAGGCCATCACCGGCGACATGGCGACCAAACCCATGAGGGGACAAGCATACCAAGGAGGGAAACAGCTCGAACGCGTAAGGGAACCCTTAGATATTCCCCTTGATGACCATCCGATTATTACCCAGATCCGCACACAACCTCCCTCCCCCGGTCTCAGCAGGTTCTGAAGTCATATTTCCTTTTTATCAATTACTTGTACTCGTACGCTTTGACGTATTATTCAATTACAATGTGTGGCTTTATATGACGCTTACTTGCTGTTCCCTTTTTGATACCCTTTGACAAATGGCATCCGTACACTACGATACGCCTTAATATGCCAAGGGCTTCGTTGTACCCACAATACGACAATAAAGTCCGAATACCTTCACGGCCGTTCGGCACCCCAAACTTATAGCATTATATGCATCGGCTCTGAATCATGTCTTGGGTCAATAGTTGGGTTGCCCAGCTCCTGTGCTTCCTACCCTATGTTCCGCTATATTGGATAGGGTAGTAAAGGGAGAACTACTGCGATTGCGTCCCGGTTCTTCCGGACGAGCGCCTCAGTAGAGAAAGCCGAAAACTGACTGTCATGATACGGCAAGAGCTGGTCAACTGTTTGAGAGGTTACAAAATCTTTAAGGATTTCTTCCGTATTATGCGATAACTAATGCAGCGTGCGATGGATCGGCTTTTCTTCCGATCAGGTGCTTATAGAGCCCCTAGTGCGGTCTTCCGAACACCAGGGGCTGCGCCTACCTTTCTTTTGTCAAACTCCTATGGCTAAGTGAGAGTGATAAAGCCTTATAGTCCGATTTCCTGGTTCGTTGCGTTGAACACCTCCTTCAAGGACCCAAAGCTGGGGTAAAGAGTGCTCGGGTTTATCCCGAACACCCCCGAACTTCCTACGTGGGGGCAGAAGCCGACGACTGGCCAACTCTCAGGATTAATATATAAAACGGCCGCACAGGAGGTAAAACTTTCAAATAACAAGCACTAAATAATAGAAATGACCTTGTTTAACATTAAATAGGACAACATGAATGTATTCATGGGAATATAATGTCCTTGGCGCATTGCTCCGCCACAAGGCGGGATCCTTTCAGGACACTGTCATAATATAACTCGGGCTTGCGGTGCTCCTTCCCCTCAGGCGGTCCCTCGGTCATCAGCTTTTCGGCATCCATCTTCGCCCAATGCACCTCGCATGGGCGAAGGCCATTTGCGCACCCTCCATGCAGACCGACCGCTTGATGACTTCTAGTCGAGGGCAGGCACTTACAAGTCGGTTCACGAGCCCGAAGTAGCTGCTGGGAATCGACTCGGCGGGCCATAGCCGGATAACTAAATCCTTCATGGCTAGTTCAGCCGCCCTATGCAGTTCGATCAACTGCTTCAGTTGATCGGCAAAGGGCACCGGATACTTTGGCGCCAGATACTACGACCAGAAGAGCTTCTCCTTAGTGCTCCTTTCTTTGGCTTGGTAGAATTGTGCGGCATCAGATATGCTGTGCGGCAGCTCCGCAAACACCCCTGGAGAAATCGGAATTCAAATTAGTAACGTGATCTTCTCCCTTCATATATCTGCTTTGCATAGAAAGAGCCTTACCCGCCGCAATCTCCCTCGCCTCCTGGATTTCCTGCAGGGCACCTTGGGCTTCGCCCCGGGCATCATGTGCGGCTTGAAGAGCCTTGGTGAGTTCGAATTCTTTCTCCGTTAAACTCTGCTCCAAGGTCTCGCATTTCTTCACGGCCTCTTGGAGCTCTTGCTCAGCTTCAATAACCCTGGCCTCGTGCTTTTCACGAAGAGCCTGCTCTATGGCTTCCTTCTTCTCAGCCTCGGCCACCGCCTTCTTAAGAGCTTCGACTTCGGCCGTCGCTCCTAGAGCACATCATGAAAATTTTCTTCATACTCAATTATTCATTCCCGCTGAATGCGAACAAGGTTTTTTCGCATACCTTGGTTATCCTCCAACTGCTTCACTTGGCCGAGTTCTTCTTCGGCCCGCTCCAGACTCTGTTTCAGTCCGGAGACTTCTGCAGTATGAGAGGCGGCAGACACTACAGACACCTGCTTATAAAAAACAAAAGAGGGGGAGGTGTCACAAAGTAAGTCTCTTGCGAACATATATTCGATCCTCTATCCGGTTTTTTTTCTTCCGAACACGGACAGTGTATTAGGGGCTATATCTATACTGTAACACTCTTTGAAACCTCACAACATACCTCAAAGCCCATTATAAGGCTGATGCAGGCTTCATTCGGCCCGCTTTCAGTGGACTGAATCTTCTCGATCACCGCACCCATAAGGGCACGGTGTTCTTCAATGATGGAGGCGCTTTTCAGCATTGCTGATAAGGTATCCGGCACCTCTGGTTGGGCTGAGGTTGCTGGTGGAACAGGCGCACCCCCTTCTGTCAAGGGAGGTTGCCTGCCTAATTTCGGAGCCGTCTTGGTCTTCGGAACTGTGTCCGGCTGGGGGCCGAATTCAAGATAATCCCCGCCGTCGGTGTCCATGGGAGCCTTCTCCCTCGTGTGTCCAGCCACCGAGGTTCGACCCTTCGGCGCCATCTTGATGGTCTTTCCACCCCCTCCTTGGCCTGGGTCCCTTTGGGACGATACCCTGGTGTCATTCACGTGTTTGTGGGAGGGGGCCGTTGGGGGTGTCTCACTGTCCATTGCATCCGAGCCCAGTAAATCCTCTGATGAGGATTGTTCGGTGCGGGACCTGGCCGGACTGCAAAAAAGACATGGTGCAATGCGTTAAATGCTGCACGATAGTGAGTCTGGATACACAAACGTGTCCGGGCTTCATATACTCACGATTTCACCAGGGGCTGGACCCTGGGATCCCACTCCGGGCTGCTGTCGGCGACAGTGGCGGATTCCTCCGGAAGGGGAGTCTTACCCTTCTTGGGCGACTCAGCCTCCAAGTGTGTGGAGGCCGTCCGTTTCTTCCTCCCCCTTGCTGGGGGGGATCGACTTTCCTCCTCAGCCTCCTTGCTGGGGGGCATCGGAGTCTTCAGATATTGTGTCCGAAGTGCCTCGGTGATGAAGGCCGCCCCTGGCCTCTTTCTCGGCTTTCTTCTTCGGCGCCTTATAAGGCGCCGGGACCAGCATGTTCGTCAGAAGTGGGCCGACTGGTTCTTCTGGCAGTGGGCCGAGCAGTAGATCCGCCCGCCTTCTTCGTCCAACCCTGGGAGGGTTGTGGAAAAACACATTAAGCATTTCCCTTGGATTATGCAGATAAAGCGTATGACTTGCCAACATATGAAAACTCACCGAACTCGCGGGTCAGGACAGTTGGTACCCACGGTCCTCAGCTGAATCCGGCCACGATTTGTCAGACTTAAAGAGCACCTTCCAGATGTCTTTGTGCGATGAGTCGAAAAGCCTGATAGGGTCTGGTGCTTGGCTGGGTCGAATTCCCATAAATTGCAAGCCCTGTGTTGACAAGGGAGAATCCGGCGAACTAACATCACATGGACTACGTTGACAAGTTTGATATTCTTGTCTTCCATACCCTTGACGCGCGTCTGGAGCACCGACAACTCATCTGGCAAAGACCAGTTCAGGCCCTTCTTGGGCCAGGATGTAAGCCGGAGTGGAGCTCCGGATCGGAATTCGGGAGCTGCGACCCATTTTGTGCCACGTGGCTCAGTGACATAGAACCACTGTTGTTGCCACCCTTTGACGGAATCATTGAAGGTACCTGATGGCCATGTAACGTTGGGCATCTTGCTCACCATGGCTCCTCCGCACTCTGCGAGCTCGCTGCTCACCACCTTGGGCTTCACATTGAAGATCTTCAACCACAATCCAAAGTGTGGAGAGAAGCGGAGGAAGGCCTCGCACACGACGATGAATGTCGAGATGTTGAGGAAGGAATTGGGGGATAGATCGTGAAAATCAATCCCGTAATAATACATAATGCCGCGAAAAAATGGGTGGAGGGGAAACCCTGGCCCGCGAACAAAGTGAGGGAGGAATACAACCCTCTCATGGGGTTCCGGAGTAGGGACAATCTGTCCCGTCGTCGGAAGGCGGTGGCTAATCTTCTTGGCCAAGTACCCGGCCTCCCAAAGTTTCTTGATATCCTTCTCCCGGACGGTGGAGGCCATCCACTTGCCTCCAGCTCCGGATTCGGACATTTTCGAAGGTCCTTTGTGGGCGGAGAAGACGAATGCTTGGGCGCTGGAGCTCGAGCGAGAGAGAATGGATGAGCAGAGGAAGAAGAAGGCGTGGGTGAAAAAAGGGAGTCCTTATCTCCTTATAAAGGCAGCAGGGATGCTGCGCCTCCCCACTTGCCCTGGAAACTCGCTTATTTCCCAAGCGCCGTGTTAATGGCGCGGTTGGGTTAGCCACACCCGTATTAATGAGAATCCCGTGATAAGGGGACATGATCTCTGCTTCGACAAGACATGCCAATAAAACCGCCTCGCGAGATGCGCAGTCGCAGGTTGAGAAAAACGGTTTGGATAATGACCGGCCGCGACATGATGTCACGCTATGAAAAAGTTGTCAGCAGATTAGACTTGTGGAATATTATGCTCTCTACGGTGGTGTGTGGAACTTGTTTTGCAGAGCCGGACACGATCCTTGTGTTCAAGATCTTCTTTGGAGTATTCGGAGAAGGAACCTGCCTTGCAATGCCAAAGACAATCTGCGCGCCGGACTCATCGTCATTGAAGCCTGGTTCAGGAGATACTGAGGGAGTCCTGGATTAGGGGGTCCTCGGACAGCTGGACTATATGCTTATGCCGGACTGATGGACTATGAAGATACAAGATCGAAGACTTCGTCCCGTGTCCGGGTGGGACTCTCCTTTGCATGGAAGGCAAGCTTGGCAATTCGGATATGTAGATTTCCTTCTCTGTAACCAACTCTGTGTAATCCTAGCCCCCCTCCGGTGTCTATATAAACCGGAGGGTTTAGTCCGTAGGACAACAACAATCATGATCATAGGCTAGCTTCTAGGGTTTAGCCTCTACGATCTCGTGGTAGATCAACTCTTGTAATACTCATATCATCAAGATCAGTCAAGCAGGAAGTAGGGTATTACCTTCATAGAGAGGGCCCGAACCTGGGGAAACATTATGTCCCCGCCTCCTGTTACCATTAGCCTTAGACGCATAGTTTGGGACCCCCTACCCAAGATCCGCCGGTTTTGACACCGACATCTATGAAGATCTTTATCCGTCAAACCGCATAACAACAAACGTTGTTCCCTTTGTCATTGATATATTACTTGCCCGAGATTTGATCGTCGGTATCTCAATACCTAGTTCAATCTCGTTACTGGCAAGTCTCTTTACTCATTCCGTAATGCATCATCCCATGACTAACTCTTTAGTCACATTGCTTGCAAGGCTTATAGTGATGCGCATTACCGAGAGGGCCCAGAGATACCTCTCCGACAATCGGAGTGACAAATCCTAATCTTGATCTATGCCAACTCAACAAACACCATCGAAGACACCTGTAGAGCATCTTTATAATCACCCAGTTACGTTGTGACGTTTGATAGCACACTAAGTGTTCCTCCGGTATTCGGGAGTTGCATAATCTCATAGTCATAGGAACATGTATAAGTTATGAAGAAAGCAATAGCAGTAAACTAAACAATCATAGTGCTAAGCTAACGGATGGGTCAAGTCAATCACATCATTCTCTAATGATGTGGTCCCATTCATCAAATGAAAACTCTTGTCTATGTCTAGGAAACTTAACAATCTTTGATTAACGAGCTAGTCAAGTAGAGGCATACTAGTGACACTCTGTTTGTCTATGTATTCACACATGTACTAAGTTTCTGGTTAATACAATTCTAGCATGAATAATAAACATTTATCATGATATAAGGAAATATAAATAACAACTTTATTATTTATTGCCTCTAGGGCATATTTCCTTCAGGCCCTGCCGCCGCCGATGATACGTCTCCAATGTATCCATAATTTTTGATTGTTCCATGCCAATATTCTACAACTTTCATATACTTTGGCAACATTTTATGTTATTTTTTGGACTAACATATTGATCCAGTGCTCAGTGCCAGTTCCTATTTGTTGCATGTTTTTTGTTTCACAGAATATCCATATCAAAGGAAGTCCAAACACGATAAATTTTTACGGAGAATTATTTTGGAATATATGTGATTTTTGGGAAGAGGAATCAACGCGAGACGATGCCCGAGGGGCCCACAAGCTCAAGGGGCGCGCCCCTAGGGCGTGCTTGGTAAGCTTGTGGCCACCCCGTAGGTCGGTTGGAGGTGTCCTTCGGCCGCAAGGAAGCTTATATCTGGATAAAAATCATGTTAAAATTTCAGCCCAATCGGAGTTACGGGTCTCCGGATATTTAAGAAACGGTGAAAGGCTAGAAAACGGGGTCGCGAAACAGAAGAGAAACAAAGAGATATATCCAATCTCGGAGGGGCTCCCACCCCTCCGCCATCATGGAGGCCATGGACCAGAGGGGAAACACTCCTGCCATCTAGGAGGGAGGTCAAGGAAGAAGAAGAAATAGGGGGGCTCTCCCCCTCTCTCCCGGTGGCACCGGAGTGTCGCCGGGGCAAGGATCAGGACGACGATCTACACCAACAATCTCGCTACCGTCAACACCAACTTTCTCCCCCTCTATGCAGTGGTGTAATGCTACCTCTTGAGCACTGCGTTGGTTTTCCCTTGAAGAGGAAAGGGTGATGCAGCAAAGTAGCGTAAGTATTTCCCTCGGTTTTTTGAGAACCAAGGTATCAATCTAGTAGGAGGCTACACGCAAATCCCTCATACGTACACAAACAAATAGGAACCTCGCAACCAACGCGATAAAGGGGTTGTCAATCCCTTCATGGTCACTTGCAAAAGTGAGATATGATAGAGATAATAATAAGATAAATATTTTTGGTATTTTTATGATATAGATTGGAAAGTAAAGATTGCAAAATAAGTTAGATCGGAAACTTATATGATGGAAAATAGACCCGGGGGCCATAGGTTTCACTAGTGTCTTCTCTCAAGATAGCATAAGTATTATGGTGGGTGAACAAATTACTGTCGAGCAACTGATAGAAAAGTGCATAGTTATGAGAATATCTAGGCATGATCATGTATATAGGCATCATGTCCGCGACAACTAGATCAAAACGATTCTGCATCTACTACTATTACTCCACACATCAACCGCTATCCAACATGCATCTAGAGTATTAAATTCATAAGAACAGAGTAATGCATTAGGCAAGATGACATGATGTAGAGGGATAAACTCAAGCAATATGATATAAACCCCATCTTTTTATCCTCGATGACAACAATACAATACGTGCCTTGCTGCCCCTGGTGTCACTGGGAAAGGACACCGCAAGATTGAACCCAAAGCTAAGCACTTCTCCTATTGCAAGAAAGATCAATCTAGTAGGCCAAACCAAACTGATAATTCGAAGAGACTTGCAAAGATAACCAATCATACATAAAACAATTCAGAGGAGATTCAAATATTGTTCATAGATAATCTTGATCATAAACCCACAATTCATCAGATCTCGACAAACACACCGCAAAAAGAGTTACATCAAATAGATCTCCAAGAAGATCAAGGAGAACTTTTTATTGAGATCCAAAGAGAGAGAAGAAGCCATCTAGCTAATAACTATGGACCCGAAGGTCTATGGTAAACTACTCACACTTCATCGGAGAGGATATGGTGTTGATGTAGAAGCCCTCCGTGATCGGTTCCCCCTCCGGCGGAGCGCCGGAAAAGGCCCCAAGATGGGATCTCACGGGTATAGAAGGTTGCGGCGGTGGAAATAGGGTTTCGTGGTGATCCTAGATGTTTTCAGGGTATATGGATATATATAGGCGAAGGAAGTCGGTCAGGGGAGCCACGAGGGGCCCACGAGGGTGGGAGGCGTGCCCACCCCCCTGGGGCACGCCTCCCTACCTCGTGGCTTCCTCGTTTGTTTCTTGACGTCCACTCCAAGTCTCCTGGATTGCGTTTGTTCCAAAAATAACTCCCCCGAAGGTTTCATTCCGTTTGGACTCTGTTTGATATTCCTTTTCTGCGAAACACTAAAATAGGCAAAAGAAACAACAATTTGGGCTGGGCCTCCGGTTAATAGGTTAGTCCCAAAAATAATATAAAAGTGCTTAGTAAAGCCCATTAAACATCCAAAACGAGTAATATAATAGCATGGAACAATGAAAAATTATAGATACGTTGGAGACGTATCATGTAGCACCTCTTTTCCCTGCTGTAATCTCTACTTAAACATGGTGCTCAACGCTATATATTATTATCCAATGATATGTGGCTATCCTATGATGTTTGAGTTGATCCGTTTTGTCCTATGGGTTGATTGATGATCGTGATTGGTTTGAGTTGTATGTTTTATTATTGGTGTTGTCCTATGGTGCTCTCCATGTGGCGCAAGCGTGAGGGATCCCCGCTGTAGGGTGTTGCAATACGTTCATGATTCACTTATGATGGGTGGCTAGAGTGACAGAAGCTTACACCCAAGTAAGGGGGTTGTTGCGTATGGGAGAGGACTTGATACTTAATGCTATGGTTGTGTTTTACCTTAATGATCTTTAGTAGTTGCGGATGCTTGCTAGAGTTCCAATCATAAGTGCATATGATCCAAGTAGAGAAAGTATGTTAGCTCATGCCTCTCCCTCATATAAAATTATAGTAATGATTACCGGTCTAGTTATCGATTGCCTAGAGATAAATAACTTTCTTGTGTTACAAAATCTTTCTACTAAACAACTAAGTTTATTATCTTGCAATCTACCCATAATTTTATTCTCGCTAAGTACATGTAGTTTTAGTCTTGCAAACCTATCCTATCACACCTACAAAATAGTTTCATACTTGTTCTAATGTTAAGTGTGCGTAGAGTTGTATCGGTGGTCGATAGAACTTGAAGGGAATATAAATCCTACCTTTAGCTCCTCCTTGGGTTCAACCCTCTTATTTATCAACAAAGCTACAATTGATCCACTATACTTGTGGGTTATCAAGACCTTTTTCTGGCGCCATTGCCGGGGAGCAATAGAGTGGGGTGAATATTCTCGTGTGTGCTTGTTTGCTTTATCACTAAGTATTTTTTATTTTGTGCTCTTGTTTTCTATCTTTAGTTATGGGTAGGAAACACAAAATACCAAAAAAATAGTTATACCCGCTAAATCAATGGTTGAAGAACCACCCAAAATCTACCATACTGCTGAAGCTTTCTACTTGGATCATCTTCGATCCCTATGTGTTCGTGCCGAAAACCCAACTAGCTTAATTGAGGGACTTTTTATGAGCGACACCGCTTATCTCAAAAAGGGAAACTTTTATGGCATCATATTAATACTATGAATTGCTATGCTTGGAATTTATGCGAAATATGTGATTTTACTTGTTGTTCTGAAGACCCTAAGAAACACCTTCCCTACCAATGTGAGTTTAGTGATAATGGAATCGTATGTTATGATAAAGGTGATTATAGTTACTATGATATTGAACAAATTGAAGAATTTGTTGCTTTTAAGGGTGCTTATGAAATTGCTTCTTTGATTGAAAAGTATGATTCTACTCTTTTCAAAACTGAAAATTTTTCCATAGTTAAATATTGCTATAAAGTTATGCTTCTAATGCTTATGATAAACCATATATTGAGTACTCCTCCACTGTCCAAAAAGAGATTAATATTTTGCAGGAAACTATGGAAGAAGAAATTACTGAAACTGTGAGCTCACTAGATGAAAAAGACAATGAGGAGAGTGAAGAACAAGAGGAGGAAGAGTGAATTAGCTACCTGTGCCCACCTTCTAATGAGAGTAACTCTTCAACTCATAGATAGTTTAATTTCCCCTTGTGCTTACCGAAGGATGAATGCTATCATAGTTGCTATGATCCCGTTGATTCGTTTGAAATATCCCTTTTTGATGAACTTGATGGTTGCTATGCTTGTGGCTGACGACCCACAAGTATAGGGGGTCAATCGTAGTCCTTTTGATAAGTAAGAGTGTCGAACCCAACGATTTGTCAAAATATGAAGCTAAAAATCACTAGCAGTATCTAATATTTGCAACTAAGACTAAGTAATTAAGCATAGATTTCATTCATAGATTAAGCAGTCGTTCTTAATTTATACAAACAGTTCAACTCGACAGCTGAACCGACCAAACTTTTTCCCAATTGTTGCCAACCATGTACTGAAATAGCTAGTTCAACTATATATACTAGCTAATTTTAAGTACGTTGTACAGTTCCACCACATCTATAGTGAGATGAACTGAACAAAATAGCCCCTAAATACTACTACTACTAGTACTGCGGAGGAGCTTTGTACTACTTTCGGCTGCCACTCCTCTACCGAGCGCGTTCAGTAAGAGGCGGAGGAGGAGGAGCCTACCAACGAGCTAGCAACCGCAATATGGTGCCTGCCGCTGTTGCAGCTTCAGCGACGCTCACCGCGAATGCCCTCTGCCGCTCCAGACAACCCCTCTTGAAGCGGTGGTTCTCCTTGTAGATCTCCTGATTCCTCGCCTCTGAGGCGGCGTGTGCCTCGGCCACGGCGACGGTAAGGCTCTTTGCATGCTCGACAATTCGCTCCTCCTCCCGCAGGAACTTGGTGTAGCGCGCAACATCGCTGACGCACGTGCGGGCATCCACCTCCGCCTCCTGCCTTCGGGCGGCAGTGGCGGAGCGGGTGATGACCCCAATGGTCGACGGTGGGCTGGCGGCCACGGCGGCGGACGATGGGGTGGCGGCCATGATACGTCCATTTTGCATCATGCTTTGATATTGATATTTATTGCATTATGGGCTATTATTACTCATTATGTCACAATACTTATGCCTCTTCTCTCTTATTTTACAAGGTTTACACGAAGAGGGAGAATGCCGACAGTTGGAATTCTGGGCTGGAAAAGGAGCAAATATTAGAGACCTATTCTGCACAACTCCAAAAGTCCTGAAACTCCACGGAAGTTATTTTTGGAATTAATAAAAAATACTAAGTGAAGAAAATACCAGAGGGGGGCCACCCACCGTCCACGAGGGTGGGGGGCGCGGCCTACCCCCCTGGGCGCGCCCCCCTGCCTCGTGGGCCACCTGGCAGGCCTCCAGTGCCCATCTTTGGCTATATGAAGTCTTTCGCCCTGGAAAAAATAGGGAGGAAGCTTTCGGGATGAAACACCGCCGCCATGAGGCGGAACCTTGGCGGAACCAATCTAGGGCTCCGGCGGAGCTATTATGCCGGGGAAACATCCCTTCGGGAGGGGGAAATCGTCACCATCGTCATCACCATCGATCCTCTCATCTGGAGGGGGTCAATCTCCATAAACATCTTCACCAGCACCATCTCCTCTCAAACCCTAGTTCATCTCTTGTATCCGATCTTTGTCTCAAAGCCTTAGATTGGTACTTGTGGGTTCCTAGTAGTATTGATTACTCCTTGTAGTTGATGCTAGTTGGTTTATTCGGTAGAAGATCATATGTTCAGATCCTATATGCATATTAATACCCCTCTAATTATGAACATGAATATGATTTGTGAGTAGTTACGTTTGTTCCTGAGGACATGGGAGAAGTCTTGCTATAAGTAGTCATGTGAATTTGGTATCCGTTCGATATTTTGATGAGATGTATGTTGTCTTTCCTCTAGTGGTGTTATGTGAACGTCCACTACATGACACTTTACCATTGTTTGGGCCTAGAGGAAGGCATTGGGAAGTAATAAGTAGATGATGGGTTGCTAGAGTGACAAAAGCTTAAACCCTAGTTTATGCGTTGCTTCATAAGGGGTTGATTTGGATCCATATATTTCATGCTATGGTTAGGTTTACCTTAATTCGTAGTTGCGGATGCTTGTGAGAGTAGTTAATCATAAGTGGGATGCTTGTCCAAGGAAGGGAAGCACCCAGGAACCGGTCCACCCACATATCATATTATCAAAGTAACGAACGCTAATCATATGAGCGTGATGAAAACTAGCTTGATGATAATTCCCATGTGTCCTCGGGAGCGTTTTCCTTCATATAAGAATTTCTCCAGGCTTGTCCTTTGCTACAAAAAGGATTGGGCCACCTTGCTGCACCTTATTAACTTTTGTTACTTGTTACCCGTTACGAATTACCTTATCACAAAACTATTTGTTACCGATAATTTTAGTGCTTGCAGAGAATACCTTACTGAAAACCGCTTGTCATTTCCTTCTGCTCCTCGTTGGGTTCGACACTCTTACTTATCGAAAGGACTACAATAGATCCACTACACTTGTGGGTCATCAAGACTCTTTTCTGGCACCATTGCCGGGGAGTGAAGCGCCTTTGGTAAGTGGAACTTGGTAAGGAAAAATTTATATAGTGCGCTGAAATTTACTATCACTTGTTACTATGGAAAGTAACCCTTTGAGGGGTTTGTTCAGGGTATCTTCACCCCGACCAGTAGAGCAAAGAGTTGCTCCTCAACCTACTAAACCTACTGAAAATGTTTACTTTGAAATTCCTTCGGGTATGATAGAGAAACTGGTAGCTAATCCTTTTACAGGAGATGGAACATTGCATCCCGATTTGCATCTAATCTATGTGGATTAAGTTTGTGGATTATTTAAGCTTGCAGGTATTCCCGAGGATGTTATCAAGAAGAAGGTCTTCCCTTTATCTTTGAAGGGAAAGGCATTGACATGGTTTAGGCTATGTGATGATATGGGATCATGGAGCTACAACCGATTGAAATTGGAATTTCATTAGAAGTTTTATCCTATGCATCTTGTTCATCGTGATCGTAATTATATTCATGCCCCAATCTTGAGCTCTCAAGAGAAATTATTATTCAAAATTTTTATGCTCGGATTTCTCTCAACAATCGCTCCATGCTCGATGCTTCTTGTACTGGCTCTTTCACGATGAAGACTATTGAATTCAAATGGGATTTATTGGAAAGAATTAAATGCAACTTGGAAGGTTGGGATCTCGACGAAGGTAAGGAGTCAGGTATAACACCTAAGTTTGATTGTGTTAAATCTTTTATGGACACCGATGCTTTTCGTGAATTTAGCACTAAATATAGACTTGACTCTGAGATAGTAGCTTCTTTCTGTGAATCATTTGCTACTCATGTTGACCTCCCTAAGGAGAAGTGGTTTAAATATAATCCTCCCATTGAAGTAAAAGTAGTTGCACCTATTAAAGTTGCAAAAAAGACTATCACTTATAATGATCCTATTGTTCCTACTACCGATATTGAGAAACCACCTTTCCCTGTTAGGATAAAAGATCATGCTAAAGCTTCTACTATGGTTTGTAAGAGTAATACTAGAACACCTACACCACCTGAGCAAATTAAAGTTGAACCTAGTATTTCTATGGTTAAAGATCTCTTGGCTGATAATATTGATGGGCATGTTATTTACTTCTGTGATGAAGCTGCTAGAATTGCTATACCCGATACTAAAAATAAACATAGACCTGTTGTAGGCATGCGTGTTATTTCTGTTAAAATAGGAGATCATTTTTACCATGGCTTATGTGATATTGGTGCTAGTGCAAGTGCAATACCTCATTCCTTATACAAAGAAATTATGCATGATATTGCACCTGCTGAGATAGAAGAAATCAATGTTACAATTATGCTTGCCAATAGAGATACTATTTCACCAGTTGGGATTGTTAGAGATGTTGAAGTCTTGTGTGGGAAAGTTAAATATCCTACTGATTTTCTTGTTCTTGTCTCCCCACAAGATGACTTTTGTCCCATTATATTTGGTAGACCCTTCTTGAATACTGTTAATGCTAAGATAGACTGCAAAAAGGATATTGTTACGATTGGTTTAGGGGATATGTCTCATGACTTTAATTTTGCTAAATTTCGTAGACAACCCCATGATAAAGAATTGCCTAGTAAGGATGAAATTATTGGTCTTGCTTCTATTGCTGTGCCTCCTAATGATCCTTTAGAACAATATTTGCTAGACCATGAAAATGATATGTTTATGAATGAAAGAAGGGAAATAGATGAAGTATTCTTTAAACAGGGACCTATTTTGAAACACAACTTGCCTGTTGAAATTCTAGGGGATCCTCCACCACCCAAGGGTGATCCCATGTTTGAGCTTAAACCACTACATGATACTCTTAAATATGCTTATCTTGATGAAAAGAAGTTATATCCTGTTATTATTAGTGCTAACCTTTCAGAGCAGGAAGAGGAGAAATTATTGAAAACTCTGAAGAAGCACCGTGCTGCTATTGGTTATACTCTTGATGATCTTAAGGGCATTAGTCCCACTCTATGCCAACACAAAATAAAATTGGAGAAAGATGCCAAACCAGTTGTTGATCACCAATGACGGTTAAATCCTAAGATGAAAGAAGTGGTAAGAAATACTAAAGCTCATAGAGGCAGGTATAATTTATCCCGTTGCTGATAGTCAGTGGGTAAGTCCTGTCCATTGTGTCCCTAAGAAGGGAGGTATTACTGTCGTTCCTAATGATAAAGATGAATTGATCCCACAAAGAATTGTTATAGGTTATAGGATGGTAATTGATTTCCGCAAATTAAATAAAGCTACTAAAAAGGATCATTACCCTTTGCCTTTTATTGAGAAAAATGCTAGAAAGATTATCCAAACATACACATTTTTGCTTTCTAGATGGTTACTCTGGTTTCTCTCAAATACCTGTGTCAAAAGAGGATCAAGAAAAGACCACTTTTACTTGCCCTCTTGATACTTTTGCTTATAGACGTATGCCTTTTGGTTTATGTAATACACATGCTATCTTTCAAAGATGCATGATGGCTATATTCTCTGACTTCTGTGAAAAGATTGTTGAGGTTTTCATGGATGATTTCTCCGTTTATGGATCTTCTTTTGATGATTGCTTGAGCAACCTTGATCGGGTTTTGCAGAGGTGTGAAGAAACTAATCTTGTCTTGAATTGGGAAAAATGCCACTTTATGGTTAATGAAGGCATTGTCTTGGGGCATAAAATTTCTAAAAGAGGTATTGAAGTTGATAAAGCTAAAGTTGATGCTATTGAAAAGATGTCGTGTCCAAAAGACATTAAAGGTATAAGAAGTTTCCTTGGTCATGCCGGTTTTTGTAGGAGGTTTATTAAGGAGTTCTCTAAAATTTCTAGGCCTATGACAAATCTCTTACAAAAAGATATTGCTTTTGTCTTCGATGATGATTGTGTAGAGGCATTTGAAATACTTAAGAAAGCTTTGATTTCTGCACCTATTGTTTAGCACCTGATTGGAATTTACCCTTTGAAATTATGTGCGATGCTAGTGATTATGCCGTAGGTGATGTTCTAGGACAAAGAGTTGATAAGAAACTAAATGTTATTCAATATGCTAGTAAAACTCTAGAGAGTGCCCAAAGAAATTATGCTACTACTGAAAAAGAATTTTTAGCAGTTGTATTTGCTTGTGATAAGTTTAGACCTTATATCGTTGAATCTAAAGTAACTGTTCACACTGATCATGCTGCTATTAAATATCTTATGGAAATGTAACATCCCAAATTTTCAATTTGAAATGTTATACATAGATCATCCATGCATATCATATTTTATGGCATTTCCGCTCCACAATCCTCGAAATCCTAAGCAACTCAAGGACCCTCGGAGAGAGTTGGGGATTTCCCGATTTTCATATTTGATTTCCTATCAAATAGTGAAACGAGGATTTTTGGATTTTAATTATTTTTCTCTCCGAAAAATATTTCTTATAAAAATATATGAGAGGAGATAATATGACTTCTCCAAAACAATTGAAATATTGGAGGAAAAATGTTAAAATCATTTATTGGATTTTATTTGAGTTTATTTGGATTTTATTCGCATTAAAAAATATGCACGTTTTTTTTAAAATTGCATTTTAGGGCAAAGAAATGTTCATCTCATTCTAAATATTTTGTTTAGACGATGAAAATTTGCTTTGGCATTTTTAGGTTTTTATTTTATTTTATAGGATTTATTTTTCTGTCGGCGAAATTAATTTTTTTTAAAAAAATCTTTCCCCGCTGACTCGGACAGGAGTCCGAGCCGGACTCCTCCGCTGCACCTTACCCCCTCCTCCAAGTCGCCCCCCTCATTATAAACCGCCGCCCCGCCGCCCGAAACCACTGCCACCACCACAACCACCGCCGCCCCGAGCCGCCGCCGCCGCCGCCGCCGCGCCTCGCCGCCCCGCCGCCGCAACCCCGCCCCGCCAGAGCCACTTCGCCGGAGGTACCGCGCCGACCCGCCGATGCGGGTTTTTTTTTAAAAAACCGTCCGGTTCTTTTAGAAACCCTAGCTCGTTTTTTTAGATCGGTTCGCCGGTTTTTCTTGGTTCTTCTATTCAGCGGATGTTCGTCCGTACGTTCCTTTAAACGAACAGTTTTCTTTCGTTAGTTACAGATAATGAACGTTCGTTCGTTAGTCTGTTCGTCAGATTTCTTTTATCGGATTTATCCGCGATTATTTTTTAGTCGCGATTTCTGATCCGATCTTAGATTCTGTTTTTCTTTGTGCTCGTTAGTCGGAATCAGGTGATTCAAACGCCTAGAGTTTCATCTCGAGACCCTCTTTCTGTTTAATCAACTTAAACAAGATTTTGATACTGTAAAATTTGACGTTAGTTCAGATTAGTAAACGGATCTTGTTTCTTTCGCCGTTTGAGTTCCGTTGCTCCGTTTGGTTTGATTCTTTTTGCAAACCGGAGTTCTTAAGTTGAACTTTCTGGTCAATCTCTTTTATTTGGAGTTTTTCTTGTGCACCTTTTCTAGTTGCTTATATATGTTATTGTTTGTTTGCGATAGAATTCCCGGAGTGTGAAGCGTGTTACTACGAGTCTCTAGGATTCATGGATCGTCAGCAAGGCAAGTAACACATTGATCATACTCTTTCCATACCCAGTTTTTATTGCATTAGTTCAATCCTAAAACATTGCATGATTAGGATGTCCTAAGTAGTTGATGAGGTAGAACCTATTGCCCTGTTTATTATCAAACCCTTGGGAGGTACTTCTACGCGTTGCTTATATTGCCATGCTATGCTCGTAGACGTGGATTGGGTTTGAGTGTATCCATGACAAATGTGAGATTGTTAATTAATGATTTACTTAAGGTGGCAACTTTAATACACATCTGGGTGGATTGAGGCACCTGGGGAACCCAGTGTTGTCTGTTTTATTTTTGGAAATCCCGAGGTACCCGTGTGATCTTCCTATGGACCGCCACCCAGGCTCAAAGGGAACTGAGATTATTCATGCTAGAAACTTCCATGTGCAGCCACAAGCTACTATGGGCTCTAGCATAGTTGAGTAAGTTACGTGAAGCTCTTGAAGAGGTAGATCAGCAGGTAGTGGGTTCTGTAGGTTTGGTATGGTCTACCCGGAGTAGAGAGTTAATGTTCCTGAAAGACTATGTCTCAGTCATCCATTTCTCAAACACCATGCAGTGCGTGAAATCCAACGGAAGCGATCGAGTCTTGTGGGGAAAAGTGCGCAAACCTCTGCAGAGTGTACAATCTAATCATGGTTAGCCGTGTCCCCGGTTATGGACAATTTGAGTGTCTAGTACTTGAGTTATCACATGTATCCCATCATTCCTAATTAATATTGTTGGGTTGTTAATCACTTTAATTTGGGATTGAGTTGGGGTTATACCTTCTCAATGTTTCAACCACCATGATAGTAAATAAAATTTATTCCTTTGTTGTAGGGAAAAATTTGCTTTTTGCAAAACTATAACCGTAGAGCTTTCCACCAGCCATATATGCATGTAGTGATAGCATTATTCTGTTCTTGCTCTACTGTATTATATTGCCAGCATATTCCATGTGCTGACCCGTTTTCGGGCTGCAACGTATTATGTTGCAGACTTTTCAGACGAGGAGTAAGGTTCGTTAGGTCATTGCCGTGTAGCTCAGCTATGCCGTTGGAGTTGATGGACTCATTTTATCTTCCAAGCCTTCCGCTGTTATCGCATTAGATGGCCTTAAGCCATATTATTGTAAAAAGTTCTCTTTTGAGACATTCGATGTAATAAGTGTGTGATTGCTACTCTATTATAAATCCTTCGAGTACTGTGTGTGTCAGCATTACTGATCCAGGGATGACACTGAGGCACAGAGACTTGACCGTCTGAGGTCGGGTCGCTACAAGATGGTATCAGAGCACACGCTGAGTGTAGGACACGACCACTAAGATAAACCATAGGTCACTCTTCTCTACTCATTTCTGACTCCTCTCCTTTTTCCACTCTTTAGGATGACGGAGAAGAAGAACAAGTTCGCGCAACCGGATGAGGATACACCTTTTGGACGCCACTTGAAGGAAGTCACTAGGTACTTGAACATTGGAATACCAAGTTTCACCGGGAAGTACAGCGCCACCTTACCAGAAGAGGAGCACTGGATGATTCAAGTACAAGTTCCAGGAAGGACGTTCTCGCCAACTTCTAAACCCATAGAATTTTCTTTTGGTGCACCAACCTGGAGCCTAGGCAAGAGCATGGTAGCCCACATTACCATGGGACGCATTGGAGAAGTCTACAACATGGAGCTCAAGGACACTACCTATCAAATATGTGGGCGTCGAGATGAGCAATGGGAGATGATCAGCACCAGGAAGGATAGATCCGTCGCAGCTTTTATCCAGGAGCTAAACCAGCACATTCGACGCCTGGAGAACCAGATGTGCACAGACATGATGGAATTGAAGAAGGCAAACACTAGGATCATCGAGCTGGAGGAAGAACTCAAGTTCACACATGATGGATATGAGGAGGAAATCAAGACACTACTGGAGAAGAACGATGACCTGGTTAATAAGATTGGAATATTCATGGGAGGACCAGCACCGAGAAACGAAGACGATGACCCCACTTGCCCGGACAACTACATCATCATCGACGACACTGATTCTGATCCTAGTGATGATGACTATGAAGACGAAGCTAGAGCAGACATCATGGAATCTTCCACCGATCAAAATTTCTAGATGACCACCATATAATAGTAGTATTCCCCCATGTATCTAGTAGTAGTTGAGCACTTTTGTGATAGTTCTAGGCCGTTGTATGCCCTTGCTTGATTGATTGAGTGAAATGATTGTGTTTGTCTCATGTGCATATGGGTAGTGCTTTCTCATTAGACCTTTTTCTCTATTCTGATCTCTTCCATCTAAACCCATCAGATGCCTCCAAGACGCGACATCGGTTTTGCTTTCCCACCGGAGCTCACCCAGTTGATCCAGTAGCAGAATGCCTTGATGCAATTGCTAGTTCAGAACCAGGGCAACAACAACAACAACAAAAACAACAACAACAACAACAACAACAACAACAACCCGCCGCTAGTGGACAATCTAGCCTGTTTCCTAAGGCTACAGCCGCCGGTGTTCTCCAGTAGCACCGAGCCAATAGTTGCAGATGATTGGTTACGCCGTATCGGAAGGGAGTTGACCACCGTAGGATGCACAGATGCGGAAAAGGTGCATTTTGCCGCCCACCAACTGGATGGACCTGCAGCAGCATGGTGGGAGAATTTCATAGCCACCTATCCTATAGACACTGTCACATGGGCCCAGTTTCAGCAGGCTTTTCGTACTGCCCATGTTTCCACTGGAGCTATGCAGATGAAGAAGCAGGAGTTTCGCAACTTACGCCTGGGGAACCGTACTATTGGCCAGTACGTGGATGATTTTAGCAAGTTATCATGCTATGCCCCTGATGATGTGGCCACAGATGCCGCGAAGCAGGAGAAATTTATGGAAGGGTTGAATGATGAGATGAGCATGCAGTTGATGGTGGCAACCTTCAACGACTACCAGGAGTTGGTAGATAAAGCTCTTATGATTGAAGGGAAGCAACAACAGATTGAGAACCGTAAGAGGAAGTATGGACAAGGGAAGTATAATTCAGGAGCTCAGCAGAAGCCCCGCTTAACCCCGAATTTGGGAGGACTCGTTGATAACCATGGAGGTCACAACCACACTGGAGGAGGATCGCATAACCTCAATGGCGCTAAGAATGGAAATGAGAACGGAGCTAACAACAATCGCTCCAATCCAGCCACACCTGCCAAGAGAGACCTAAGTCAAGTTACTTGTTTTAAGTGCGGGAAGACAGGGCACTACGCCAATGATTGCCCTGAAGGAAGGAATGGAAACGGAAACGGGAGCGCTGGGAAGAAGCCTAATCCATTCAACAAAGGACAAGTGAACCACGTTAACGTGGAGGAGGTTGAAGAACAGCCGGACGTGGTAATAGGTAAGTTTTTGGTTAAGTCATTTACCGCTCTTATTCTTTTCGATACTGGTGCATCGCATTCATGCATATCAAGGGGATTCGTGGATAAGTTTAACCTACCAACCCAAACCCTGAGGACCCCTCTTTTAGTGAGCTCGCCCGGAGTAGAGTATATGGCTAGTCGATGGTGCAACCAGATACCCCTAACCATTGGTACCCACGTTTTTCCATCTGACCTAATTATCTTGGAGTCACAAGGATTGGATGTGATATTAGGTATGGACTGGATGTCAAGGTATGGAGGAAGTATTGACTGCGCTAGTAAGTCGATTTATCTCACCACCCCGGAGGGGAAAAGGATTAAGTACGTATCTAGGCATGTTCCTAGGAGGACCCAAGTGAATGCCCTCACAGGAGTTGTGCAGGAGGAAGTGCCTGTAGTAAAGGATTACCCGGATGTTTTCCAGAAGAGTTACCAGGCATGCCACTGGATCGAGACATTGAGTTTTTGATAGAGCTATTGCCAGGTACCGGGCCAATATCCAAGAGACCCTATCGGATGCCCGCAAATGATCTGGAGGAAATTAAGAAGCAGATCAAGGAGTTGTTGGAAAAAGGTTATATTTGAAGGAGTTCATCACCTTGGGGAGCTCTAGTACTCTTGGTCGAGAAGAAGGATAAATCCCTGAGGATGGTTGTTGATTACCGAGCCTTGAATGAAGTAACAATTAAGAACAAGTATCCACTACCGATGATCAATGATCTGTTTGATCAGCTGCAAGGAGCTAAGGTGTTTTCAAAGATCGATCTACGATCAGGATACCATCAGTTGAAGATCTGAGAGAAGGATATACCTAAGACAGCGTTCACCACACGGTATGGATTATACGAGTATACGGTCATGTTGTTTGGACTGAGAGTATTTGGACAAATTCATTGTGGTGTTTATAGATGATATTATGGTATACTCGAAGAATGAAGAGGAGCACAAGGAGCATTTGCGATTAGTTCTTGAGAAACTCGGGGAACACCAGTTATACGCCAAGTTCAGCAGGTGTGAATTTTGATTGAAGGAGGTTGGATTTCTTGGGCATGTTATATCAGGAGAAGGTATAGCAGTGGACCCCAGCAAGGTTCAGTCGGTCACTGAATGGTTGGCACCCACTTCGGTGTGCGAGATCCACAGTTTCCTTGGACTTGCGGGATATTATCGGATATTCATTGAGAATTTTTCCAAGCTGGCAAAGCCAATGACTGAACTATTGAAGAAGGATACTAAGTTTAAATGGACAGAAGATTTCAAGCCAAGTTTTCAGGAGTTGAAGAAACGTTTGACTACAGCCCCAGTACTAACATTGCCAGATATACATAAGGAGTTTCAAGTGTATTGTGACGCCTCACGGTTGGGACTTGGATGTGTGCTTATGCAGGACGGAAAAGTTGTTTCGTATGCCTCACGACAACTGAAGCCCCATGAGTTGAACTATGCCACGCATGATTTGGAGTTAGCAGCCGTAGTGCATGCATTAAAAACTTGGAGACATTACCTTATTGGAAATCGTTGTGATGTGTACACGGATCATAAGAGTTCGAAGTATATTTTCACCCAAAAGGAGCTGAACCTTAGACAGAGGAGATGGTTGGAACTTATAAAGGATTACGATATGAAGCTACACTATCATCCACGAAAGGACAATGTTGTAGCAGACGCTTTGAGCCGGAAGAGTTATGCAAATATACTTGAAAGTAAGGGTTTGCCAAAGGAGTTAGCCGAGAATATCATGGAACTTTGATTAGAGATTGTTCCCAGAGGTTTTGCTGCAACAATGGAGGTTCAGTCGACCCTGTCGAGCAAAATTCGAGAAGCTCAGAAGGAGGACAAAGAGATTGCCAAGATAAAGGAGAAGATGAGCAAAGGAAAGGCCAAAGGTTTTCGCGAGGATGAGCACGATACCTTATGGTTTGAGGACCGAGTTTATGTGCCTAATAACCCAGAGATCAGGAAGTTAATACTACAGGAGGCTCATGACTCACCATACTCGATACACCCCAGAAACACCAAGATGTACTTGGATTTAAAGGAACGTTTCTGGTGGACTGGTATGAAGAAGGATATCGCTGAGTATGTAGCCGTATGTGATGTATGTCAGAGAGTGAAGGCAGAGCATCAAAAGCCAGCAGGACTGTTACAGCCTATGCCGATACCCGAATGGAAGTGGGATAAACTTGGCATGGACTTTATCACCGGACTACCCAGGACCAAGGCAGGATATGACTCAATATGGGTAGTAGTGGATCGCTTGACCAAAGTGGCTCACTTCATCTTGGTGAAAACCACTTATACAAGTGCAAAGTTGGCCAAGATATATATGTCTAGGATCGTATGTTTGCATGGAGTTCCGAGGAGCATCGTATCAGATATAGGGACACAATTTACTTCAAAGTTTTGGCATCAGTTACACCAAACTTTGGGTACAAGATTGAGTTCAGTACAACATTCCACCCGCAGACAGATGGACAGACCGAGAGAGTCAACCAGATACTGGAAGATATGTTGAGAGCCCGTGCACTAGATTATGGATCTAGTTGGGATGACAATTTGCCCTATGGAGAGTTTTCATACAACAATAGCTACCAAGCCAGTTTGAAGATGGCGCCGTTCGAAGCTTTGTATGGACGCAGATGCAGAACACCGTTGATGTGGGACGAGGTAGGAGACCGACAGCTGTTTGGCCCAGACTTGATCAAAGAGTCCGAGGAGAAGGTTAAGTTGATTCGGGATAGACTGAAGATAGCTCAGTCCAGGCAGAAAAGTTATGCATACTCGAAACGAAAGGAGGTAACTTATGAAATTGGAGATAGAGCATATCTGCAAGTATCACCCTTACGACGAGTGAAGCATTTTGGAGTTAAGGGAAAATTAGCCCCGAGATTTGTAGGACCTTACCGTGTTTTGGAAAGAATGGGAGAAGTTGCCTACAAGCTGGAATTACCTGAAGGACTGTCAGGAGTTCACGATGTGTTCCATGTCTCACAGCTGAAGAAGTGTCATGCTGAGATGGCCGATATACCATTAAGAGATATAGTGCCATTAGAAGCAATTCAGCTGGACAGTGATTTGACGTATGAGGAGAAGCCAGTCAAGATTCTTGAGTTTGCCAGCCGAGTCACTCGCAGCAAGGTTATCAAATTTTGCAAAGTTCAGTGGAGCCACCATATCGAGGATGAAGCCACATGGGAACGAGAGGATGATCTTCGCAAGGACCACCCGCACCTATTTTCTGACCAACCCGAATCTCGAGGGCGAGATTCATCTTAAGGGGGGTAGGTTTGTAACATCCCAAATTTTCAATTTGGAATGTTATACATAGACCATCCATGCATATCATATTTTATGGCATTTCCGCTCCGCAATCCTCGAAATCCTAAGCAACTCAAGGACCCTCGGAGAGAGTTGGGGATTTCCCGATTTTCATATTTGATTTCCTATCAAATAGTGAAATGATGATTTTTGGATTTTAATTATTTTTCTCTCCGAAAAATATTTCTTATAAAAATATATGAGAGGAGATAATATGACTTCTCCAAAACAATTGAAATATTGGAGGAAAAATGTGAAAATCATTTATTCGATTTTATTTGAGTTTATTTGGATTTTATTTGCATTAGAAAAATATGCATGTTTTTTCAAAATTGCATTTTAGGGCAAAGAAATGATCACCTCGTTCTATATGTTTTGTTTAGACGATGAAAATTTGCTTTGGCATTTTTAGGTTTTTATTTTATTTTATAGGATTTATTTTTCTGTCGGTGAAATTATATATTTTTTTAAAAAAAAATCTTTCCCGCGCCGACTGGGCCTAAGGCCCAGCTGCCGCCGCCTCGCGCGCGCGCGAGCGCCGCCGCCGCCGCCGAGTCAGAGAGGAGTCCGAGCCGGACTCCTCCGCCGCGCCTTGCCCCCTCCTCCAAGTCCTCGCCCCCTCTTTATAAGCCGCCGCCCCAAACCACCGCCACCACCACAGCCATCGCCGCCCCG
>NC_041389.1:224578265-224585004 GCF_002162155.2 Triticum dicoccoides | reverse complement strand
CGCCGCCTGTCGCCGCCGCGCCGCCGCCGAGCCCCATCGCCCCACGAGCCGCCGCCGCAACCCCGTCCCACCGGAGCCACCTCGCCGGAGGTACCGCGCCGACCCGCCGCCGCCGGTTTTTTTGAAAACCGTTCGGTTTTTTTAGACACCCTAGTTGGTTTTTTTTAGATCGGTTTGCCTGTTTTTCTTGGTTCTTCTATTCAGCAGACGTTCGTCTGTACGTTTGTTTAAGCGAACGGTTTTCTTCCGTTAGTTACAGATAACGAACGTTCGTTCGTTAGTCTATTCGTCAGATTTCTTTTATCGGATTTATCCGCGATTATTTTTCATTCGCGATTTTTGATCTGATCTTAGATTCTGTTTTCCTTCGCGATCGTTAGTCGGAATTTGGTGATTCAAACGCCTAGAGTTTCGTCTCGAGAACCTCTTTCTGTTTAATCAACTTAAACAAGATTTTGATACTGTAAAATTTGACCTTAGTTCAGATTAGTAAACGGATCTTGTTTCTTTTGCTGTTTGAGTTTCGTTGCTCCGTTTGGTTTGATTCTTTTTGCAAACCGGAGTTCTTAAGTTGAACTTTCTGGTCAATCTCTTTTATTTGGAGGTTTGCCTGTGCACCTTTGCTAGTTGCTTATATATGTTATTGTTTGTTTGCGATAGAATTCCCGGAGTGCGAAGCATGTTACTACGAGTCTCTAGGATTCACGGATCGTCAGCAAGGCAAGTAACACATTGATCATACTCTTTCCATACCCAACTTTTATTGCATTAGTTCAATCCTCAAACATTTCATGATTAGGATGTCCTTAATTTGTGGGTTTCGGGAAGTAGTTGATGAGGTAGAACCTATTGCCCTGTTTATTATCAAACCCTTGGGAGTTACTTCTACGCGTTGCTTATATTGCCATGCTATGCTCGTAGACGTGGATTGGGCTTGAGTGTATCCATGACAGATGTGAGATTGTTAATTAATGGTTTACTTAAGGTGGCAACTTTAATAGACATCTGGGTGGATTGAGGCACCTGGGGAACCCAGTGTTGTCTGTTTTATTTTTGGAAATCCTGGGGTACCCGTGTGATCTTCCTATGGACCGCCACCCAGGCTCAAAGGGAACTGAGATTATTCATGCTAGAAACTTCCGTGTGCAGCCACAAGCTACTATGGGCTCTAGCATAGTTGAGTAAGTTACGTGAAGCTCTTGAAGAGGTAGATCAGCAGGTAGTGGGTTTTGTAGGTTTGGTATGGTCTACCCGGAGTAGAGAGTTAATGTTCCTGAAAGACTATGTCTCGGTCATCCGTTTGTCAAACACCATGCAGTGCGAGAAATCCAATGAAAGCGATCGAGTCTTGTGGTTAAAAGTGCGCAAACCTCTGCAGAGTGTACAATCTAATCATGGTTAGCCGTGTCCCCGGTTATGGACAATTTGAGTGTCTAGTACTTGAGTTATCACATGTATCCCATCAGTCCTAATTAATATTGTTGGGTTGTTAATCACTTTAATTTGGGATTGAGTTGGGGTTATACCTTCTCAATGTTTCAACCACCATGATAGTTAAATAAAATTTATTCCTTTGTTGTAGGGAAAAATTTGCTTTTCGCAAAACTATAACCGTAGAGCTTTCCACCAGCCATATATGCATGTAGTGATAGCATTATTCTGTTCTTGCTCTACTGTGTTATATTGCCAGCATATTCCATGTGTTGACCCGTTTTCGGGCTGCAACGTATTATGTTGCAGACTTTTCAAACGAGGAGTAAGGTTTGTTAGGTCGTTGCCGTGCAGGTCAGCTATGCCATTGGAGTTGATGGACTCACTTTATCTTCCAAGCCTTCCGCTGTTATCACATTAGATGGCCTTAAGCCATATTATTGTAATAAGTTCTCTTTTGAGACATTCGATGTAATAAGTGTGTGATTGCTACTCTGTTATAAACCCTTCGAGTACTGTGCGTGTCAGCATTACTGATCCAGGGATGACACTGAGGCACAGAGACTTGACCGTTTAAGGTCGGGTCGCTACAGGAAAAGAAAGATGCTAAACCTAGACTTATTAGATGGGTTCTCCTACTACAAGAATTTGATTTGCATATTATTGACAGAAAAGGAGCTGAGAACCCCATTGCAGACAACTTTTCTAGGTTAGAGAATGTTCTTGATGACCCACTAACTATTGATGATAGCTTTCCTGACGAACAATTAGCTATCATAAATGCTTCTCGTACTGCTCCATGGTATGCTGATTATGCTAATTACATTGTTGCTAAATTTATACCACCTAGTTTCACGTACCAGCAAAGGAAAAAGTTTTTTATGATTTAAGATATTACTTCTGGGATGACCCACACCTTTATAAAGGAGTAGATGGTGTTATTAGACGTTGTGTACCTGATCATGAACAGGAACATATCCTACGCAAGTGTCACTCCGAGGCTTATGGAGGACACCACGCTGGAGATAGAACTGCGCATAAGGTATTGCAATTCGGTTTTTATTGGCCTACTCTCTTCAAGGATGCACGTAAGTTTGTCTTGTCTTGCAATGAATGTCAAAGAATTGGTAATATTAGTAGAGGTCAAGAAATGCCTATGAATTATTCACTTATTGTTGAACCATTTGATGTTTGGGGCTTTGATTATATGGGACCGTTTCCTCTCTAATGGGTATACACATATTTTAGTTGCTGTCGATTACATTACTAAGTGGGTAGAAGCTATTCCAACTAGTAGTGCTGAACATAACACCTCTATTAAGATGCTTAAAGAAGTTATTTTTCCGAGGTTTGGAGTCCCTAGATACCTAATGACTGATGGTGGTTCACATTTTATTCATGGTGCTTTTCGTAAAATGCTTGCTAAGTATGATGTTAACCATATCACCCACAGTCTAGTGGCCAAGTAGAACTGAGTAACAGAGAGCTTAAATTGGTTTTGCAAAAGACTGTTAATAGATCTAGAAAGAATTGGTCCAAGAAACTTGATGATGCATTATGGGCTTATAGAACTGCATATAAAAATCCTATGGGTATGTCTCCATATAAAATGGTTTATGGAAAAGCATGTCACTTACCTCTCGAACTAGAACATACGACATATTGGGCCATTAAAGAGCTCAATTATGATTTCAAACTTGCCGGTGAGAAGAGGTTATTTGACATTAGCTCACTTGATGAATGGAGAACTCAAGCCTATGAGAATGCCAAACTGTTTAAAGAAAAGGCTAAAATATGGCATGACAAAAGGATACAAAAGCGTGAGTTAATGTAGGTGATTATGTGTTGCTTTTCAACTCTCGTTTAAGATTTTTTGCAGGAAAACTCCTCTCTAAATGGGAATGTCCTTACGTCATCGAGGAGGTCTATTGTTCCGGTGCCATAAAAATCAACAACTTCGAAGGCACAAATCCGAAGGTGGTGAACGGTCAAAGAATCAAACATTATATCTCAGGTAATCCCATAAATGTTGAAACGAATGTGATTGAAACCGTAACCCCGGTGGAATACATAAGGGACACTTTCCAGAACATTTCAGACTCCGAAAAGGAATAGGTATGTGGTACGGTAAGTAAACCGACTCCAAAACAGTTCTAATAGCATTTTTTTCTCCAGTTGGGATATTTAAGAAAATAGGAAAATAAGAAGTAGTCCGGGAAGGACACGAGGCATCCACGAGGGCGGAGGGCGCGCCCCCTGCCTCGTGGACACCTCGTTTACTCTCCAGACTCCGTTTTCTTGCACGATACTTCTTTTTGCCAGTAAAAATTCATTATAAGAAGTAGTCCGGGAAGGACACGAGGCATCCACGAGGGTGGAGGGCGCGCCCATGGACACCTCGTTTACTCTCCAGACTCCGTTTTCTTGCACGATACTTCTTTTTGTCAGTAAAAATTCATTATAAGAAGTAGTCCAGGAAGGACACGAGGCATCCACGAGGGTGGAGGGCGCGCCCTACCCCCTGAGCGCGCCCCTGCCTCGTGGGTACCTCGTTTACTCTCCAGGCTCTGTTTTCTTGCATGATGCTTCTTTTTGACGGTAAAAATTCATTATATAATCTCCCGAAGGTTTTTATCCTCGTATCATGCAAATATCCTCTGCTTTTGTTTCGAGCTGTTTTTCTGACAGATCTGGATCACCATGACATCTTCAAGCACTCCCAAGGACACATTTTTCGAGAAGGTCATCAACCCATATCTCACGGAAGTGCTGCAACACCCTCAAACCATTGAGATGCGTGAGGGGGTGCTGCACATCCGCGATGTTGAGGGACCAAGGAGGACCAGAAGCATGGAGACAAGGCAAGCAATGGAGCAACAAGTTTTCAAGTGCCAGGAGATGGTGGAACATGGACTCGATGCCAATCACATAATGATCACGGAGTTCACCAACGACCACAAGCTGGATGCCGAGAACATTGGGGAGACCATCTTCAAGCTTCACGAGAAAATCGAGCACCTCCAAGCCCAGATCTATGACCTACAAAACCAAAACTGTGAATATGAATACAAATTCAAAAGGATGAGTTTGGCTGCAGATTTGAGGATCCCGGAGACTCGATCATCCTTTTATGACGGTGAGTCTATGCCTTGGAATATGGACGACAAGCCTACATCATCAACAACTCCATCAACATCACCTCCGAAGAAGGAGACATAATCACATGGGTATGGGCACTCCCCTTGGCAACTGCCAAGCTTGGAGGAGGTGCCCCAGTATTGTATCACCATCACACTCCTATCTTTACCGTTTTTCGTAGTTTGATCCTTTTGGTAATGTCTTGATCTAGTAGAGGAGTTTTGCTTTATGATCCCTATATGTAATTGAGTCCATAAGCTATATATAATAAAGATTAGTCTTGAGTCAAGGCCTTTGCTATCTTTCTATGATCTTGTTGGAATAAAAGAAAAAGAAATAATAAACAGAAATAAAGATATCATATGGATCTTATGGAGAGTAATGACTTCACATATTAAGAGTATGATGAATAAAAGTTGTTGAGAGTTGGCAAACATAGTTTTGGTCATCCTTGCAATTAATAGGAAGTAATTAAGAAAGACAGGTTCCCACATATAAATATACTATCTTGGACATCTTTTATGATTGTGAGCACTCATTAAAATATGACATGCTAAAGAGTTGATGTTGGACAAGGAAGACAACGTAATGGGTTATGTTTTCTTATATCCGAAATAAAGTATATTGTCATGGATCATCCAACATGTTGAGCTTGCCTTTCCCTCTCATGCTAGCCAAATTCTTTGCACCATGTAGAGATACTACTTGTGCTTCCAAATATCCTTAAACCCAGTTTTGCCATGAGAGTCCACCATATCTACCCATGGATTGAGTAAGATCCTTCAAGTAAGTTGTCATTGTTGCAAGCAATAAAAATTGTTCTTTAAATATGTATGATTTATTAGTGTGGGAGAAAATAAGCTTTATACGATCTTGTGATGTGGAAGAAATAAAAGCGACGGATTGCATAATAAAGGTCCATATCACAAGTGGCAATATAAAGTGACGTTCTTTTGCATTAAGATTTTGTGCATCCAACCCTAAAAGCACATGACAACCTCTGCTTTTCTCTGCGAAGGGCCTATCTTTTATTTTTGTCTTATACCTTCATACAAGGGTCATGATGATCTTCACCTTTCCGTTTTACATTTTATCCTTTGGCAAGCGCATTGTGCTGGAAAGATTCCGATATATATATCCAATTGGATGTAAGTTAGCATGAACAATTATTGTTGACATTACCCTTCAGGTAAAAGGTTGGGAGGCAACACTATAAGCCCATATCTTTCACTGTGTCTGATTAAAACTTCATACCCATAAGTATTGCGTGAATGTTAGCAATTGTGAAAGACTAAATGATAGTTGAGTATGTGGACTTGCTGAAAAGCTCTTATATTGACTCTTTCCGATGTTATGATAAATTGTAATTGCTTCAATGACCGAGATTATAGTTTGTTAGTTTTCAATGAAGTTCTGATTCATACTTGACATTGTGAATAGATTGTTACTTTCGTATAAGAAATCATAAGACAATATTTATATATGTTGCTGTTATAAGAATGATCATGATGCCCTCATGTCCGTATTTTATTTTATCGACACCTCTATCTCTAAACATGTGGACATATTTTTCGATATTGGCTTCCGCTTGAGGACAAGCGAGGTCTAAGCTTGGGGGAGTTGATACGTCCATTTTGCATCATGCTTTGATATTACTATTTATTGCATTATGGGCTATTATTACTCATTATGTCACAATACTTATGCCTTTTCTCTCTTATTTTACAAGGTTTACACGAAGAGGGAGAATGCTGGCAGCTGTAATTCTGGGCTGGAAAAGGAGCAAAATATTAGAGACCTATTTTGCACAACTCCAAAAGTCCTGAAACTCCACGGAAGTTATTTTTGGAATTAATAGAAAATACTGAGCGAAGAAAATACCAGAGGGGGGCCACCCACCATCCACGAGGGTGGGGGGCGCGCCCTACCCCCTGGGCCCCCTGCCTCGTGGGCCACCTGGCAGGCCTTCGGTGCCCATCTTTGGCTATATGAAGTCTTTCGCCCTGGAAAAAAATAGGGAGGAAGCATTCGGGATGAAACACCACCGCCACGAGGCGGAACCTTGGCGGAACCAATCTAGGGCTCCGGTGGAGCTGTTCTGTCGGGGAAACATCCCTCCGGGAGGGGGAAATCGTCACCATCGTCATCACCATCGATCCTCTCATCGGGG
>NC_041389.1:224566309-224577897 GCF_002162155.2 Triticum dicoccoides | reverse complement strand
CATATTCACCAACACCATCTCCTCTCAAACCCTAGTTCATCTCTTGTATCCGATCTTTGTCTCAAAGCCTCAGATTGGTACCTGTGGGTTGCTAGTAGTGTTGATTACTCCTTGTAGTTGATGCTAGTTGGTTTATTCGGTGGAAGATCATATGTTCAGATCCTATATGCATATTAATACCCCTTTGATTATGAACATGAATATGATTTGTGAGTAGTTACGTTTGTTCCTGAGGACATGGAAGAAGTCTTGCTATAAGTAGTCATGTGAATTTGTATTCGTTCGATATTTTGATGAGATGTATGTTGTCTTTCCTCTAGTGGTGTTATGTGAATGTTGACTACATGACACTTCACCATTGTTTGGGCCTAGAGGAAGGCATTGGGAAGTAATAAGTAGATGATGGGTTGCTAGAGAAAAGCTTAAACCCTAGTTTATGCGTTGCTTCGTAAGGGGTTGATTTATATCCATATGTTTCATGCTATGGTTAGGTGTACCTTAATTCTTCTTTCGTAGTTGCAGATGCTTTCGAAACACCCAAGCACTGGTCCACCCACATATCAGATTATCAAAGTAACGAACACGAATCATATGAGCGTGATGAAAACTAGCTTGACGATAATTCCCATGTCTCCTCGGGAGTGTTTTCCTTCATATAAGAATTTTTCCAGGCTTGTCCTTTGCTACAAAAAGGATTGGGCCACCTTGCTGCATCTTATTTACTTTTGTTACTTGTTACCCATTACGAATTACCTTATCACAAAACTATTTGTTACTGATAATTTCAGTGCTTGCAGAGAATACCTTACTGAAAACCGCTTGTCATTTCCTTCTGCTCGTCGTTGGGTTCGACACTCTTACTTACCAAAAGGACTACGATAGATCCACTACACTTGTGGGTCATCGAGACTCTTTTCTGGTGCCGTTTCCGGGGAGTGAAGCGCCTTTGGTAAGGAAAAATTTATATAGTGCGCTGAAATTTACTGTCACTTGGTACTATGGAAAGTGACCCTTTGAGGGGTTTGTTCGGGGTATCTTCACCCCGACCAGTAGAGCAAAGAGTTGCTCCTCAACCTACTAAACCTACTGAAAATGTTTACTTTGAAATTCCTTCGGGTATGATAGAGAAACTGGTAGCTAATCCTTTTACAGGAGATGGAACATTGCATCCCGATTTGCACCTAATCTATGTGGATTAAGTTTGTGGATTATTTAAGCTTGCAGGTATGCCCGAGGATGTTACCAAGAAGAAGGTCTTCCCTTTATCTTTGAAGGGAAATGCATTGACATGGTTTAGGCTATGTGATGATATGGGATCATGGAGCTACAATCGATTGAAATTGGAATTTCATCAGAACTTTTATCCCCTACACTTGTGGGTCATCAGGCCACGACCACCACCTCCCGCCTTCGGGCCACGGTGGCGAAGCGGGTGATGGCCACGGTGGCTGGCAGTGGGGTGGCGGCCATGACGACCACCTCCCGCCTTTGGGCCGTGGCGGCGGAGCGGGCGATGGCCCTGGCTTTTGACAATGGTGTGGCGGCAATGGCGGCCGGCAACAACTGCCAACGGGCAGCGGCGGTAGAGCGTCTGGTGGATGTTTCGCGCACACCCAACAGGGACGCCACGTGCACTACACTACGCTGGGGACTGCGTCGCTGATACGTCTCCGCCGTATCTATAATTTTTGATTGTTCCATGCCAATATTCTTCAACTTTCATATACTTTTTGCAACTTTTTATACTATTTTTGGGACTAACATATTGATCTAGTGCCCAGTGCCAGTTCCTGTTTGTTGCATGTTTTATATTTCACAGAAAACCATATCAAACGGAGTGCAAACGGGATAAAAACGGACGGAGAGTTATTTTGTAATATTTGTGATTTTTGGGAAGAAGAATCAATGCGAGAATGTGCCAGAGGGGCCCACGAGACAGGGGGCGCGTCCCAGGGGGGCAGGCGCGCCCTGGACCCTCGTGGGCACCCCGTAAGGTGGTTGACGCTCTTCTTTTGCCGCAAGAAAGCTAATTTTATGAGAAAAATCTGGGCGAAAGATTCACCCCAATCGGAGTTACGGATCTCCAAATATAAAAGAAACGGTGAAGGGGAAGGATCTGGGAACGCAGAAACAGAGAGAGACAGAGAGATAGATCCAATCTCGGAGGGGCTCTCACCCATCCCACGCCATGGGAGCCAAGGACCAGAGGGGAAACCCTTCTCCCATCTAGGGAGAAGGTCAAGGAAGAAGAAGAAGAAGGGGGGCTCTCTCCCCCTTGCTTCCGGTGGCGCCGGAACACCGCTGGGGGCCATCATCATCACCACAATCTTCACCAACACCTCCGCCATCTTCACCAACATCTCCATCACCTTCCCCCATCTATATCCAGCGGTCCACTCTCCCGCAACCCGCTGTACCCTCTACTTGAACATGGTGCTTTATGCTTCATATTATTATCCAATGATGTGTTGCCATCCTATGATGTCTGAGTAGGTTTTCGTTGTCCTACCGGTGGTTGATGAATTGCTATGATTGGTTTAATTTGCTTGTGGTTATATTGCTGTCCTATGGTGCCCTTCGTGTTGCGCACGCGTGAGGGATTCCCACTGTAGGGTGCTGCAATACGTTCATGATTTGCTTATAGTGGGTTGCTAGAGTGACAGAAGCTTAAACCCGAGTAAGGGGATTGTTGCGTATGGGATAAAGGGGACTTGATGCTTTAATGCTATGGTTGGGTTTTACCTTAATGATCTTTAGTAGTTGCGGATGCTTGATAGAGTTCCAATCATAAGTGCATATGATCCAAGAAGAGAAAGTATGTTAGCTTATGCCTCTCCCACATAAAACTTGCTGTCGGTCTAGTAAAGTAGTCAATTGCTTAGGGACAATTTCACAACTCCTATCACCACTTATCCACACTCACTATATTTACTTTATTGCATCTTTATCTAAACAGCCCCTAGTTTTTATTTACGTGCTCTTTGTTATCTTGCAAACCTATCCAACAACACCTACAAAGTACTTCTAGTTTCATACTTGTTCTAGGTAAAGCGAACGTCAAGCGTGCGTAGAGTTGTATCGGTGGTCGATAGTACTTGAGGGAATATTTGTTCTACCTTTAGCTCCTTGTTGGGTTTGACACTCTTACTTATCGAAAACTGTTGCAATCCCCTATAACTGTGGGTTATCAAGACCTTTTTCTGGCGCTGTTGCCGGGGAGTCATAGTGTGGGGTGAATATTCTCGTGTGTGGTTGTTTGCTTTATCACTAAGTAAATTTTATTTGCTGTTCTTAGTTGTTTTCTATCTTTAGTTATGGGTAGGAAATGTAAAATACCAAAAAAATTAGTTGTACCTACTACACCAATGGTTGAAGAACCACTCAAAATCTATCACATTCCTGAAGCTTTTTACTTGGATCATCTTCAATCCCTATGTGCTCGTGCTGAATCCCCCACTAGCTTAGTTGAGGGCAAATCTTTAGATGAGCATGCTTGTTATGTGCGACACCTTATATCTGAAAAAGGGAAACTTTTACGGGATCAAATTCATCATTTGCAATGCTATGCTTGGAATTTATGTGAAATTTATGATTTACTTGTTGTTCTGAAAACCCTAAGAAACACCTTCCCTATCAATATGAGTTTAGTGATAATGGAATCGTATCTTCATATGTTAAGGGTGTTTATAATTACTATGATGTTCAACAAATTGAAGAATTTGTCGCTTTTAAGGGTGCTTATAAAATTGCTTCTTTGATTGAAAAGTATGATGCTACTCTCTACAAATCTGAAATTTTTGCCATACTTGAATATTGCTATGATAATTATGCTTCTAATCCTTATGTTAAACCATATATTGAGAAATTCTCCGCTGTCCAAGATGAGACTAATATTTTGCAGGAAGCTAAGGAAGAAGAAATTGATGAAACTGTGAGCTCATTGGATGAAAAAGATGACGAGGAGAGCGAAGAACAAAATGAGGAAGAGCGGATTAGCTACCCGTGCCCAGCTTCTAATGAGAGTAACTCTTCAACTCATACATTGTTTAATTCCCCTTCATGCTTACCGAAGGATGATTGCTATGTTGATTGTTATGATCCCGTTGATTCTCTTGAAATATCCCTTTTTGATGATGCTTGCTATGCTTGTGGCCAAGATGCCAATATGAATTATGCTTATGGAGATGAACTTGCTATAGTTCCTTATGTTAAACATGAAATTGTTGCTATTGCACCCACGCAAGATAGTCCTATTATCTTTTTGAATTCTCCCGACTACACTATATTTGAGAAGTTTGTGCTTATTAAGGATTTTATTGATGGGTTGCCTTTTACCGTTGCACATGAGAATTTTGATAGATATAATATGCATGTGCTTGCTGCTCCTACTTGCAATTACTATGAGAGAGGAACTATATCTCCCCTTCTCTATGTTTCCAATATGATAAAATATCAAGAAACTGCTTATACTATGCATTGGCCTTTACTATGTGTGCATGAATTGTTCTTTTATGACATGCCGATGCATAGGAAGAGAGTTAGACTTTGTTATTGCTTGATATATGTTACTTTGTGCTCACTACTAAATTACAAATCATTGTTAATTAAAATTGGCTTTGATATACCTTGGGATCCGGGTGGATTCATTACTTGAGCACTATATGCCTAGCTTAATGGCTTTAAAGAAAGCGCTGTCAGGGAGACAACCCAGAAGTTTTAGAGAGTCATTTATTTCTGTTGAGTGCTTTTATATAGTTTAAAAACAAAAAAATAAAGAGGGGAACCCAAAACGTTTCAAAAAGGAAAGTGAAAGTGAGAGAGACAAGCATTGTTGAAGTGGGAGAGCTCTTTGAGCTTGTTCATGCTCACGGAAACTTTGTGAATCTTAATTACAAAAAACTTTTCATCAAAAATAATTATCCCCTTGTACAATTACATTGTATTATAAAAATAATGTGCTAAGGTTTGCCTTTAGGATGTTTACAATGCTTGTTGGTTTGTACGGTGCAGGACAGAAACTTTGGCTGTAGTGCGCGATTTTACATTTTTTACTGGAACGTCAAACGGTTCTGATTTTTTTGCACTGTCTTGCTGTACAAATTGTTTATTTTTCCTGATTTTGGTAGAATTTTTGGGTACCAGAAGTATGGTGAATGTTCAGATTGCTATAGACTGTTCTATTTTTGACAGATTCTGTTTTTGATGCATAGTTTACTTGTTTTGATGAAACTATCAATTTCTATCAGTGGATTAAGCCATGGAAAATCTATATTACAGTATACATAATGCAAAAACAAAATATGAATTGGTTTGCTATAGTACTTAGAGTAGTGATTTGCTTTATTATACTAACGGATCTTACTGAGTTTTCTGTTGAAGTTTTGTGTGGATGAAGTATTTGATCGAAGATGACTCGATGTGAGGAAAAGGAAGAGAAGCAAGAGCTCAAGCTCGGGGATGCCCAAGGCACCCCAAGTAAATATTCAAGGAGACTCAAGAGTCTAAGCTTGGGGATGCCCCGGAAGGCATCCCCTCTTTCTTCAACAAGTATCGGTATGTTTTCGTATTCGTTTCGTTCATGCGATATGTGCAAGTCTTGGAGCGTCTTTTGCATTTAGTTTTCATTTTTATTTTATGCACCATGCTGGTATGAGATAGTCCTTGGTTGATTTTTAGAATTATCATTGAACTTCACTTAAATCTTTTGAGTATGGATTTATAGAATGCTTCATGTGCTTCACTTATATCATTTGAAGTTTGGATTGCCTGTTTCTCTTCATATAGAAAACCGCCATTTGTAGAATGCTCTTTTGCTTTACTTATATTTGTTAGAGTGTGGCATATCTTTTGTAGAAAGAATTAAACTCTCTTGCTTTACTTATATCAATTTAGAGAGATGACAGGAATTGGTCATTCACATGGTTAGTCATAAAATCCTACATAAACTTGTAGATCCCTGAATATCATATGTTTGATTCCTTGCAATAGTTTTGCGATATAGAGATGATAATATGTGGGAGGTTCTAGTAGATGGTTGTGTTTAGTAAGGATATTTGTGTTAAGGTTTGTGATTCCCGTAGCATGCACGTATGGTAAAAGTTGTGTGACAAATTTGTTGCATGGGGTGCTCTTTTAATTGTCGTCCTTATGTGTGGAGGTCGGGATCGCGCGATGGTTAACTCCTACCAACCCTTCCCCTAGGAGCATGCGTAGTAGTACTTTGCTTCGAGGGCAAGTAGAATTTTGCAATAAGTATATGAGTTCTTTATGACTAATGTGAGTCCATGGATTATACGCACTCTTACCTTTCCGCCTAGCCTCTACGGTACCGTGCATTGCCCTTTCTCACCTCGAGAGTTGGTGCAAACTTCGCCGGTGCATCCAAACCCCGTGATATGATACGCTCTATCACACATAAGCTTTCTTATATCTTCCTCAAAACAGCCACCATACCTACCTATCATGGCATTTCCATAGCCATTCCGATATATATATATATATATATATATATATATATATATATATGTATATATATATATATTGCCATGCAACTTCCATCATCATCATATACACGACTTGAGCATTCATTGTCATATTGCCTTGCATGATCGTAAGATAGCTAGCATGATGTTTTCATGGCTTGTCCATTTTTTGATGTCATTGCTATGCTAGATCATTGCACACCCCGGTACACCGCCGGATGTATTCATATAGAGTCATATCTTTGTTCTAGTATCGAGTTGTAATATTGAGTTGTAAGTAAATAAAAGTGTGATGGTCATTATTATTAGAGCATTGCCCCAGTGAGGAAAGGATGATGGAGACTATGATTCCCCCACAAGTCGGGATGAGACTCCGGACTTTATGAAAAATAAAAGAGGCCAAAGAAGCCCAAATAAAAAAAGGCCAAAGAAGCCCACCAAAAAAATAATAAAAAAGAAAAAAAAGAAAAAAAAGGAAAAAAATGAGAGAAAAAGAGAGAAGGGGCAATGTTACTATCTTTTACCACACTCGTGCTTCAGAGTAGCACCATGTTCTTCATATAGAGAGTCTCTTGAGTTATCACTTTCATATACTAGTGGGAATTTTCATTATAGAACTTGGCTTGTATATTTCGATGATGGGTTCCTCAAATGCCCGAGGTCTTCATGAGTAAGCAAGTTGGATGCATACCCACTTAGTTTCCAGTTTGAGATTTCATACATTTATTGCTCTTAGTGCATCTGTTGCATGGCAATCCCTACACCTCGCATTGATATCAATTGTTGGGCATCTCCATAGCCCGTTGATTAGCCGCGTCGATGTGAGACTTTCTCCCTTTTTATCTTCTCCACATAAACCTCCACCATCATATTCTATTCCACCTATAGTGCTATGTCCATGGCTTGCGCTCATGTATTGCGTAAGAGTTGAAAAAGCTTAAGCGCGTTAAAAAGTATGAACCAATTGCTTGGCTAAAACCGGGGTTGTGCATGATGGGAGTATTTTGTGTGATGAAAATGAAGCATGGCATAACTATATGATTTTGTAGGGATATCGTTCTTTAGCATTGATATTTTGAAAGACATGATTGTTTGTTGGGATGCCCTAAGTATTATTGTTTTTATGTCAAATGATAGACTATTGCCTTGAATCACTCGTGTCTTAATATTCAAGCCATGATTAGACATCTGATCAAGATTATGCTAGGTAGCATTCCACATCAAAAATTATCTTTTTTATCATTTACCTACTCGAGAACGAGCAGGAATTAAGCTTGGGATGCTGATACGTCTCCGTCGTATCTATAAATTTTGTTTGTTCCATGCCAATATTCTTCAACTTTCATATACTTTTTGTAACTTTTTATACTATTTTTGGGACTAACATATTGATCCAGTGCCCAGTGCCAGTTCCTCTTTGTTGCATGTTTTATGTTTCGCAGAAAACCCATATCAAACGGAGTCCAAATGGGATAAAAATGGACGGAGAATTATTTTAGAATATTTGTGATTTTTGGGAATAAGAATCAACGCGAGACGGTGCCCGAGGGGCCCATGAGACAGGGGGGCGCGTCCTAGGGGGGCAGGCGTGCCCTGGACCCTCATCGGCACCCCGTAAGGCGGTTGATGCTCATCTTTTGTCGCAAGAAAGCTAATTTTATGCGAAAAATCTGGGCGAAATATTCACCCCAATCGGAGTTACGGATCTCCAAATATAAAAGAAACGGTGAAGGGGAAGGATCTGGGAGCGCAGAAACAAAGAGAGACAGAGAGATAGATCCAATCTCGGAGAGGCTCTCGCCCCTCCCATGCCATGGGAGCCAAGGACCAGAGGGGAAACCCTTCTCCCATCTAGGGAGAAGGTCAAGGAAGAAGAAGAAGGGGGGCTCTCTCCCCCTTGCTTCCGGTGGCGCCTGAACGCCGCCGGGGGCCATCATCATCATCACCGCAATCTTCACCAACACCTCCACCATCTTCACCAACATCTCCATCACCTTCCCCCATCTATATCCAGCGGTCCACTCTCCCGCAACCCGCTGTACCATCTACTTGAACATGGTGCTTTATGCTTCATATTATTATCCAATGATGTGTTGCCATCCTATGATGTCTGAGTAGGTTTTCGTTTCCTACCGGTGATTGATGAATTGCTATGATTGGTTTAATTTGCTTGTGGTTATGTTGCTGTCCTATGGTGCCCTCCGTGTCGCGCAAGCGTGAGGGATTCCCGCTGTAGGGTGCTGCAATACGTTCATGATTCGCTTATAGTGGGTTGCTAGAGTCATAGAAGCTTAAACCTGAGTAAGAGGATTGTTGCGTATGGGATAAAGGGGACTTGATGCTTTAATGCTATGGTTGGGTTTTACCTTAATGACCTTTAGTAGTTGTGGATGCTTGCTAGAGTTCCAATCATAAGTGCATATGATCAAGGAAGAGAAATTATGTTAGCTTATGCCTCTCCCACATAAAACTTGCTATCGGTCTAGTAAAGTAGTCAATTGCTTAGGGACAATTTCACAACTCCTACCACCACTTATCCACACTCGCTATATTTACTTTATTGCATCTTTATCTAATCAGCCCCTAGTTTTTATTTACGTGCTCTTTGTTATCTTGCAAACCTATCCAACAACACCTACAAAGTACTTCTAGTTTCATACTTGTTCTAGGTAAAGCGAACGTCAAGCGTGCGTAGAGTTGTATCGGTGGTCGATAGTACTTGAGGAAATATTTGTTCTACCTTTAGCTCCTCGTTGGGTTCGACACTCTTACTTATCGAAAACTGTTGCGATCCCCTATACTTGTGGGTTATCAGCCGCCGCGGTGTAGCCTCCCAGCTGGAGCTGTCCTCTGATGACGGCGGAGTGGTTGAGCGATGACGACGGACCGGTGCCATTGGCGATTGTGGGAGAAGCAGACGAGATAAGCTACAGGGAGGGAGGGGAAAATGCGACGCAGGACTCGCCGGCCATGAGGGTTTTTATAGTAGGCCGGTAAGCATTGGGATTTTGGGGGATTTCACCAAGTCGGTGTAGCGACCCGACCCAAATGGATCAAGTCTCTGTGCTCCGGTGTCATCCCTGGATCAGTAATGCTGACACCACACAGTACTTCGAAGGATTTATAACAGAGTAGCAATCACACACTTATTACATCGTTTGTCCAGAAGAGGACTTATTACAATAATCATGGCTTAAGGCCATCTAATAACGATAACAGCGGAAGACTTGGAAGATAAGTGAGTCCATCAACTCCAACGGCATCACTGAGTATAGAACCACGACCTAAAAGCACCTTATTCGTCGTCTGAAAAGTCTGCAACATGAAAAGTTGCAGCCTGAAAACGGGTCAGCACATGGAATATGCTGGCAATGTAACACATAGAGAGAAATAATGAGTATTGGCTATACTACATGCATATTTGGCTGGTGGAAAAGCTCTATGGTTACAGTTTTGCATAAAGCCAGTTTTTCCCTACTTCAAAGGAATAAATTTATTTAACTATCATGGTAGTTGTTAAACATTGAGAATGGTTGACAGCATTCTCAATCCCAATTAAAAGTACTCATTTAAAACCCAACAATATTAATTAGAAGTAACATGTTGAGATTCAACAGGATAATCCAAGTACTAGATACTCAAGACGTCCATAACGGGGGACACGGCTAATCATGATTAGTTTGTACACTCTGCAGAGGTTTGCACACTTTTCCCCACAAGACTCGATCGCCTCCGCTTGGTTTCTCGCACTACATGGTGTTTAAGAACGGATGACCGAGACATAGTCTTTCAGAAGCGCTAGCACCTTACGATGGGTGGACCGGTACACCTACATCCCCTACATCTGCTAGTCCACCACTATAAGAGTTCGCACGACTTAGTCAACTATGCCAGAGCCCATAATGGCTTGTGGCTGCACACGTAAGTTACTAGTATGAATTATCTTATGATCCCTTTGAGCCTGGGTGGCGGTCCATAGGAAAATCACACGGTACCTCCGCGATTTCCAAAAAAAACAGGCAATCACTGGATACCCCAGGTGCCTCAATCCACCCAGATGTGTATTTAAGTTGCCACCTTAGATAAGCCATTAATTAACAATCTCACATCTGTCATGGATATTCACTCACCCAATCCACGTCTACTAGCATAGCATAGCATATTAAGCAAACGCAGAAGTAACTCCCAAAGGTTTCATAAGTAATACAGGTGATAGGTTCTACCTCATCTACTTCCCATCCCACAATTTAATTAGATCCTAATCATGCAATGTTTGAGGATTGATCTAATGCATAAAAACTGGGTAGTAGAAAAGATATGATCAAGTGTTACTTGCCTTGCTGACGATCCGCGAACCCTAGAGACTCGAAGTAACAAGCGGCGCACTCCAGGTGATCTATCGCAGACAAACAACAAGCATACAATAAGTACTCATCTAATGCACAGGTAAATCTCGAATAAAAGATCTAACCAGAAAGTTCAACTTAAGAACCCTGGTGGCAAAAGAATCAAAACGAAAGCCACGAAGGTCAAACGGCGAGGGAAAACAACTCGGTTCTAGCAAGTTGAAACTAGGTCAAATTTTACAGTAGCAAAACTTTGTTTAAGTTGATTAGTTGGAACGGCGGTTTCGAAACAAAACTCTAGGCGCTTGAATCACCTGATTCCGATAAACGAGCGAGAAGATAAACTAGAACGAAGATCGGATCTGAAATCGCGATCAGAAAATAGCGGAATAAATCCGATGAGAAAGAAAACGACGAACGGTTGAACAAACGGACGTTCATTAACCGAGGCAAACTGGTGATCACGTTCGTTAGGACGAACGGTCCGGCGAACACTCGCTAAACAAAACCGGAAAGAAAAACCGGCGAGAAAACCGATCTAGGGTTTCGGAAAGAAACCGAAACGAAAAACCGATCTAGAAAACTGGAACGGTTTACGAGAAAAATCGAACCAAAAGGTAAAAAAAAAGTGACGCGGCGCGGGGCTAGTACCTCGAAGAGGTGAGGGCTCCGGCGGTGTTGGGCGGCGGCGACGGCGGTGGTGCTGTGCTGCTGCTGCTGCGGAAGAGAGGAGAGGTGTTGGTTTGATGTGTTAGAGAGG
>NC_041389.1:224557799-224566040 GCF_002162155.2 Triticum dicoccoides | reverse complement strand
AGAGGGGGGGGGGTGCTTGGGTATTTATATTGGGGAGGGGAGGGTTTTGCTTGGAGTAGGGGACAAGAATTAGAGTAGGATTAGGAATCCTAGGAACAAAAAAAAACGGAATAACGAAACGGGTCCAAATCCTACTAGGATTTGTAAAAGAAAAGGAAACCAGGGCGGCTCCCTGGCTCCCTGGCGCGGCGGCGCTAGCGATGGCCTTGGCCTCCTGGCCGGCCGGTGGCTTGGCGGCTTGGGCCTTTGGCCCAAGGCGCTGCGACTCTCTCTTTTTTTTTAAAATCGGTTTCGCGCGCAGAAAAATACAGAAAAAAAAATCTAAACGAACTCCAAAATTATTAAAGTAAATTTTCCCCGACTCCTAAAATTGAGTCGAACAAAATGAACTTTTACTCGGGGCCTAAAATGCAATTTTTGAAAACACGCATTTTTCCCTAAGGCAATAAACTCCGAGAAAAATACAAAATTTGATTTATTTATTAAATCTTCATTTTTCCTAAATTTCGGGAAAGTCATATTATTCCCTCTCTTATTTTTGATATTGGAAAAATATTTGAAGATAAAATAAATAAATCCAATGATCCTCTTTTCATAGTTTTGAGAGAACTCAAATACGAAAATTTCGAAATCTCCAACTCTCTCCGAGGGTCCTTGAGTTGCGTGAAATTTCTAGGATCAACAAAATGCAAGAAAATATGATATGCATGATGATCTAATGTATAACATTCCAAATTGAAAATTTGGGATGTTACAAACCTACCCCCCTTAAGATGAATCTCGCCCTCGAGATTCGGGTTGGCTAGAAAATAGGTGAGGGTGGTCCTTGAGCAAATCTTCTTCTCTCTCCCAGGTGGCTTCATCCTCAGTGTGGTGGCTCCACTGAACCTTGCAAAACTTGATAACCTTGCTGCGAGTAACTCTGCTGGCATATTCGAGAATCCTGACTGGTTTCTCCTCATATGTTAAATCATCCTTCAACTGAATTGCTTCAAGTGGCACTGTATCTCTTAGCAGTACTTCCGCCATCTCGGCGTGACATTTCTTTAGCTGAGAAACATGGAACACGTCATGAACTCCTGACAGTCCTTCTGGTAATTCCAACTTATAAGCGACTTCTCCCATGCGCTGCAAGATCCTATATGGTCCAACAAAACGTGGCGCCAATTTTCCTTTAACTCCAAAACGCTTAACTCCTCGAAGTGGGGATACTCTAAGATAAATTCTATCTCCAACTTCATATTCTATAGCCTTGCGTTTTGAATCCGCATAGCTCTTCTGTCTGGACTGGGCTACCTTGAGCCTGTCGCGAATCAGCTTAACTTTCTGTTCAGACTCCTTGATCAAATCTGGTCCAAACAACTGACGGTCTCCAACTTCGTCCCATGACAACGGTGTCCTGCACCTCCTTTCGTATAAGGCTTCGAAAGGTGCCATCTTCAAGCTGGTTTGGTAATTGTTGTTATAAGAAAATTCAGCATACGACAAGTTATCGTCCCAACTAGATCCATAGTCTAGTGCACAAGCTCTCAGCATATCCTCCAAAATCTGATTGACTCTCTCAGTCTGTCCATCTGTCTGTGGGTGAAAAGCTGTACTGAATTCTAGCCTGGTTCCTAACGTTTCATGCAACTGATTCCAAAACTTTGAGGTAAATTGAGTTCCTCTATCTGATACGATACTCCTCGGAACTCCGTGCAAACACACAATTCTGGTCATGTATATCTTTGCCAACTTAGCGCTGCTATAGGTAGTCTTGACTGGAATGAAATGCGCTACCTTCGTCAAGCGGTCGACTATAACCCAAATCGAGTCATAGCCTGAACGAGTCCTTGGCAAACCCATGATGAAATCCATGCCTAGTTTATCCCACTTCCATTCGGGTATCGGCAATGGCTGCAACAATTCTGCTGGCTTCTGATGTTCTGCCTTCACTCTCTGACATACATCACAAACTGCTACATACTCCGCGATATCCTTCTTCATTCTGGTCCACCAGAACGTTTCCTTCAAATCCAAATACATCTTGGTATTTCCTGGGTGAATCGAATAGGGTGAATCATGTGCCTCTTGCAAAATTAACTTCCTGATCTCGGGGTCATTTGGCACATATACACGGTCCTCAAACCATAGGGTATCGTGCTCATCCTCATGAAATCCCTTTGCTTTTCCTTCGCTCATTTTCTCCCTTATGTCCGCAATCTCCTTGTCATTTTTTTGAGCTTCTCTGATTTTATCCATCAAGGTAGACTGAATCTCCAATGCTGCTACGTAGCCTCTCGGAACTATTTCCAAACATAGCTCACGAAGATCTTCTGCTAACTCCTTTGGTATCTCTCCCGTCATCAGCATATTGACATGGCTCTTGCGGCTCAATGCGTCAGCTACTACATTAGCCTTTCCGGGATGATAATGAAATCTCATATCATAGTCCTTGATGAGTTCCAACCATCTCCTTTGTCTAAGGTTTAACTCTTTCTGCGTGAAAATGTACTTCAAACTCTTGTGATCCGTGTACACCTCACAATGATTTCCAATGAGGAAATGTCTGCATGTCTTCAATGCATGCACTATGGCTGCTAACTCCAAATCATGTGTGGCGTAATTTAATTCATGAGGTTTCAGTTGTCGTGAAGCATACGAAACAACTCTTCCTTCCAGCATAAGTACTGCTCCAAGTCCTCGACGTGAAGCGTCGTAATACACCTCATAATCCTTGGTCTGATCTGGCAAAATTAACACTGGTGAGGTAACCAATCTTTTCTTCAACTCCTGAAAACTTGCCTCACAGTCCTCAGTCCATATGAACTTGGTATCCTTTTTCAGCAACTCCGTCATAGGCTTTGCAATCTTTGAGAAATTCTCAATGAATCTCCGGTAGTATCCTGCGAGTCCAAGAAAACTCTGGATCTCTCCAACTGTCGTTGGCGCTTCCCATTTGGTTACGGTCTCAACCTTTGTGGGGTCAACTGCTATACCTTCTCCGGATATAACGTGTCCAAGAAATCCAACTTCCTTTAGCCAAAACTCACATTTGCTGAACTTGGCATATAACTGATGCTCCCTTAGTTTCTCCAAAACCAATCGCAAATGTTCCTTATGTTCCTCTTCATTCTTCGAGAAAACCAAAATATCAACAATGAACACCACGACGAACTTATCCAAAAACTCCATAAACACTTTGTTCATCAGGTTGATGAAATAGGCAGGTGCGTTAGTCAGTCCAAATGACATAACGGTATACTCATACAGTCCATACCTTGTGGTAAATGCTGTCTTTGGTATGTCCTGCTCTCGAATCTTCAACTGATGGTACCCTGATCGCAAATCGATCTTGGAAAACACTTTAGCTCCTTGCAAACGATCAAACAGATCATTTATCATCGGTAGTGGGTACTTGTTCTTGATTGTTACTGCATTCAATCCACGATAATCAACAACCATCCTTAACGATCCATCCTTCTTCTCCACTAACAGTACGGGTGATCCCCAAGGCGAAGAACTTGGGCATATATAACCTTTATCCAACAGCTCCTTAATCTGTTTCTTGATTTCCGCCAAATCCTGTGCGGGCATCCTGTATGGTCGCTTCGATATCGGGCCCGTAACTGGCAACAGCTCAATCAAAAACTCAATGTCCCTATCCGGTGGCATTCCTGGCAATTCCTCAGGAAATACATCAGGGTAATCCTTCACTACTGGCACCTCTTCCTGCACAACTCCTGATAAGGAATTTACTTGATTCCTATGTGGTCCATGTCGGGATACATACCTAATCCTTCTTCCTTCTGGGGTTGTGAGCAAAATCGTCTTACTTGCGCAGTCGATGTTTCCTCCATACATCGACAACCAATCCATACCGAGAATCACATCAAATCCTTGGGATTCCAAAATGATCAAATCCGTCAGGAACACATGCCTTCCTATACTTAATGGCACTTGAAAACATCCTTGTCTGGCCATATACTCCGCTCCTGGTGAGCTTACTAGCATAGGGGTTTTAAGAATCTGAGTAGACAGACTATACTTCTCTACAAATCCCCTTGATATGTATGAATGTGATGCACTAGTATCGAAAAGAACAAGTGCAGTAAATGACTTAACCAAAAACTTACCGATTACTGCATCGGGCTGATCTTCAACCTCCTCCACATCAATGTGGTTCACCTGTCCCCTGTTGAAAGGGTTTGGCTTCTTTCCAGAGCTTCCATTTCCACCTTGGCCTTCGGGACAGTCACTTGCATAATGTCCGGTCTTGGAACACTTGTAACAGGTGACATGGCTCAAGTCTTTCTTGGCTGGGGTTGTTGGTGGGGTCCGGTTCTGGCCGTTGCTTCCTCCATTCCCATTACCATTCTTGTGGCCATTATGGTTGTGCGAACTACCTCCTCCATGGGTATGCTGAAACTGCACTCCCTGTTTAGGGGTATAACGGGGCTTCTGCTGGGCTCCAGAGTTAAACTTCCCCTGCCCATACTTCCTCTTGCGATTTTCAATCTGCTGCTGCTTTCCTTCAATATGAGGGCACGGTCTACCAACTCCTGGTAGTTATTGAATCTTGCTACCATCAATTGTAGGCTTAACTCATCATTTAGTCCTTCCAGAAACTTCTCCTGCTTAGCTGCGTCTGTAGCAACGTCATCTGGGGCATAACGTGCTAACTTACTAAAATCATCCACATACTGGCCAACAGTCCTTCCTCCTTGGCGTAAGTTGCGGAACTCACGCTTCTTCATGGCCATAGCTCCTGCTGAAACATGGGCAGTGCGAAAAGCTTGCTGGAACTGATCCCATGTAACAGTGTCTACGGGGTAAGTGGCTGTGAAATTCTCCCACCATGCTGCTGCGGGTCCGTCAAGATGATGTGCAGCAAACTTCACCTTCTCACCATCTGTGCATCCTACAGTGGTCAACTCCCTTCCTATCTTTCGGAGCCAATCATCTGCTACAATCGGCTCGGTGCTACTATAATACACCGGCGGTTGCAGCCTAAGGAAACGAGTCAAGTGATCCCCAGGTGGTGGTGGTGGGTTGTTGTTGTTGTTGCCTTGGTTCTGTACCAATGTCTGAATCAAAGTATTCTGCTGCTGAATCAACTGGGTGATCTCTGGCGGGAAAACAAACTCGGGGTCGCGTCTCGGAGGCATCTGAAGGGTTTAGAAAAGACGAGAAATTAAGAATAGAGAGAGGTCTAGGGAGAAAACACTACCCGAATGCTCATGAGACAAATGCACACAAAATCACTTCATTCATTCAATCAAAGGGCATACAATGGTCTAACTATCGCAAAGGTGCGTGTACTATAATGTTTACATGGAGGGGAATACTACTAATATGTGGGGGTCATCTATTAATTTGAACCAGTGGAAGACTCCATGATGTCTGCTCCAGCTTCGTCTTCAAAGTCGGGCTCGCTTGGATCCGAATTGGTATCATCGATGATGATGTAGTTGCTCGGACAGTCGACGTACTTGTCTTCATTCTTGAGTGCTAATTTCTTCTTGAGTTCTTCAATCTCATACTTAAGATCGTTATTGTGCTTTGCTACAGCTACGATCTCGTCCATGTAGTCCTTGCGTGTAGACTTCAGTTCCCCTTCAAGTTCGATGATCCTTCCCTTTGCATTCTTCAACTCTATCATATCATTGCACATATGGTTCTCCTGGCGTCGAATGTGCTGGTTTAACTCTTGGATGAAAGATGCAATGGATCTATCCTTCTTGGTGCTGACTATCTCCCATTGTTCATCTCGGCGTCCACAAATCTGGTAGATAGTGTCCTTGAGGTCTTCTTGATAAACTTCTCCAATGCGTCCCATGGTGATATGAGCTGCCATGCTCTTTCCCAGACTCCAGGTTGGTGCACTGAAAACGCTATCTATAGGCTTGGTGATTGGGGCGAATGTCCTTCCCGGAACATGGGCTTGAATCTTCCAGCGCTCCTCTTCAGACAGAGTGGCGTTGAAAGTCCCTGTGAAGCTTGGTAGTCCAATGTTCAGGTACCTGGAGACTTCCTTCAAGTGAAATCCAAATGGTGTACCTTCATATGGTTGAGCGTACTTGATCTTTGCATCCGTCATCCTAAAAGAGTAGAAAAGATGAGGAGTTAGAAAATGAGAAGAGAGTAGTGATCTATGGCTTTAACTTAGTGGTCGTGTCCTACAGTCAGCGTGTGCTCTGATACCATCTCTGTAGCGACCCGACCCGAATGGATCAAGTCTCTGTGCTCCGGTGTCATCCCTGGATCAGTAATGCTGACACCACACAGTACTTCGAAGGATTTATAACAGAGTAGCAATCACACACTTATTACATCGTTTGTCCAGAAGAGGACTTACTACAATAATCATGGCTTAAGGCCATCTAATAACGATAACAGCGGAAGACTTGGAAGATAAGTGAGTCCATCAACTCCAACGGCATCACTGAGTATAGAACCACGACCTAAAAGCACCTTATTCGTCGTCTGAAAAGTCTGCAACATGAAAAGTTGCAGCCCGAAAACGGGTCAGCACATGGAATATGCTGGCAATGTAACACATAGAGAGAAATAATGAGTATTGGCTATACTACATGCATATTTGGCTGGTGGAAAAGCTCTATGGTTATAGTTTTGCATAAAGCCAGTTTTTCCCTACTTCAAAGGAATAAATTTATTTAACTATCATGGTAGTTGTTAAACATTGAGAATGGTTGACAGCATTCTCAATCCCAATTAAAAGTACTTATTTAAAACCCAACAATATTAATTAGAAGTAACATGTTGAGATTCAACAGGATAATCCAAGTACTAGATACTCAAGACGTCCATAACCGGGGACACGGCTAATCATGATTAGTTTGTACACTCTGCAGAGGTTTGCGCACTTTTCCCCACAAGACTCGATCGCCTCCGCTTGGTTTCTCGCACTACATGGTGTTTAAGAAATGGATGACCGAGACATAGTCTTTCAGAAGCGCTAGCACCTTACGATGGGTGGACCGGTACACCTACATCCCCTACATCTGCTAGTCCACCACTATAAGAGTTCGCACGACTTAGTCAACTATGCCAGAGCCCATAATGGCTTGTGGCTGCACACGTAAGTTACTAGTATGAATTATCTTATGATCCCTTTGAGCCTGGGTGGCGGTCCATAGGAAAATCACACGGTACCTCCGGGATTTCCAAAAAAAAAAACAGGCAATCACTGGATACCCCAGGTGCCTCAATCCACCCAGATGTGTATTTAAGTTGCCACCTTAGATAAGCCATTAATTAACAATCTCACATCTGTCATGGATATTCACTCACCCAATCCACGTCTACTAGCATAGCATAGCATATTAAGCAAACGCAGAAGTAACTCCCAAAGGTTTCATAAGTAATACAGGTGATAGGTTCTACCTCATCTACTTCCCATCCCACAATTTAATTAGATCCTAATCATGCAATGTTTGAGGATTGATCTAATGCATAAAAACTGGGTAGTAGAAAAGATATGATCAAGTGTTACTTGCCTTGCTGACGATCCGCGAAACCTAGAGACTCGAAGTAACAAGCGGCGCACTCCGGGTGATCTATCGCAGACAAACAACAAGCATACAATAAGTACTCATCTAATGCACAGGTAAATCTCGAATAAAAGATCTAACCAGAAAGTTGAACTTAAGAACCCTGGTGGCAAAAGAATCAAAACGAAAGCCACGAAGGTCAAACGGCGAGGGAAAACAACTCGGTTCTAGCAAGTTGAAACTAGGTCAAATTTTATAGTAGCAAAACTTTTTTTAAGTTGATTAGTTGGAACGGCGGTTTCGAAACGAAACTCCAGGCGCTTGAAACACCTGATTCCGATAAACGAGCGAGAAGATAAACTAGAACGAAGATCGGATCAAAAATCGCGATCAGAAAATAGCGGAATAAATCCAATGAGAAAGAAAACGACGAACGGTTGAATGAACGGACGTTCATTAACCGAGGCAAACTGGTGATCACGTTCGTTAGGACGAACGGTCCGGCGAACGCTCGCTAAACAAAACCGGAAAGAAAAACCGGCGAGAAAAACCGATCTAGGGTTTCGGAAAGAAACCGAAACGAAAAACCGATCTAGAAAACCGGAACGGTTTACGAGAAAAATCGAACCGAAAGGTAAAAAAAAGTGACGCGGCGCGGGGCTAGTACCTCGAAGAGGCGAGGGCTCCGGCGGCGTTGGGCGGCGGCGGCGGCGTTGGGCGGCGGCGGCGGCGGTGGTGCTGCGCTGCT
>NC_041389.1:224552274-224557746 GCF_002162155.2 Triticum dicoccoides | reverse complement strand
GTAGGAGACAAGAATTAGAGTAGGATTAGGAATCCTGGGAACAAAAAAACGGAATAACGAAATGGGTCCAAATCCTACTAGGATTTGTAAAAGAAAAGGAAACCGGGGCGGCTCCCTGGCTCCCTGGCGCAGCGGCGCTAGCGATGGCCTTGGCCTCCTGGCCGGCCGGTGGCTTGGCGGCTTGGGCCTTTGGCCCAAGGCGCTGCGGCTCTTTTTTTTTTTAAATCGGTTTCGCGCGCAGAAAAATACAGAAAAAATCTAAACGAACTCCAAAATTATTAAAGTAAATTTTCCCCGACTCCTAAAATTGAGTCGAACAAAATGAACTTTTACTCGGGGCCTAAAATGCAATTTTTGAAAACACGCATTTTTCCCTAGGGCAATAAGCTCCGAGAAAAATCTAAAATTTGATTTATTTATTAAATCTTCATTTTTCCTAAATTTTGGGAAAGTCATATTATTCCCTCTCTTATTTTTGATATTGGAAAAATATTTGAAGATAAAATAAATAAATCCAATGATCCTCTTTTCATAGTTTTGAGAGAACTCAAATACAAAAATTTCAAAATCTCCAACTCTCTCCGAGGGTCCTTGAGTTGCGTGAAATTTCTAGGATCAACAAAATGCAAGAAAATATGATATGCATGATGATCTAATGTATAATATTCCAAATTGAAAATTTGTGATGTTACAGTCGGGCTTGAAGCTTGCGCGGAAACCTGCGAGGTTGCGCAGGAACGGGCTCACCGACGATTCATTGGCGCCATCGTTTGGCCAAAAGAACGCCACCGCGCGTTGCGCAAGCTTGCGTTGTAAGCCGTCTGCAGCAGCGGGGTAACAAGACGTGCGAGAGGAGGACGAAAGGCCACGTACACATGCGGTTAATAAAAAACGTTTGCGATTTAATTACCTACTATACCCCCGTCCTGGTTTATAAGTATGATTTAACTAATAAAATACGAATGCATGTCGCCAAAGATTATATAGTTGGATTCGTATTTGAACATAGTTTCCAATTATATAATTTTTATAACATGCTTTAACATTTTGTTGGTTAAATTTGTGGCCAAAGTATGGCATAGAATATAAAGGGTACTATAGACTAGACGGAGGTGGTAGCACACGGCCGCTCTCTACGCAGCGACGCAACTTTTGGCCGACTTGTAAGCGACCATTTCCTGCATGTTCAACTGCTCTATGCGTGTGGTTGCTTGCGGTTCAGGCGGCCGCGGCGCGCTCTGCTCGCCTCCCGCCGTGCACGCTCTGCTCTCGCATCGCTCCGGGTGCTCTGCCCTCGTCCCTCCACGCGCACTGCCAGTGTTTGGGGCCGGCGCATGAGCACGCATGTTCGTGTGCATGCGGTTGCGCCGGCGCGGCACGATGATGCAGTTACCCACTACAAAAACTGCCATGCGGACGCACAGAGAATCCGGGCCGCCGGGCCCCATTTATTCATGCGGCCATTTACCTTATATCTCTCACGTCACACGACACAATAAGCACACCCACGACGACACATATAGAGATGACATCCAGTAGTTCCAATGGCGCGCCCCGTGGCTCCAATGGCGCTCCCAGCTACCGACGACGATAACGGCGGGCAGTTCACCACGCATCACATAGTGGACACCCACGTGAGGGGGAAGGCCTCTCGGTGGTGTACATGAACGATCTGGTCTCAGTGGAGAGCTCCATCCAAACTATGGAGAAGTTCCTTCCCGAGGACAAGTACCGAGTGGTCGGCTTCGACCTCGAGTACACCGTCGGTTGTGCCGGGCATGATCAGAAGGTTGCCGTCGCCCAGTTATGCGTGTGACATGACGTCCTCGTCTACCACTACCACCTTGCCACAAGGCCTTGTGAGCGTTTCTCCAGGTTTATCAACAACTCCGACTACAGTTTTGCTATGGTGGACACCACCAACGATCTAAAAGCGCTCAAGGTTTCGGACTTGAAATACCCGAATCTTGTCAACATCCAGCACCACTACAAGGTCTGAGGCAGCGATAAAAAGAAACTGAACTCCCTGGTTGACCTCGCCTCGGCCATCATCGACCCCTACTACATTAAGATGAAGATTGAGAGCAATAAGGACAAGAACGCCTGGCACAATGTGTGGCATGAGAGACTGGATGAACAACATGTCAAGTACACGGTCATGGACGCATACACAAGCTACAAGATGTACAGGTGGATCGTTGACATGAGGAAGTGTCTTCTTACTGCCCCAAACGAGGGATCAAACCACAGAGCAGTGGCGGGAGAGATGACTAGACGATTGCTTCTCTTACTTTAGAATGCATGCAATTGTTTGTTGAGGTGTGTGCGAATGATCTGTATAGTCACTTATGTAATTGGATGTTTATTTTCGTTATATATATTTACATGTTATTCTACTGTAGACAAAGCAAATCACACGGCTTATTAGCAGCAATCGTCTCTGTTATTATTGGTTGTTGATACATCTCCAACGTATCTACTTTTCCAAACACTTTTGCCCTTATTATGGACTCTAACTTGCATGATTTGAATGAAACTAACCCGGACTCACGCTGTTTTCAGCAGAACTGCCATGGTGTTGTTTATTGTGCAGAAAACAAAAGTTCTCGGAATGGGCTGAAAATCCACGGAGATAACTTTTGGAAAATATAAAAAATACTGGCGAAAGAATCAAGGCCAGGGGGTCCACACCCTGTCCACGAGGGTGGGGGGTGCGCCCCCTCCCCCTGGGCGCGCCGCCCTGTCTCATGGGCCCCCTGATGCTCCACCGACCTCAACTCCAACTCTATATATTCCGTTTCGTGGAGAAAAAAATCACAGAGAAAGTTTCATTGCGTTTTACGATACGGAGCCGCCGCCAAGCCCTAATCTCTCTCGGGAGGGCTGATCTGGAGTCCGTTCGGGGCTTCGGAGAGGGGGATTCGTTGTTGTTGTCATCATCAACCATCCTCCATCACCAATTTCATGATGCTCACAACCGTGCGTGAGTAATTCCATCATAGGCTTGTTGGACGGTGACAGGTTGGATGAGATTTACCATGTAATCAAGTTAGTTTTGTTAGGGTTTGATCCCTAGTATCCACTATGTTCTGAGATTGATGTTGCTATGACTTTGCTATGCTTAATGCTTGTCACTAGGGCCCGAGTGCCATGATTTCAGATCTGAACCTATTATGTTTTCATGAATATATGTGAGTTCTTGATCCTATCTTGCAAGTCTGTAGTCACCTATTATGTGTTATGAGCCGACAACCCCGAAGTGACAATAATCGGGATACTTCTCGGTGATGACCGTAGTTTGAGGAGTTCATGTATTCACTACGTGTTAATGCTTTGGTCCGGTTCTCTATTAAGAGGAGGCCCTAATATCCCTTAGTTTCCACTAGGACCCCGCTGCCACGGGAGGGTAGGAGAAAAGATGTCATGCAAGTTCTTTTCCATAAGCACGTATGACTATATTCGGAATACATGCCTACATTACATTGATGAACTGGAGCTAGTTCTGTGTCACCCTATGTTATAGCTATTACATGAGGAATCGCATCCGACATAATTATCCATCACTGATCCAATGCCTACGAGCTTTTCACATATTGTGCTTTGCTTATATACTTTTCCGTTGCTACTGTTACAATCACTACAAAACTGCTATCGTTACTTTTTCCACTGTTACCATTACTATCATACCACTTTGCTACTAAATACTTTGCTGCAGATACTAAGTTATCCAGGTGTGGTTGAATTGACAACTCAACTGCTAATACTTGAGAATATTCTTTGGCTCCCCTTGTGTCGAATCAATAAATTTGGGTTGAATACTCTACCCTCGAAAACTCTTGCGATCCCCTATACTTGTGCGTTATCAGTCGTCACACACATTTCTAATTACGGACCTGTTTGCCGCGTATCACACACATCTTGTTCAATTGAACCATTTCCATTGTGTTGCCTAATCACACACAGTTCATCCTAGTGAACCGTATGCTGTATATCGCACACGCCTTCATCTGGCTGCCCATTTCTTTTATTCCTCCTCATCACAAACAGTTAATTGAACTGAACCGTATGCCCTGCATCACACATGCAACTAAAATCTGAACCGTGTTTATTGCATCCGTCATCGCAAATGTTTTGCACCTTTTTGATGAGTTTTTTACACCACCGTTTGCGATTATGGCATCGCACACAGTTTCGTCGAAGGGTCTCTTATCGTAGTGTCGCGTTTGGACCATCCTGTAGTAGTGTTGGTTGAATTATAGAATGCTCTTTGCACTTCACTTATATCTTTTGAGTATGGCTTTGTAAAATGCTTCATGTGCTTCAATTATATCATTTGAAGTTTGGATGCCTGTTTCTCTACACATAGAAAACCATTATTTGTAGAATGCTCTTTTGCTTCACTTATATTTATTAGAGCGAGATCTTTTATTGAATGAATTAAACTCTCTTGCTTCACTTATATCTATTTAGAGAGTTAACAGCTATTGGTCATTCACATGGTTAGTCATAAAATCCTACATAAAACTTGTCGATCACTGAGTATGATATGTTTGATTCCTTGCAATAGTATTGCAATATTGAGGTGGTAATACACGGGCATGCTAGTAAAAGAATTAAAGTTGAGTATTAATAATGGTGTTAAGTGAAGTAAGTCTTTACGCAAGTAAATCCTCAGCCATGTAAAGTGGTGGCCGCTGACATTAGTGATATGTCTCCAACTTATCTATAATTTATGAAGTATTCATGCCATGTTTACAATAATTTTATATGGTTTTGGTATGATTTGAATGGAACTAACCCAGACTGGCATTGTTTTCAGCAGAACTCCCGTGGTGTTGTTTTTTGTGCAGAAATCAAAGTTCTCCAAATGAGTTGAAACTTTTTGACGATATTTTTTTTGGAACAAAAGAGGTACTAGAAGCTTTGTGTGTGTGGGGGGGGGGCAGAAGGTGAAGGAGGTAAGCACAACCCACCAGGGCGCGCGTGCTGCCTTGCCCGTGTGCTGGTGTCTCGTGGGGCCCTCGAAGCCCATCTTCGCGTGAAACCAACACCAAAAAATCCTATAAATACAGAAACCCCCGGAAATAACCCTAGATTAGAAGTCCCGCCGTCGCGAGCCTCTATAGCCATGAAAAACCAATCTATACCCCGTTTCGGCACCCCGCTGGAGGGGGAAATCATCATCGGTAGCCATCTTCATCATCCTGGCGGCCGCCATGATGAGGAGGGAGTGGTCCACTCTCGGGGCTGAGGGTTTGTACCAGTAGCTATGTGTTTAATCTCTCTCTCTCTCTCTCTCTCTCTCTCTCTCTCTCTCTCTCTCTCTCTCGTGTTCTTGATTTTGCATGATCTTGATGTATCGCGAGCTTTGTTAATATAGTTGGATCATATGGTGCTTCTCTGTCTCTATCTTGTTGTGATGAATTGAGTTTTCCCTTTGAGATTTTGTTTTATCAAATTGAATATTTTTAT
>NC_041389.1:224472923-224552264 GCF_002162155.2 Triticum dicoccoides | reverse complement strand
CCAATCTATACCCCGTTTCGGCACCCCGCTGGAGGGGGAAATCATCATCGGTAGCCATCTTCATCATCCTGGCGGCCGCCATGATGAGGAGGGAGTGGTCCACTCTCGGGGCTGAGGGTTTGTACCAGTAGCTATGTGTTTAATCTCTCTCTCTCTCTCTCTCTCTCTCTCTCTCTCTCTCTCTCTCTCTCGTGTTCTTGATTTTGCATGATCTTGATGTATCGCGAGCTTTGTTAATATAGTTGGATCATATGGTGCTTCTCTGTCTCTATCTTGTTGTGATGAATTGAGTTTTCCCTTTGAGATTTTGTTTTATCAAATTGAATATTTTTATGGATTTGAGAGCACTTGATGTATCATATTGATTCACTTGATATATGTTTTGGCACTCAACTCACAGATTCCTGAGGTGACATTGGGGTAATCTATGCATAGGGGTTAATGCGCGCTTTCGTCCTTGTTTTTCCGGTAGAAATCTTGGGACACTCTTTGTGGTTCTTTGTGTTGGATTGAGTATTATGAATCTGAAATTGTTTGATGCATATCGCATATTCAACTCACGGATACTCGTGGTGACATTGGAGTATCTAGGTGACATTAGAGTTGGTTGATGTGTATCATATGGTGTTATTTTAGTACGAACTCTTGGATAGATTGATCGGAAAGGATAACTTTGAGGTGGTTTTGTACCCTACAGACAATTTCATCTTATGTTCTTCGCTAGATAAGAACTTTGGAGTGATCCTTCATATCACGTTGAGAGAGGGTTATATGATCCAATTATATTAGCATTGTTGTGAGATTGCACTAGTGAAAGTACGGACCCTAGGCCTCATTTTCAAGCATTGCAATACCGTTTGTGCTCACTTTTTTTACTTGCTACCTTGTTTTTTTATTGTTCCTATTACAACAATCAGTATCTACTGTCATTATTGCATTTGTATCACCATCTCTTCACCGAACTAGTGCACTGTCAGGACCCCAATCCTATGCCACACCGATCTAGCATGTAACACCTCATATCACTTTGCGGCCTCACGCACGGTATTCCCACGAGTGTAGCCTTACCAGGCCCGGGACTGTTTGCGCCTTTAGGCTCACGTATATGATAGTGTCGCTAGCATCCATATGACAAAGAACCCGGGATGACATGGCTAGTTGTAAACCCAAAGTGGCACTAACTTACAGGGACAAGCATACATGACCCAGCAATGAACGTGTCGGTCATCAGCGAGTGAATCCAGGCTATAGCAACTGGGCTAGCAGGACTCCGGTAAACCGGGCTGTAGCAGGCTAACAGGACTCCGGTAGTCATCGCGTGACATTTCCCCGTAGGGACAGACACAGGAATGAAGACGGACACATGCCGACCAGCCTAAGTGTTCCGGAGCAGTAGCAAGCTACCAAGGCTTAGTGGAAGCACTAGGAGACATTTCCCGGTAAGAGAGGCTACCAAGGATAAACAGCTAGATAGTCAGATCCCACACATACCAAGCATTTCAATAACATACACATAATATGCTCGATATGTGCAAATACAACATGGCATCACAACATGACTCTACAACTCAAGTATTTATTCATTAGGCTCCGAGGAGCAAGATATTACAAACATGGGTCTCTCGACCCAGCATTCAGAGCATACAAGTCAAAGCACAAGCGGAAGCTTAACATGTCTGGGCACAGACATCTATAAATGAAAAAGGCTGAGAAGCCTGACTATCTACCAGATCCTGCCAAGGGCACAAGATCGTAGTTGAGGTAACAAGCTAAACGTCAAAGTCCACGCGGAACTACTAGCGAGACCAAAGTCTCTCTGCAAAACATAAAATAGGCAAACGTGAGTCAAATGTACCCAGCAAGACTTACATCAGAACTAGCTACATATGCATCATTATCAACAAGGGGATGGTGGGGTTTAACTGCAGCAAGCCAGCTTTGACTCGGTGGCTATCCTGAACTACGACTGCAAGTAACTCTTTTGAGGTGGCGCACACAAGTCCACATATTCACCATATCAATACACCACTATGGATCCGCTTCCGTCTCCCTACGAGAACGCCATCCATATCACTCACGCTTATCTTGCGCATTTCAAAGTATCCACTTTCACTTGTCTATGAACTGTATAGGCAACCCAGAAGTCCTTTACTACAAACACGGCTATTCGAATAGATGATGTTAACCCTGCAGGGGTGTACTTCTTCACACACGCTCTCACGACTTACCGCCGTTTACACAACATGTACTTGGCAACCTTCAAGCGAAAGCCCAACGAGGGTGTCGGCCACGACCTACCTAAACACTCAAGTCTCTAGTCCAGGTTTATCGCCTATTCAGGTTCCATCCACAGGGAGTCCGGCCGAAGTTTCCACATACGGCCCCGAACGATGTGTGCAGGGTTCCCGAGACACCAAACGGGCGCCCGGTACACCGTGCCACATGCCTACCGCATCACAGCCCACCCCTCGGGTCAGCGCTGCGCACGGCCTCCGGCATACTACAAACACCAGAAACTACTTGCAACTCCTGGACAGAGGACAAGGGTGATTAAGAAGCCGAGAGGGTCCATTGGTTTCGGGCCCAATGCGTGGTAGTAGCTGTTTCATGTATCACAAACACAGAACTCAGTTCCTGAGGACGGCTTCAATGATACAACCCACCATGTACTCCTACATGGCCTCTCACTGCTACCTTTACCAAATCATGTTCACACACTTAGCTCACACATAGTAGGGCATGTTCACACACCTCTGATTCATCCCCGATGAATCAGACCTGACTCAACTCTAAGCAGTAGCAGGCATGACAAACAAGCATGAATGAGTAGGCACAACAGGGCTCAAACAACTCCTACTCATGCTAGTGGGTTTCATCTATTTACTGTGGCAATGACAGGTCATGCAGAGGATAAAGGGGTTCAGCTACCGCAGCAAGTACCAGATGAATCGTTGTTGTCCTAATGCAGTAAAAGAGAGCAGGAGCGAGAGAGTAGGATTGTATCGGAATGAACAAGGGGGTTTTACTTGCCTGGCACCTCTGAAGATAGTATTGTTCTTCATTGGTGCCATCGATCACATCGTTGGTACACATCTACAGAGAGGGGGCAAGCACTGACAAACAAAGAAGAAACACAATCAATGCAATGCACAATATGTTGCATGATCATGACATGGAAGAATGAGTGTGTTGGGTTAATGCAACTACAACCAGATGGATTTGAGCCATTTTGAACCAAAAGTTCAATCCCAAACTCAACTAATGAATTTAAATAGTGCCTTATAATGTTTTGCACTAAATAGCAAGGTTAAGTTCCTTTAACTTGCATCAAACCAGTACAGATTGATAGATTGGATTTTTCTGATAATTTTTCTTATATAACTTATTTCATTCTGAGCTACGGTTGATTTTATATGATTTTTAGAAGTTTTGGGTATTTTGTGAGAATAATAAATCATTTCTGATTTATTTCGAAATTCCAGAAAATAATTATTGCGTCAGCCTAACGTCATGATGATGTCAGCAAGTCAACATGGCTGGTCCGGGTCAAATCTGACCAGTGGGGCCCACTGGTCAGTGACTCAGGGCTGGTTAGGGTCGCAGACAGGTGGGCCTGGTTAATGGCCACGCCAGCAGGGTCAACCCCGACATGTGGGTCCCGGTGGGTTATAGTTAAACTAAGTAGAAATAAAGCTGGGGTTAATTGGGGCGTAGGGCCCATGCGTCAGTGTCCCAGAGGGTTAGTTAACTGGTCATTAGTGGCTAATGACAGCGCCACGTCAGCTCACCGGAGACTAACCGGCGATGGCCACGGCCGACGGCGAAGGTGCACCGTGCGCTCGCTACGGAGCACCATTCGATGCGCGGTTTTCTCCTACGGGTTCCTGGGAGTGAGGCGCATCCAAAGAGACAAGCGGCAACACCTGGGTTGGCCGGAGCTGATGGCGGCGAGCTCTTTTGCGGCCGCCGGAGTTCGGTTGCGCGCGGGATCATGTTTCAGTGTGTAGAAGAGCGGGGCAAGGGGCTAGGAGGGTGCTACACATTGCGGGGAGTAGGTTGGACACTCCAGGGTGACCATTTGGTCACCGGAGCATCATCGACGGCGAGCTCAGGCGGCGGTGCATTTCGGTCATCAAGGGGGCGACGGCTACAACGATCAAACGAAGAGGGGAAGAGGGGGAAACGGTGGCGGAGCTCACAGCGGTGCCGTATGGATGGTTAGAGGGCTCGGGGACGTCCTGCGTGCGGTGGATCGACGACGATGGTGGCCGGAGCCCGAGGTGGAAGACGACAGCAATGGCGATGTTGCTGGCCTCCCGGGGTCGCGTGCTTTGGCGTGCAGCTCTACGGCGTCGAGGCGGAGCTCGTGGGGGCGCTGGCTGGCGTGGGGATGCTGGTGGCCATGATAACGACGAGCGGCGGCGACGGCTCCGCTCGGCTTCGGGAGAGAGAGCGAGAGAGGCGGGGCAGGGAGAGACGGGAGCACTCGAGGGGGTCCAGGGGTCTGTGTGGCAACGCCAGAGGCGTCCAGGGCGTCGAGGCAGCAGTGGGAAGCAGGAGGTGGCTTGGCACGTGGCCAGCGCGCGACGAGCACGCGCCCGTCCTCCTGGTAGAGGAGGAAGACGACAGGGGAGGAGGCGGTGGTGGGCTGGGCCGGCCAGCTACAGTGCTCGGCCGGTTGGTGGGCTGCACAGGTGAGGTCAGGTAAGATTCTCTCTCTCTCTCTTTTATTTCCCGTTTTTCTATTTCCGTCATTTGTTTTGATAATAAAATACCAACCAAAACACTTTGGTTAATTCTGTAAATTTTTGTGAGGAATATTTGAATTATTCTCAAACCACACAACAAATTTCAGAATATTTGGAGCAACCAATATTTAATGGCAAGTTTTAAACTCCAACTCAAATACCATAATGATTTAATTCAATGTCCAAAATGTCCTGGAAAAATATGCATTATCTTTGGTAGAGGCTTTCACCTTTTCCCATAAATCATGAACATTTTATAAGGATATTTTGAGTTCATTGAGAATATTTTGATTGAACCTATTTGAGTTCTTCTGGTGCTAGGGTTTTATCATCCCCATTTCAGCTTTAATTGAAAATTATCATGATGCAAGATGATCACTGATGCAACTAATTACAGCCAACATTCTAGGTTTGTGACAACTCGCCCCCACTAAACAAGAATCTCGTCCCGAGATTCAAGCGTAGGGTAAGATGAAGGGGGAACGCAAACTAACACAATCTTCACGATCCAGGGTGCACTTCATAAGAATGCTGATTCGATCACCATTATTGTCTCGAAGTCTTGCTCCAGGAACTCCTACCAACATGACATCGAGAGGGAAAAGAAACTCTAGAAGGATCAATCTTCTCGAAGATCGAGCAACTCAAGATCAACTCACGGAATGAGACATAGAAACATCTCTCAAGCTGAGACACGAAACACATATCTAGAGGGATGGAGTGGAACAGATGACGAGGGTTCACTAGGTAAACAACAGTTCCATGCTTAAGAAGGTGGTGAATGGTTGTCAACATAGCGAGGAGTTGAATTGCCATGATACCATAACGAGACATCTTAGAGGAGGTGACTCGTGAAATCATCCCTTAAGTGGTAAAAAGAATTACTTTTGATTCAGTGATCATTAAAACTCTTTATCCTAGCTTAAGGCAAATCGTAATCGATCATTTGAAGGAGTCTGGCTGAATGACATACTCGGACTAGTATGGATGATGTGGATTACCTTGTTGAAGACAATGCCATAGATGATTTTGCTTATCATCGGAGATTGATGGGGCCTGTGGGAGAATGGCACATTGGCGGTGCAAGCTAGGAACAAAATGCAAATGCTGGGAATGATTCTGGTAACTGGGGAGAAACCCAATAGTAGAGAGTGAGTCCGCTGTTTGAAAAGTTGTAGCATAACCAAGGAAACTGAGAGCACTATGCAATTAATGCCGACGATAAAACCTAGCACTTGCACGTGCTCTCATGAACTTGAGCATTTCCATATTCATCAAGGTTTAATCAATATCCGTGTCAAGGATCCTGGCAACACAACATACTACCATGATGAATGTTGGTGGAGGATGCAGATGCAAAGGAAGATAACACTTTGTCAGATTTCACCTTAGCGAGGCCAACGGAAACCGAATCTGGATGATCGATCGAGAGACATTTAGCACTCTGCTTCAAATGTTCTCCTTGATGTGCTAGCGCAACCCATTTATTAAAATGGTTTGGTACCTAGAATCATCAAGTAAAAGGTCGGACTTCGGGAGCACAAGAATCCATAAGGATTAACTACGGAGGTAAATCCTATGAAATCCTCATTGGGAGGTGGCCAACTTTCTTCAATCGAGATACTACAATAATAGGTCTTTCGGCTGGGTGTGTTGGCCACGACATCCACTTTACCGGTTATCGAGGGACCAATATTATAGTTCTTGGAAAATGCTCCAACCATCATATCTGCCTGAGATTCAGATCTGGTTGGTGTCAGGATATTCCAGACTCATCGAGTCTAGAAAGAAAAATGAAAGTTTGCAACATAAATCGACGAGACGACGTTGCGAGATTCTCGGGAAATGGACTGCGGTGGTAAGCTCCAAAACATGAGCTGGTTCTGCTACAAACATGTGAACAGGTTGTCCCAGACAAGCATGGCCACGTAGTAGTCTTACAATTAAACACTACCGATTTCAGGTGGGAACCATCATCGAGGATAATGAAGTCCTTGATTAAGCCTGGGTTAGCTCTCAAAAGGAACTCCTCCTGGAGCAAATCAGTCAGTGGCTTGGTGTGCTAGGGATACATATAGAGTGAAGGTTGCAAGTCTTCAAACCACAGAATACTTCGTACGTATGCATGACTGATTTGGAATGATTCCAAAGGAAGAAACATTGACTTTCTCGAATTCACGGCGGCAACTTGCATCGAATGCACACGAACTGGAGAGAGTCACTTCTTACCTCCGAACATATGCTTCATGAGCTAGCATGAAGAGATGCTTTCGAAAGTTTCTAATACTAGCTGGATGTTCAACACAAATCATGGAGAAGATAACAATGTTGTTGATGGGCTCAACAACAATTCATCCCGGTTTCCATGAAGATGGAATTCCATAATTATGTGAACAAGGTGGTAGCATTGGTCAGACCAAAGGATATAATGGTGTATGCCCAAGGAATCAACCACGAGTAAGACAACATTACGAACATCGTTGGTTCTGATTTGATTTGAGCATAACCCAAACTCAAATCAAAGTTTTGGCAAGACAATAGATCCAATAATTGACCATGAGGTTCAATCAAGGAAGATATCATATATCTTCAACACACACACACACACACACACACACACACACAACATATCCCTTGAAATGAACTAAGCTGGCAAGCTTTTGTCTTCCAACTCTCCAAGTTACTGTTTAGCTTAACCAACTAGCTCAGGGGGTAACCAACACAGATTCTTCAAGAATGGTTGATTTACAAGAAACCAACTTGATCACGAACTCAACATAGCGGTCAGGTGACAACCTAGTAACACTTCTGAGAAGATATTCGGAAAATCACGAACCACCAATATGTTACTAAGCTCGAGAACAATCTTGCTTTTCAGGGCAAGACGATATGATCAAATAAGCAAGGGATTGGCATAGCCCTAACTTATTGATAGAGGAGTGCTCCAGAGATATGGACTAGGTAACACGATCAACCTTAGGATGGTGATTCAAAAACCAACACGCTAAGGATGAAATTATTGTCCTTTAACTACCAAGTAACAGGGTTGCTAGGAGTATTGATTTCACACATCACGATTCACTTGTCGGCACTCCGGTTGCATTAACACGGGGACCGAGGAATGAATAACGACGGCGAGAAGTATCACTGTATCAAGAGTTCATAGGGTGGTGTGCAATTCCCATGACATTCTTGACATAAGACGGTAATAATTCAGGGTAGAACACAATCAAAAGCTGGATTAGCATTTTGATCTGCAGAATACAACTGCTTTGGCCCAATCTTGGATATGGGAGAGGTACTGGAGTTTGTTTCTCCTAGTCATTCCGAAATAGAATGGCTTGACGGACCTCAAGAATAATAGGCATCGATGCACGTGTGCACAACTACTCCTGACTATCAATTGATAAACGAGGCCAGAAAACAACTAAAGGGGGACAACTCAAAGGAACATATGATTTTCTGGGTTGTGGATGCATAGATTAGCATGTCGAAGAAGTTCAACATATTTCTTCCGGATAATCCATGCAAAAAGGTAGAACTGGCAGAGTCATGATATAGAATGGAGAACTCATCGAGATCACTCTGGTTGTGATCTTTTGGTTCAAAAGAACTTCTGCCATAATGGCTCATGGTATGGGAAGAACTATATACCACGGATCTCGAGGACTATCGCAAAGGTTACTAATAACCTAAGGAACTAGCAAACACTATCAACATGAGGTAAATAAGATGAATCTCGGGTTCAAGAACCCATGAATAGAATACCTACCAACTAAATGGCATCACGGAATGCTTTCGAGAATGATGGCCAGAATCATCACACTGGGACACGGAACATGGCTAGATTACTAGGTGATACTCTATACATCTAGGGTCATAACAATAGCTCCAACATAAATGCCGAGGTAGTACCTCAACTCACCGTTTAGTGTGGTTAACCTGGCCAGAAGGTCATCGAAAACAGAGGGAAAGGATTTTGCAATTGCATCAGATTATTTAGAAACCTGGGATGACTCGGACAACATAACGACTGTAAATACTCAAAAAGATTGGATACATGCTACAAAAATGGTGGCATAGCCACCCAGAAGCCCAATATCAAGGTTTCGAGATCAACAGTTAACATACAGAAGTAGTAGGAACTGAACCGAGGTTTAAGTCCAAAAATTCTATAAGTCTACGGATTAGTAACACGTGATCCTGATAGAAAGAAGAGATAGCCTAGTTCCTTAACCCCGTAGGAAGGATAAGATGACTCGGATCAGAAGGGCATAAGGTATAAGGAGTAAAAGAGCCTTACGTTCCATCCCACAATCAATTCCCCTACATAACTAAAGAATTTCTAGACTCAACTTCGACCAGTTTGGCTTGGTAATCCTACAGGCAGTCAGGCTCTGATACCAAAGCTGTCAGGACCCCGATCCTATGCCACACCGATCTAGCATGTAACACATCATATCACTTTGCGGCCTCACGCACGGTATTCCCACGGGTGTCGCCTTACCAGGCCCGGGACCGTTTGCGCCTTTTGGCTCACGTATATGATAGTGTCGCTAGCATCCATATGACAAAGAACCAGAGCTGACATGGCTAGTTGTAAACCCAAAGTGGCACTAACTTAAAGGGATAGGCATACATGACCCAGCAACGAACGTGTCGGTCATCAGCGAGTGAATCCGGGCTGTAGCAACCGGGCTAGCAGGACTCCGGTAAACCGGGCTGTAGCAGGCTAACAGGACTCCGGTAGTCATCGCGTGACATTTCCCCATAGGGACAGACACAGGAACAAAGAAGGACACATGCCGGACAGCCTAAGTGTTCCGGAGCAGTAGCAAGCTACCAAGGCTCAGTGGAAGCACTAGGAGACATTTCCCGGTAAGAGAGGCTACCAAGGATAAACAACTAGATAGTCAGATCCCACACATACCAAGCATTTCAATAACATACACACAATATGCTCGATATGTGCAAATACAACATGGCATCACAACATGACTCTACAACTCAAGTATTTATTCATTAGGCTCTGAGGAGCGAGATATTACAAACATGGGTCTCTCGACCCAGCATTCAGAGCATACAAGTCAAAGCACAAGCAGAAGCTTAACATGTCTGGGTACAGACATCTATAAATGAAAAAGACTGAGAAGCCTGACTATCTACCAGATCCTGCCGAGGGCACAAGATCGTAGCTGAGGTAACAAGCTAAACTTCGAAGTCCACGCGGAACTACTAGCGAGACCGAAGTCTCTCTGCAAAACATAAAATAGGCAAACATGAGTACAAATGTACCCAGCAAGACTTACATCAGAACTAACTACATATGCATCATTATCAACAAGGGGATGGTGGGGTTTAACTGCAGCAAGCCAGCTTTGACTCGGTGGCTATCCTGAACTACGACTGCAAGTAACTCTTTTGAGGTGGCGCACACGAGTCCACATATTCACCATATCAATACACCACTATGGATCTACTTCCGTCTCCCTACGAGAACGCCATCCATAGCACTCATGCTTATCTTGCGCATTTCAAAGTATCCACTTTGACTTGTCTATGAACTGTATAGGCAACGCAGAAGTCCTTTACCACGGACACGGCTATTCGAATAGATGATGTTAACCCTGCAGGGGGGTATTTCTTCACACACGCTCTCACCACTTACTGCCGTTTACACGACATGCACTCGGCAACCTTCAAGCAGAAGCCCAACAAGGGTGTCGGCCACGGCCTACCTAAACATTCAAGTCTCTAGTCCAGGTTTATCGCCTATTCAGGTTCCATCCGCAGGGAGTCCGGCCGAAGTTTCCACATACGGCCCCGAATGATGTGTGCACGGTTCCCGAGACACCAAACAGGCGCCCGGTACACCGTGCCACGTGCCTACCGCATCACAGCCCACCCCTCGGGTCAGCGCTGCGCACGGCCTCCAGCATACTACAAACACCAGAAACTACTTGCAACTCCTGGACAAAGGACAAGGGTGATTAAGAAGGCGAGAGGGTCCATTGGTTTCGGGCCCAATGCGTGGTAGTAGCTGTTTAATGGATCACAAACACAGAACTCAGTTCCTGAGGACGGCTTCAATGAGACAACCCACCATGTACTCCTACATGGCCTCTCATTGCTACCTTTACCAAATCGTGTTCACACACTTAGCTCACACATAGTAGGACATGTTCACACACCTCTGATTCATCCCCGATGAATCAGACCTGACTCAACTCTAAGCAGTAGCAGGCATGAAAAACAAGCATGAATGAGTAGGCACAACAGGGCTCAAACAACTCCTACTCATGCTAGTGGGTTTCATCTATTTACTGTGGCAATGACAGGTCATGCAGAGGATAAAGGGGTTCAGCTACCGCAGCAAGTACCAAATGAATCGTTGTTGTCCTAATACAGTAAAAGAGAGCAGGAGCGAGAGAGTAGGATTGTATCGGAATGAACAAGGGGGTTTTGCTTGCCTGGCACTTCTGAAGATAGTATAGTTCTTCATCGGTGTCATCGATCACATCGTCGGTACACGTCTACTGAGAGGGGGCAAGCACCGACAAACAAAGAAGAAACACAATCAATGCAATGCACAATATGATGCATGATCATGACATGGCAGAATGAGTGTGTTGGGTTAATGCAACTACAACCAGATGGGTTTGAGCCATTTTGAACCAAAAGTTCAATCCCAAACTCAACTTATGAATTTAAATAGTGCCTTATCATGTTTTGCACTAAACAGCAAGGTTAAGTTGCTTTAACATCCATGAAACCAGTACAGATGGATAGATTGGATTTTTAAATTTTTCATATATAACTTATTTCATTCTGGGCTATGGTTGATTTTATATGATTTTCAGAAGTTTTGGGTATTTTCTAAGAGTAATAAATCATTTCTGATTTATTTCGAAATTCCAGAAAATAATTATTGCATCAGCCTGACGTCATGATGATGTCAGCAAGTCAACATGGCTGGTCCGGGTCAAATTTGACCAGTGGGGCCCACTGGTCAGTGACTCAGGGCTGGTTAGGGTCGTAGACAGGTGGGCCTAGTCAACGGCCACGCCAGCAGGGTCAACCCCGACATGTGGGTCCTGGTGGGTTATAGTTAAACTAAGCAGAAATAAAGCTGGGGTTAATTAGGGCGTGGGGCCCATGCGTCAGTGGCCCAGAGGGTTAGTTAGCTGGTCATTAGTGGCTAATGACAGCGCCTCATCAGCTCGCCGGAGGCTAACCAGTGACGGCCACGGCCAACAACGGAGGTGCGCCGTGCGCTCGCTACGGAGCACCATTCGATGTGCGATTTTCTCCTACGGGTTCCTGGGAGTGAGGCGCATCCAAAGAGACAAGCGACAACAGCTGGGGTGGCCGGAGCTGATGGCGGTGAGCTCTTTTGCGGCTGCCGGAGTTCGATTGCGCGCGGGATCGCGTTTCAGTGCGTAGAAGAGCGGGGCAAGGGGCTAGGAGGGCGCTACGCATTGCAGGGAGTAGGTTGGACACTCCAGGGTGACCATTTGGTCACCGGAGTATCGTCGACGGTGAGCTCAGGCGGCGGTGCATTTCGGTCATCAAGGGGGCGACGGCTACGGTAGTCAAACGAAGAGGGGAAGAGGGGGAAACGATGGCGGAGCTCACAGCGGTGCCGTAGGGATGGTTAGCAGGCTCAGGGACGTCCTGCATGCGGCGGATCGACGACGATGGTGGTCGGAGCCCGAGGTGGAAGACGATAGCGATGGCAACGTTGCTGGCCTCCCGGGGCCGCGTGCTTTGGCGTGCGGCTCTACGACATCGAGGCGGAACTTGTGGGGGCGCCGACCGGTGTGGGGATGCTGGTGGCCACGATAACGACGAGCGGCGGCAACGGCTCCCCTCGGCTTCGGGAGAGAGAGCGAGAGAGGCAGGGCAGGGAGAGAGGGGAGCACTCGAGGGGGTCCAGGGGTCTGTGTGGCAATGCCAGAGGCGTCCAGGGCGTCGAGACAGCGGCGGGAAGCGGGAGGTGGCTCGACACGTGGCCAGCGCGCGACGAGCACGCGCACGTCCTCCTGGCAGAGGAGGAAGACGACAGGGGAGGAGGCGGTGGTGGGCTGGTTGGTGGGTTGCACAGGTGAGGTCAGGTAAGATTCTCTCTTTTATTTTCGGTTTTTCTATTTCTGTGATTTGTTTTGATAATAAAATACCAACCAAAACACTTTGGTTAATTCTGTAAATTTTTGTGAGGAATATTTGAATTATTCTCAAACCACACAACAAATTTCAGAATATTTGGAGCAACCAATATTTAATGGCAAGTTTTAAACTCCAACTCAAATACCATAATGATTTAATTCGATGACCAAAATGTCCTGGAAAAATATGCATTTTCTATGGTAGAGGCTTTCACCTTTTCCCATAAATCATGAACATTTTATAAGGATATTTTGAGTTCATTGAGAATAGTTTGATTGAACCTATTTGAGTTCTTCTGGTGCTAGGGTTTTATCATCCCCATTTCAGCTTTAATTGAAAATTAACATGATGCAAGATGATCACTGATGCAACTAATTACAACCAACATTCTAGGGCTGTGACATGCACCTATATAAATTACCATTGTATTTGGTGTGTTGGGGACACAAGAGACTCTTTGTTATTTGGTTGCAGGGTTGTTTGAGAGAGACCACCTTCATCCTACACCTCCCACGGATTGATTAATCTTAGGTCGTCCACTTGAGAGAAATTTGCTACTGTCCTAAAAAATTCTGCGCTTGGAGGCCCAACACGAGTCTACAAGAACAAGTTGTGTAGTAGACATCAAGCTCTTTTCCGGCACCATTGCCGGGGAGGTGAGTGCATGAAGGTATATCTTTAGATCTTGCAATTGAATCTTTTAGTTTCTTGTTTTATCACTGGTTTGGTTTATAAAACAAAAAAAATGGAATTGAGGTGGTCTCATATTATTCATCTTTATCATATCTTTCTTGAAAATGATGGAAAGGAAAATTGTGCTCAATTGATAGAAGAAGAATTCAATAAAATGTTTGGCATAAATGATGAGCATGATTGCAATGTTGTTAGTATGAATTATTTGAATATTCATGATGCTAACGATATGCAAAGCTATAAGCTTGGGGATGCTATGTTTGATGAAGATGATATTTTTAGTCCACCAAGTTTTCATGAGAAAATTTATTATGATGAAAGCATGCCTCCTATCTATTATTATTATGGTGATGACATGTATGCTATAAAGAATAATGATAACCATGAAACTTTTCATCATGATTTTAATGTTCAGTTTGATTATGTCAATCAAGTACCTCATGATAGTTATTTTTTTGAGTTTTCTCCCACTACTATTGGTGAGAAGAAATTTGCTTATGTGGGGAGCGATAAAATTTCTATGCTAGTGGATCATGAAAAGAATGATTTTTGTGATAGTTATATTGTTGAATTCATTCATGATTCTACTAAAAATTATTATGAGAGAGGAACATATGCTTTTACATATCTCACTAATATCAAGTTTCCTCTCTATGTGTTGAAAGTTTTGAAGTTATGCTTGTTTTGCCTTCCTAAGCTAGTTGATTCTTGATCCCATAAATTGTTTGCTCACAAAATACCTATGCATAGGAAGTTGGTTAGGATTAAATGTGCTAGTCATATGCCTCATGATGCTCTCTTTGTGTTTCAATTCTTATCTTTTACGTGAGCATCATTGAAATCATCCTGCCTAGCTAAAAAGGCATTAAAGAAAAGCGCTTGTTGGGAGACAACCCAACATTTACACCTACTGTTTTTGTGTGTTAACATGATTAAGCTAATGTAGTAATCATTTTTTATAGTTTTTTCAATAAAGTGCCAAGTAAAGCCTTTGGGATAGTGTGGATGATAGTTGACTTGATTCTGTGCAAAAATAGAAACTTTTGCGCGCAGTTATGGAAATTTTTAAATTCACAGAAATGTGCTTTTGCGCTGATTTTTTATAGATGATTGATATATAAATCCCCTACGTTTTACTAATTTTCAGAATTTTTGGAGTAGCAGAAGTATGGTCCTTGTTCAGATTACTACAGACTGTTCTGTTTTTGACAGATTCTGTTTTTTTTGAGAACTTCTGTTTTTTTGACAGATTCTGTTTTTGACAGATTTTGTTTTCAATGCATAGTTTGCTTGTTTTCTAGTTTCTATGGCTTATATTGGTCAATATAAACTGTAGAAATGATAAGGTATAGTAGGCATTCTGCGAGAACAATTATGAATCTTGTCTTTAACAGTACCAAAGTGAATGTTTTGCTCTTTACCATACTAACCTATCTCACGAAGTTCCGTTAAGTTTTGTGTGATTGAAGTTTTCAAATTTTGGGTGAGATATCGATATGAGGAGAATAAGGAGTGACAAGAACCTAAGATTGGGGACTCACAAGGCACCCCCAAGGTAATATTCAAGGAAGATCCAAGCAAGTAAGCTTGGGGATGCCCCGGAAGGCATCCCCTCTTTCGTCTTCAACATTATCGGTAACCTAACTTGGAGCTATATTTTCATTTGTCACATGATATGAGTTTTACTTGGAGCGTCATTTTATTTTGTTGATATTTTCTTGCTGTTGTTTATAATAATGTTTTGTGTCTTTCATTTCAATAGAAGTGTTTAGGATAGCCTTTACCATACTTATTTTGCAAGTCTTTATGTGGCTGTTTGAAAACAGAAAGTTGCACACTAGTGCGTGAATTGTTAAAAAATGTCAGAATGTGATAAAATGTTGAATTGTTTTTTCACAATAATCTATGATAAATTTTCTATAGTGTGATAAATTTTTAGAATTTTTGGGGTTAAGAAGTATGAATATTCTTGCATCCTTTACAGACTGTCCTGTTTTGATAGATTGCTGCTATGTTTGCATTGTTTGCATATGTTTGCTTGTTGAATGATTCTATTTGTGGATAGGAGTATTATATATGCAGATGCATTTAGTATGCAATGTTAAATAATAATTTTAGTGATTTGCTACAGTAGAGAATGATAAGGTTTTGCATTGATTTATACTAACTTATCTCATGAGTTCTTGTTGAGTTTTGTGTTGATGAAGTTTTTAAGATTTAGGGAAACCGTGATATAAAAGGAATTAAGGAGACACAAAAGCTCAAGCTTGGGGATGCCTAAGGCATCCCAAGATAATATTTCAACAAGTCTCAAGCATCTAAGCTTGGGGATGCCCTGGTAGGCATCCCACCTTCCTTCATCAATAATTAGTATTAGTTGAACCCAAGTTTTTGCTTCTTCAGATGAGTTGTGCTATTTTTGGAATGTCATTTATTTTGTTTTGCTTGAAGTTTTAATGAAATACTTAGATTTGAAAGTTTTAAAATGAGAGAGAGTCCTCAAATGGCTACCCATCTACTTAACTACTGGCTTGATCTTCACTTATATCTTTTTGGAGTAGTTTGTCATTTACTCTCGTTCTTCACTTATATCCTATGAGTAAATTGTTGAATGAATTAAATATCATGAAGTTGAAATTATATGTTCATATCATGCCTAGTAGAGGCTTCACATTGGGTTTAGAAAGTGAAAACTTTTGAAGCTTGACAATCACAATATTGGTCATACAAGCAATTCATGAATGATTGGCATAAGGAAGAGAACTTTCACATACAAATATATTACCTTGGACATCTTCTATGATTGTGAATACCCATTAATTATTTTCAAACTTGAGCAAATTAGTTGAAGTTGGATGATACGTCCATTTTGCATCATGATTACCTACTGTTATTTATAATGTTTTATGCATAATAATGCTTTTTGGAGTAATTCTAATGCCTTTTCTCTCATAATATGCAAGGTTCACACCAAGAAGGAGAATACCGGCAGCTGGAATTCTGGACCTACAAAAGCTACGCCTGGCCACCTATTCTGCACAACTCCAAATGAGCTAAAACTTCACAAAGAATTTTTATGGAATATATAAGAATTATTGGAGCAAATAACTATCAGAGGGGGCCCACCAGGTGGGCACAACCCACCTGGGCGTGCCAGGGCCCCCAGGTGCGTACTGGTGGGTTGTGCCCTCCTCGGCCCACCTTCGGTGCCCTTCTTCTGGTATATAAGTCATTTTGACCTAGAAAAAAATAAGGATAGGACTTTCGGTATGAAGTGCCGCCGTCTTGAGGCGAAACTTGGCCAGGAGCACTTTTGCCCTCCGGCGGAGCAATTCCGCCAGGGGAACTTCCCTCCCAGAGGGGGAAATCATCGTCATCCTCATCACCAATAACTCTCCCATCTTGGGGAGGGCAATCTCCATCAACATGTTCAACATCACCATCTCCTCTCAATACCTAGTTCATCTCTTGTTTTCAATCTTTATACTGGAACGTTAGATTGGCGCTTGTGGGTGACTAGTAGTGTTGATTACATCTTGTAGTTGATTACTACATGCATGGTTTATTTGGTGGAAGATTATATGTTCGGATCCATTATTGTCATGGGAAACCACGACCACATATGGGGCCATGAGCCCCTTTTGGTTTGGCGGGGGGATGGGCACGTTGCAAAAAGAGCGGAGAAGCGTAACACATCATGATAGAGCCCACACGGGCAGTTTTATCTAGGTTCAGGCCGCCGCGAGGTGTAAAACCATACTCCTGCTTTGGTGGATTTATAGTGGAAAAGCGCAGCGCTCTTGCCCGGCAAGGTTGCCTCTGGGCGAGAGTGGTGATAACCCACACGTATAGGGGATCACAAAAGTTTTCGAGGGTAGAGTATTCAACCCAAATTTATTGATTCGACACAAGGGGAGCCAAAGAATATTCTCAAGTATCAGCAGCTGAGTTGTCAATTCAGCCATACCCAAAAGACTTAATATCTGCAGCAAAGTATTTAGTAGCAAAGTAGCATGGAAGTAACGGTAACGGTGGCAAAAGTAATAGTAGTAGTATTGTAGCAATCATAACAGTGGCAACGGAAAAGTAACTTAGAAAAGATCAATATGTGAAAAGCTCGTAGGGAATGGACCAATGATGGATAATTATGTCAGATGGAATTCATCATGCAATGGTTATAACATAGGATGACACAGAACTAGCTCCAATTCATCAATATAATTTAGGCATGTATTGCGAATATAGTCATACGTGATTATGGAAAAGAACTTGCATGACATCTTTTGTCCTACCCTCCCATGGCAGCGGGGTCCTAATGGAAACTAAGGGATATTAAGGCCTCCTTTTAATAGAGTACCGGACCAAAGCATTAGCACTTAGTGAATACATGAACTCCTCAAACTATGGTCATCACCGGGAAGTGTCTCGACTATTCTCACTCCAGGGTTGCCGGTTCATAACACGTAGTAGGTGACTATAACTTGCAAGATAGGATCAAGAACACAAATATATTCATGAAAACATAGTAGGTTCAGATCTGAAATCATGGCACTCGGGCCCTAGTGACAAGCATTAAGCATAGCGAAGTCATAGCAACATTAATCTTAGAACATAATGGATACTAGGGATCAAACCCTATCAAGACTAACTCGATTACATGGTAAATCTCATCCAACCCATCATGGTCCAGCAAGCCTACGATGAGATTACTCATGCACGGCGGTGAGCATCATGAAATTGGTAATGGTGGATGGTTGATGATGACGATGGCGACGGATTCCCCTCTCCGGAGCCCAAAACAGACTCCAGATCTGCCCTCTCGAGGAAGAACATGGCTTGGAGGCGGCTCCGTATCATAAAATGCGATGAATCCTTCTCTCTAATTTTTTTCTCCCCGAACGTGAATATACGGAGTTGGAGTTCAGGTCAGTGGAGGTCCAGGGGGCCCACAAGGATGGAGGGCACGCCCCCCACCCCTGTGGCCAGGGTGTGGGCCCCCTTCGGTTGATCGTTTCACCAATATTTTTTATTAATTCCAAAAATCATCTCCGTGAAGTTTCAGGTCATTCCGAGAACTTTTATTTCTGCACAAAATAACACCAAGGCAATTCTGCTCAAAACGGCGTCAGTCCGGGTTAGTTCGATTCAAATCATGCAAGTTGGAGTCCAAAACAAGGGCAAAAGAGTTTGGAGAAGTAGATACGTGGAGACGTATCAACTCCCCCAAGCTTAACCCATTGCTTGTCCTCAAGAAATTCAGTTGACAAACTGAAAGTGATAAAGAAAAACTTTTACAAACTCTGTTTGATCTTGTTGTTGCAAATATGTAAAGCCATCATTCAAGTTTTCAGCATAGATTATGAACTAACCATATTCACAATAACATTTAGGTCTCACATTTACTCATATCAATGGCATAATCAACTAGCGAGCAATAATAATAAATCTCGGATGACAACATTTTCTCAAAACAATCATGATATGATATAACAAGATGGTACCTCGCTAGCCCTTTCTGAGACCGCAAAACATAAATGCAAAGCACCCTTGAAGATCAAGGACCGACTAGACATTGTAGTTCATGGTAAAAGAGATCCAGTCACAGTCATAATCAATATAAATGAATAACAATGCATACAAATGACAGTGGTGCTCTCTAACTGGTGCTTTTTTATAAGAGGATGACGACTCAACAATAAAAGTAAATAGATAGGCCCTTCGCAGAGGGAAGCAAGGATTTGCAGAGGTGCTAGAGCTCGACTTTTTAAATAGAGATAAATAATATTTTGAGCGGCATGCTTTGATTATCAACATAAAAACTAAGAGATCTTGGTATCTTCCATGGTACATACAGTATAGGTGGTTCCAAAACAGAATGGTAAAGTTTATACTCCCCCACCACCAACAAGCACACTCCACGGCTGGTCCGAAACAATGGGTACCGTCGAAATAACAATAGTCCTGGGGGAGTTTTGTTTGCAATTATTTTGATTTGGTTTGAGCATGGGACTAGGCATCCCATTTAACGGCCATTTTCTCTTGAATGATGAGCAGTGTCCACTCATCGTGAGAATAACCCGAATAACCCACCTAGCATGGAAGATATTGACAGCCCTAGTTGGTACATGAGCGATTCAAGCATACAAAACAGATTATCATTTGAAGGTTTAGAGTTTGGCACATGCAAATTTACTTGGAACGGCAGGTAAATACCACATATAGGAAGGTATGGCGGACTCATATGGAACAGCTTTGGGGTTTATGGAAGTGGGTGACAAGCAGTATTCCTGCTTAGTACAAGTGAGGACTAGAAAGAGACTGGGAAGCGACCAACTAGAGAGCGACAACAGTCATTAACATGCATTGAGATTAACCAACATTGAACGCAAGCATGCGTAGGATATAAATCACCATGAAAATAAATATCGTGGAGGCTATGTTGATTTTGTTTCAACTACTTTCGTGAACATGTGCCAAGTCAAGCCACTCGAATCATTCAAAGGAGGATACCATCCTATCATACTACATCACAACCATTTTAATTTTCATGTTGGCACGCAAGGTAACACATTATAAACTCCTAGATAATTAAGCATGGCATGAGTAACTATAATCTCTAATTGTCATTTCACTCATGTTTCACTCATAATGGGCTGAATCAGGAACGATGAACTAATCATATTTACAAAAACAAGATAGGTCGAGTTCATACCAGCTTTTCCTCATCTCAATCATTTCATCACATATCGTCATTATTGCCTTTCACTTGCACGACCGAACAATGGGATACTAATAATATTGCACGTGCATTGACTAAGATGGAATCTGCAAACATTTATTCAAAGGAGAAGACAAGGTAATATGGGCTCTTTGTTAGATCAACAATAATGCATATGAGAGCCAGTCAACATTTTCATCGTGGTCTTCTCCTCTCGACCCCCAAAGAAAAGAAAATAATTTCAAAGAAACACACTGAAATATTTTTGGAGTTTTTGTTTTTCTAAAGAAAATAAAACAAGAACGAAAAAAACTATTTACACGGGAAAGCTCCCAACAAGCAAAAGGAGAACGAGAAATCTTTTTTGTTTTCTTTTAATTATACTACTAAGCATGCATAGAAATTAAACTAACTACAACTATTTTTTGGTTTTTCTTAAGGTTTTTCAAACACACAAGAAGAAAGCAGGAAAAAGAAATAAACTATCATGGATAATACAATGAAAAACACAACTGAAATGAGTGTGTGAGCATGAATGTAATGTCGGTGAGAAATAAGTACTCCCCCAAGCTTAGGCTTTTGGCCTAAGTTGGTCTAAGGCCACGGCTGGCCTGGCGGATCTCCAAAGTTGTAGTCGGGGTTGTACTGAGGTGCAGCAGCTACTGCCTGAAGGGCTGCACCATGGAGGCGAGCAACCTCCACTGTTCTCTCATACTCGTTTTCCTCCTCTCTAGTTATAAAATATCTCTTATTTACCTGAAAGTTAAAGAAGGCAGGAGCAGTAAGGGTAACATGGATGACACACTGTCTATCAAAGATTAGTCAATACTGGAGGAATTGATTGTTCCTCTCAAGAAACTGGTAGCGTACCATAGCATCATAATCTAGAAAAGCAGGTGGCAACTCAATATCATACCCTCTTATGGGTACACCCAAGTAATTAGCTAACCGAGTTGCATAAATCCTGATGTCGCTTGAAGCTACGTCGGTATTTCCCCAATAAGGAAGGGATGATGCAGCACAACGGCGGTAGGTATTTCCCTTAGATGTGAAACCAAGGTTATCAAACCAGTAGAAGAACCAAGCAACACAACGTAAATAGCACCTGCACACAAATAACAACTTCTCACAACCCGACGTGTTAAAGGGGTTGTCAATCCCTTTCGGGGTACGACGCCTCAAGATAGGCAAAACGGACGTGAGGAATTTGTAGTAAATTGATAGATCGAATGCCAAATAAAATAAATGAGAATAAATTGCAGCAAGGTATTTTTGTATTTTTGGTTTAATATATCTGAAAATAATCGCAAAGGATCGCAAAGGCAAATATATGAGAAAGAGACCCTCGGGCCGTAGGTTTCACTAGTGGCTTCTCTCGAGAAAAATAGCAAACGGTGGGTGAACAAATTACTGATGGGAAATTGACAAAACTTCAAATACTCATGATGATATCCAAGCAATGATCATTTTATAGGCATCACGTCCAAGAATAGTAGACCGACTCCTGCCTGCATCTACTACTATTACTCCACACATCGACCGCTATCCAGCATGCATCTAGTGTATTAAGTTCATGAAAAAATAGAGTAATACAATAAGAACGATGACATGATGTAGACAAGATCCGTCTATATATTGCGTAGATATAGATCTCGTTGTTTTATCCTTAGTAGCAACGATACATACGTGTCGGCTCCCTTTCTATCACTGGGATCAAGCACTGTAAGATCAAACCCACAACAAAGCACCTCTTTCCATTGCAAGATAAATAGACCAAGTTGGCCAAACAAAACCCAAATATCAGAGAAGAAATATGAGGCTATAAGAAATCATGCATAAAAGAGATCAAAGAAACTCAAATACTTTCATGGATATAAAAAGATAGATCTGATCATAAACTCAAAGTTCATCGATCCCAACAAACACACCGCAAAAAGAGTTACATCATATGGATCTCCAAGAGACCATTGTATTGAGAATTCAAAGAGAGAGATGGAGCCATCTAGCTACTAACTACCAACCCGAAGGTCTACAAAGAACTACTCACGCATCATCAGAGAGGCACCAATGGAGGTGGTGAACCCCATCCGAGATGGTGTCTAGATTGGATCTGGTGGTTCTGGACTCTGCGGCGGCTGGATGAATATTTTGTCGACTCCCCTAGGGTTTTGGAAATATTGGGGTATTTATAGAGCAAAGAGGCGGTTCGGGTGTCACCCGAGGTGGGCACAACCCACTAGGGCGCGCCCGGGCCTCCTGGCGCGCCCTAGTGGGTTGTGCCCCCCTCGGGGCACCCCCGGGGCGCAGCCAGGGCCCATTACGTTCCTTATGGTCCATAAAAATTCTTGTGAAGTTTTGGACATTTGGACTCCATCTGATATTGATATCGTGCGATGTAAAAAAACATGCAGAAAACAACAACTGGCACTTGGCACTATGTCAATAGGTTAGTACCAAAAAATTATATAAAATGACTATAAAACAATTTTGAAACATCCAAGATTTATAATATAACATCATGGAACAAGCAAAAATTATAGATACGTTGGAGATGTATCAGCATCTCCAAGCTTAACTCCTACTCGTCCTCTAGTAGGGAAGTGACAAAAATAGATTTTTTTGATGTGGAATGCTGCCTATCATGTCATATCATATTTCTTTCTTTATAGCATGGACATTTGGACTTTTATATTGTTCAAAGCAATAGTCTAGTTTTGACCTGATAATTTAAATACTCAAGCATATCAACAAGAAACCAAGTCTTTCAAAATATCAACGCTAAAATAAGTTATCCCTAGTCCATCATGCTCAACGATTGATCCATTCATGAAACACACTCGCACATTAGCTACGCCCAATACTTAAGTACGATCATATTGCCTCCTAGTTGGTGCTTTTATAAGAGAAGATGGAGACTCAAATTCAAAAATAAATTTGCATAAAGTAAAAGAAAGGCCCTTCACGGAGGGAAGTAGGGATTTGTAGAGGTGCCAGAGCTCAAAGCGAAAAAAATTAGAGATAAAAAAACATTTTGGGAGGTGTATCCATCCCACCAACGAAAACGACTTAGAGTTCCCAACACTTTCCATGCTAGATATATCATAGGTGGTTCCCAAACAGAAAATGAAGGTTATTCCTTTTTCAACCATACTTTCACTTTCCATGGCTAGCCGTATCCACGGTTGCCCTCCATACCAACACTTTCCAAGGAATCTATTATTTGACAACATAAAGTAAATTCAATTTTTTTTCATTTTGGGACTGGGCATCCCTAATACCTTTGCCTTACTCTCGTGCAATGACAAGTGAATAAACACTCATCATGAGAATAACATATCTAGTATGGAAAATATTAGCCACCCCTCACCGCTCCGCGAGCGAAACAAACACACAAAAGAGAAGTTTATTTTGAAAATTAGAGGTGGCACATACAAATTTTGTTACAACGGCAAAAGAATACCGCATATAGGTAGATATAGTGGACTCATGTAGCAAAACTGGTTTAAAGGTTTTTGGATGCACAAGTAGAGATCATACTTAGTGCAAAATGAAGGCTACCAAAAGATTGAGAAGCGACCAACCAAGAAACGAATAATCTCTCTGCGTTCTGGGAACGGGGGTGCCCAGACCTACCTGCCTGAGGCCCGTGGCGTGGCTCCATCAACGGCCTGGTACGACCCAGTTTCAGCAGCAAGGAATCAAGACCCTCGCGAGGGGCCAAGCCTCGTGAGGCGGACGGCACCAAGACCTCCTTGGGGGCAGTCTCACTAGGTTGGCTCCCGAGGAGCGGAGATATCTATGCAAGGGGCACCTTGCGAGGCTCGCAGGACGTGAGCCATGACGACCAAGGCTAGGAGGGCGCCAGCGGGCGCAGTGTACTAGTTTCCTCTTCGGTGCTAAGGAGGCAAGCGCATGCGCGGGGTCCCAAGGAATCAGGCAAAGGTTTCCATATCGGTGCAACAGGACCAAGACCAGCAGGATGGCAGGACGGAGGTCATCGCGGAGCCCACAACAGCGTCACCACCAGAGCCTTTGGCAGGCGAAGACTACTTTTGTCAGGATAGCTTGTACTAGTTGCCCCCCTTCAAACATGGCCGTTGTGGGATCCCTTCCCGCCTACATTTGGGAAGAGGACCAAGGCCACTATAAATAGGATCTAGCCACCACCATAGAAGGGGGATCAATCAGTCTTCCACCGTTGGGAAGAGGGGAGATCATTCAGACCATCCTCACACTCACCAGCCCATCGAGCTCAAGAACGCCTCACCTCTGGAGGCTGTTCATCCACTGTACTAGTTCATCCTCTGCCCCTCGAGGCAATCCACCCACAAACTGGAGTAGGGTATTACACCGCATGGTGGCCCAAACCAGTATAAACCCTTGTGTCTCTTGTTCTTCGGGTTCATCGAGCTAGGCCGTGGGATCGTTGAGCGTGCGAGTTGGGGAAAGAATGTTCTTTGTGCGCACCCTAGAGTTCAAACCTCTCAAGGGTTTGCCGGAACCCGTGATCCGACATTGGCGCGCCAGGTAGGGGTGCGCCAAAACCCTCTTTCGTCAATCGACCCGCCAACACCCCGCGGTTCCGATGTCTGATGATCCAAGGACTCACACCGGCTATTGGGCTTCTTGGCCTATCGGGGCGACGCCGTCTGCCCAAGAAGACCTCAATTCCATCCTCCAGGCGGCCCGCACACCACCGAACAGCGCCGGGCGCGGGCGGCGTAGACCGGCGCCCTACACCCTTGTGCCGCGGCGCACACGCACCACCATGCGATATTCAGGTTACACTGCGACAACGGCACCGCACACCTGACGGGAGCAGGCGAACATGTGAGCCGCGCTCATCCTGGAGCGGGAGCTGCTGCGATGCAGGCTGGCGGAGAGCGGCCGTGATGCGTTGCTGGAGCGCGTCGCCGAACTACTAGATGCTGCCTACAGAGGTACGCCACCCTTCTGCTCCTTGCCCATGCATCAGGTCATGGCAGAGGCGCACGTAGGGCCCTAGTGAGCTCGCGCGCCTCCTGGAGCGCCAGGGGGACCCGATGACACCAACATAAACCCCGACGCAGCTCGTCCTGCCACAACAACGCCGTCACCAGGAGGGGCAGGTGTTGGCGGTCCACCGCAAGGACGCGCTGGGATGCCACCCAGTGGCCACCAGGGCTAGGCATCGCGGATGGCGGCTCAAAGCGTGGAGCACCCAGGCGACGACTCCGGCGAGGCAACCGAGGACGCCTACCTGCCCCGCATGGTGAACCTGGAGTATATGCCAGGAGAAGGCCCCAACTCATTCCCCGAGCCAGGATGGGAAGATGGAGCGCTCGAGAACGGGAACTTCCATGAGTCACCCGAAGGCTTCGCCGACCCCTTCAGCGGCGACGATGACGGGGTACAACCAATATCTTTGGAGCAAGTTTAAGCTAACCATGGGTTGCAGGTGAACCAGACCGCAGCAGCAGCCGGAGACCCCAGGGTGGTGGCTCCGCCCTCGACGGGAGTGGCGCACTGGGGGCTGTGTGGGAGGGGCCTGGAGCTAGGGCCTCCCCCGCGCCGCATGGAGCAAGGCTGCATGGAGGTAGGTCCTCTACCGGGGGAGGCGTCGATGATCCCTTCCCCCCGGCAGAGGGCCCGTGGTCGCTGAGGGCACCGCCAGCGTCCCCTTTGCCCCTTGGCCTCGTCCTGGTTTTCGGACGCCCCAACGGTGGTTGGGGGTGGCGCAGGGTGGGCCCCTCGTCTGCCGATATGAAGCAAGGCTCACGCCTGTGAAGGTCTCCGCTCGTGACACTCTCACGTAATAATGAGTGGGCCTGTACACGCCTCGGAGTCTCTGGAGTGCTGCCCTCGGGCCTCGAGGGCTCCCACCCATGTCCTAGTGGAAGCACCATGCTCCGTGCTAGCCGTCGACACTGTCCCCCAATGACTATGCTCACAGCTAGTGAAAGCACTTAGCTCCACGCTGGTGGGAAGACAAGAAGACTAGCTAGGTGCCGGACGCGGCCATTTGCTTTCCTCCCCTTTTCTGTAACTTGATTCGCCGCCCTTTCGGATTGAACTTGAAGTATTTTTCGTTGCCAAGAGTGGGGGGGGGAGGTTCTTTGGTTTCTGCAGGTTTTATCACATTTTCATTGTGTGCCCTATTTTTAAGGCTCGCACCCCCGACCCTCTGGCTCGGGGCTGGTCAGCCGACCGCACTAGGCATGTCTGGACAACCTCGGCAGGACCCCCTCGGGGCAAGAGCGTATGCGCCACAAGATTGCCACAGTCTGCAGGACGCTCCTGGTGTGGCTCTCTCGGACGGGGCCAGAAGCTCCTCAGGAGGCCCAGATCCCGCGAGCTCCTAAGGGGTTTCCTCAGGAGAAAGGCGCGCCAACAACCTCACGGCCCGCTCAGGGCTATCTAGGATCAAGATAAGTCACAACAGCAACCCCTTCTCAGGGGCTCGCGAGCTCACGAGAGCGCGTCTCAGGTTCGACTTTAAAACAAGAAAATGAAGAACAGAACATTAATTTACATACACGAGGGGATCCCCCTCCAAAATGCTCTCACGCCCTGCGGGGCCGTGCCCGAGTCTTTGCGTGCAGGTTCAAGGCGAAGGAGTGCAGGCCTGACTGGACATGCTACTCACGGTGTCACCCTGGTCGCTCTCGTATGCACTGCTAGCGTTATCGCTAGCGCCGTCTTCATCGTCATCGACCGCGCCGTCTTCATCCATCGCAACCACCACCGCATCGTCCTCGGTGGCGAATGCCCTGACCAGGGCGTCCATGTGATTCTTCACTCAGTGCGACAGGTTGTCCCAGATAGCCCCGGGCACTGGGGCTATGGCGGCATCAAATTCAAAATGGGGGTCGAGGTTTTGGAGATGGCTGAAGACGCGTGAGAACGTGCGCCCAAGGAGGCTGTGGCTCCTCTCCTCAACAAGCTCATGAGCCCTCGGTCCTCCAGGCGCGTCACGACTTCAGTGAAGAAGCGGAGGTGGCTGGCGTAGTCTTCCACACGAGGATGAGGGATGTTCTACTCACAGATGACGCCCAATGCTCGGTTGTCCCTCACTCTGAGGGTCTGGAGCATGGGGGCGTGCTCACGCTGCAGCGTCTGCCGACGACACGCCTCCTCCCTGTTTTGCTGCGCGAGGGACGCGGCTTCATCAATCTGCTGCTGAAGCGAGAGAGATCAGCACGTGCGGAGGCCAGGGCGACCTGGATAGAGGTCTGGGTCGCCACAGCGGTCCTCTCATGCTGCTCCGCTTTGTCTAGCCTCGACCTGAGGACAGTGGTCCTGCCCTCAGCTTCGGCCTCCTGGAACTTCAACTTCAGGTCATACTCATTGGCAAGATATGCACGAGCCTTCGCTACCGTCCGGTCGACCTCCTCCTGGACCTTGGCTTCGCGGGCAGTGGCAGCATCTTTGGCCAAGGCCACATGGCGCTCCCTCATCTCCAGCCGCTCATGCTCTGATACGTCTCCAACGTATCTATAATTTATGAAGCATTCATGCTATATTACTAGGTGTTTCGAATGATTACGGGCTTTATTATTCACTTTTATATTACTTTTGGGACTAACCTACTAACCGGAGGCCCGGCCATATTGTTGTTTTATTGCCTGTTTAGTATTTCGAAGAAAAGGAATATCAAACGGAGTCCAAATGGAATGAAACCTTCGGGAACGTGATTTTTTGGAATATTATCATCCTGGAGGCTTGGAGATCAAGTCGGAAGATCCTCGAGGAGCCCAGGAGATAGGGGGGCGCCCCCCCCCTACAGGGCGCGACCCCCTGTCTCGTGGGCCCCTCGAGCACCTCCCGGCCGATTACTTTCGCCTATATATGCCTACGTACCCTAAAACCATCAAAATCAAGATAGATCGGGAGTTCCGCCGCCGCAAGCCTCCGTAGCCACCAAAAACCTCTCGGGTGTCCATTCCGGCACCCTGCCGGAGGGGGAACCCATCACCGATGGCCATCTTCATCATCCCGGCGCTCTCCATGACAAGGAGGGAGTAGTTCACCCTCGGTGCTGAGGGTATGTACCAGTAGCTATGTGTTTGATCTCTCTCTCTCGTGTTCTCTCTATGGCACGATCTTGATGTATCGCGAGCTTTGCTATTGTAGTTGGATCTTATGATGTTTCTCCCCCACTACTCTCTTGTGATGAATTGAGTTTCCCCTTTGAAGTTATCTTATTGGATTGAGTCTTTTATGAGAACACTTGATGTATGTCTTGCCTTGTTTATCTGTGGTGACAATGGGATATCACGTGCCACTTGATGTATGTTTTGGTGACCAACTTGTGGGTTCCTCCCATGAACTTATGCATATGGGTTGGCACACGTTCTTGACTCTCCGGTAGAAACTTTGGGGCACTCTTTGAAGTACTTTGTGTTGGTTGGATGAATTTGAGATTGTGTCATGCATATCGTATAATCATGCCCACGGATACTTGAGGTGACAACGGATACTCTTTTATAGATTGATCCGAAAGAATAACTTTGAGGTGGTTTCGTACCCTACCATAATCTCTATGTTTGTTCTCCGCTATTAGTGGATTTGGAGCGACTTTTTGTTGCATGTTGAGGGCTTGTTATATGATCTATCTATGTTATTATTGTTGAGAGAACTTGCACTAGTGAAAGTATGAATCCTAGGCCTTGTTTCCTATCATTGCAATACCGTTTACGCTCACTTTTATCATTAGTTACCTTGCTGTTTTTATTATTTCAGATTACAAAAACCTATATCTACTATCTATTTTGCACTTGTATCACCATCTCTTCGCCAAACTAGTGCACCTATATAATTTACCATTGTATTGGGTGTGTTGGGGACACAAGAGACTCTTTGTTATTTGGTTGCAGGGTTGTTTGAGAGAGACCATCTTCATCCTACGCCTCCTACGGATTGATAACCCTTAGGTCATCAACTTGAGGGAAATTTGCTGTCCTACAAACCTGTGCACTTGCAGGCCCAACAACGTCTACAAGAAGAAGGTTGTGTAGTAGACATCAATCTCTTTTCTGGCACCGTTGCCGGGGAGGCTAGGTAAAGGGCACTCACTCACACCCGTCAACTAAGCTCTTTTCTGGCGCCGTTTCCGGGGAGGTGAGTGCTTGAAGGTATATATTTAGATCTTGAAATCGAGTCTTTTAGTTTCTTGTTTTATCACTAGTTTAGTTTATAAAATAAAACTACAAAAAAATGGAATTGAGTTTGTCTCATACGCTTCGTCTTTTTAATATCTTTCGTGAGAATGGTGGAAAGGAAAATTGTGCTCACGTGCTAGAAGAAGAATGCATTAAAATGCTTTGTACTAGATCTTTGTATGATGAGCATGATTGCAATGTTGTTAGTATGAATTCCTTGAATATCCATGATGCTAATGATACGCAAAGCCACAAGCTTGGGGAAGCTATGTTTGATGAATATGATATATTTCCCCCCCAAGCTTTGATGAGCAAATTTATTTTGATGATAGCATGCCTCCTATTTATGATGATTACATTGATGAAAGTGGGTTTGGAAGAGTGTCAACTTTAGGAAGTAGTGATCCCACTATTCTGGAGGATGTTGAATCTTATTGTGATGAACATGAAAGTGGATTTGAAAAAAATGTCAACTTTATTTAGTGATGATTCCACTATTTCGGAAGAGGTTCCAATTGATTATGAGAACAAAGTTGCTATCTATGATGATTATTGTGATGACTTGTATGCTATTAGGAATAATGATAACCATGAAACTTGTCATCATGATTTTAGTTTTCAATTGGATTATGCCTCACATGATAATTATTTTGTTGAGTTTGCTCCCACTACTATTCATGAGAAGATTTTTGCTTATGTGGAGAGTGGTAAATTTTCTATGCATATAGATCATGAAAGGAATGCTTTAGGTGCTGGTTATATTGTTGAATTCATTCATGATGCTACTGAAAATTATTATCAGGGAGGAATATATGCTCGTAGGAATTTCAATAATGTCAAGTTTCCTCTCTATGTGTTGAAATTCTTGAAGTTATGCTTGTTTTACCTTGCTATGCTAGTTGATTATTGTTCCATAAGTTGTTTGCTCACAAAATCCCTATTCATAGGAAGTGGGTTAGACTTAAATGTGCTAGTCATATGCTTCATGATGCTCCCGTTATGTTTCAATTCTTATCTTTTATGTGAGCATCATTGTCATCATCATGCCTAGCTAGAAAGGCATTAAAGAAAAGCGCTTGTTAGGAGACAACCCAATATTTATCCTTACTGTTTTTGTGTGTCCACATGATTATTCTACTGTAGTAATCATGTTTTATAGCTTTTATTTCAATAAAGTGCCAAGTAAGACCTTTAGGATGGCTATTGGTGATAGTTGTGTTGATCCTGCTGAAAATCAGAAACTTTTGCAACCGGTAATTTAGTTTTGTTAATTCACAGGAACGTGCTTTTGATCTGATTCTTTTTGCTCTCGATTTGTAAATGAATTGCTTAGGAATTCCTAATTTGGTAGGAGTTTTGGAGTTAGGGAAGTATTGATACTCTTGCATTGTTGACAGACTATACTGTTTTGGCAGATTGCTGTTATGTTTGCATTGTTTGCATATCACTACTAGGGAAAACCTTATACACAGAAATTTAGCAACAGCTCGGGTCAAAAAACTGCGCTAGTGCTATATAGCAGTAGCGATCAAATAAAAACCGCGCTACAGACACAAACTTAGCAGTAGCGCTTGTGGTAAAGAAAGCGCTACTACTAATATTCCCATTGGCAGAATGCTAGGCTACGCATAGCAGTAGCGGGCTTCGAAGAAACGCGCTACTGCTAGAGCACAGTTAGCAGCGCGTTTCCTGACAAGAGCGCTACTACTAAAGGAAATAAAATAAGATGAAAAACAAATAGAAATTTAAATGAAAATGAAAGAAATAGAAAAGGGAGAAAGGGAAAAATAAAATGTAAAGCAAAATAAACGAAAAAGCGAAAAATCGGAGGAAGGCATAGCAGCAACGTTTGTTGGTAAGAGGCGCTATAGCTAACGTAGCTGCAGCGCGTGTCCTAGACCCCCGCTATAGAAACAGAATAGGAAATTAAAAAAGGAAGAAATTTACATAGCTATAGCAGCAGCGCGTTTTGAAGAAAGCGCTATAGCTATCTTAGCTATAGCGCGTTTTGCGAAACGCGCTATCGCTAAGTTTGACTTAGCCAAAAAACCGTTTCCCCCCGGCCACCACTTCCCCCAAATCCCTCAAACCCACCCCGCACGCGCGCCGCCATCTCCCCGATTCATAGTCGCCCCACTTCGCCGCCGCCGCCGACGCCACCAGAGCCGTGCGCCGTTGACGACACCGGAGCCGCCCCCAACGCCACGGAGCCGCACGGCCTCGTCAACGCCACTGGAGCCGCCGTCGACGCCACCTTCCTCGCCGTCACCGGAGACGCCCCTGCCTCCCTCGCCGTCACCGGAGACGCCCCTGCCTCCCTCGCCACCACTGCCTTCGTCGCCACCACCGGAGCCATCATCTGTAAGCCCCCACCCCTCCTCTCTCTCTCATGCATAGGTTAGCCAGTTTAATTAGGTTAATTATCTAGGTTAGGGCAAAAATTTAGTTAGGGCATTGACAGAGAAGTAGTTAGGTTAACTAGTTTAATTAGGTTAATTATCTAAGTTAGTGCAAAAACTTAGTTAGGGCTTTGACAGAGAACTAGTCAGGTTAACTAGTTTAATTAGGTTAATTATCCATGTTAATTAGTGCAAAAATTTATTTTAGGCTTTGACAGAGAACTAGCTGCATTAACTAGTTTAATTAGGGTTAATTATCTAGGTAAACTAGATTAACTAACTAGGTTAAATAGGTAGGTTAATTAGGTTCATTGGATTAACAAGCTAGTTTAAGTAGATTGGCAAAGGTTTTTGATTTTTGAAAAGACCACTATTTTTCAAGGAAAAGAATTTAGGCAAATTTTATTTTTCATTGAAGTGGTCATGTTATATCTTTTCATTGAAGTTGTTCGATTGTGCCCAAGTGGCTTTGTTGTTTCCAGGGAATGATGCTGAGTGGCCTATGTTTTGCCGGAATGTTGATTCATTTCTGTTCCGGCAAATTTCAGGTTCTCGATTTGTCCACTTTTTAGCAAAGGTCATGCCGAAATTTCCCGTGAATTTCGGCATGACTTGTGCTACAAACTAGGACATATCGAGTGCCCGGGATTTGCCGCACCAGGAAGGAGTCAACATTCCTGCAAAGCAATAGTCCTTTTTTATGTCATTATTCATTTTATTAGGTCTAGAATTAATTGACTAGATTTAATCATAGGAAACATGGCTAGCAACGATGAAGGACAGGGTTCTGGTGATTGCGACGACGTCTACCGGGCGGCAGACGAATTTTTTAGCCTTACCGACGATCAACAGATGTTGTTTCTGGGCCCACCGGTGGCATCGGGGACTGAGACCGACACGCAGACCGGTGCTGAGACCGACACGTAGACCGGTGCTGAGACTGAGACAGGCGCTGAGATTCAGACCGGCATCAAGACCGGCGCTGAGACCGGTGCTGCCTCGGGGAGCGGAGCCGGTGTAGAACCGAAAGCAAAGAGGCAACGGGTTCCTAACAAATTCAGGACTACTAGACTGGTGGTCACGGAGGTGGACGACGGCAATTTTGAGCCAAAGGCACCCAAGGAAGCGCGAGCGTGCTACGGCAATCAAATAGGCTGCATCATACGGACAACCGCCACCATCAACGATGAGAATCTAAAGAAGATAGAAAATATGAGGAGCTCCCTCCTAAAGAAGTTTCACCAGATATTCTTGTTCCCGGGCCGGAATGAGAAGGATTATGAAGATCCAGACAAGGACTCGACAATGAAGAAGATAAACAAACACGCCATGACCAAGTTTAGCAACGTGTTGGCCGCCTGAAAAAATCGAGTGAAAGCAAAGATCAACGACGGGGAACCCTACCGAGATTGTAAAGGAAAGTCCAACAATCACGGAAGAGCAGTTTCAAATATTCAAGGAGGCTTGCGAGGTCGAAGCTGCCAAAGAAAAGTCTAAGTACATGAAGGGGCTTCAAAAGAGGAACATTGGGACCCACCACCTCGAAAGCCATGGTTACGATGGAAAGAGGTCCAAATGGGCCAAGGAGGACGCGGAAGCCGCGAGTCTGGGCATCCCAGACCCCTTGGCGGATTTCACCGCCCCGCAGGAGCGTGACGTCCTGAGGGCCCGCCACCGTTGGGACCCCACTGAAGAAGGTTTATGAGACAACACCGGTCATTACGGAGTTCATGAGACTGCTGGTAATTTTAGTTTCTAATCAATTCGACTGCACACGTTAGTCATATTTGTAAATGATCCTTGTGTCTTTTGCAGAGAGAGCAACACCGGATTGCGGCCGAAAGCGATTCGCCGTCTGAGGCATTGGCCAGGCCCAAGTGGGACACTCCATTCAATCGGGTGTTGAACATATTGAAACGACAACCGGTGGATACTCGACCGTCGTATGGACGCGTGCACGGTGTCGGAGACGGCGCCACGTGGAAGAAGTACTACCGTGAGACCACGGAGGAGAAAAAGGAAAGACGGAGGTTAACTGAAGAAAGCATCGACAAGAAGGTTGAGATTGCGGTTGAGAAGAAATCATCTCAGACAGTCGCAACAGCGGTAGCTACCGCAAAACAGGCGATTGCAGATATATCTACTTCCTTGGTGACGGGCGTTCACACTTGGACAAGGGAAAATCCAAAAAAAATGCAGAGGACTTTCCCCTTGCTGACTTCTTGGCAGGACATGCCCCCGCACTGGCTCCCGCACCGGCTCCCGCACCGGCTGCCGCACCGGACGTGCTCGGTGTGCCTCCTCTTTGGCTGAGCTCGACGCCCTCACGGTATCTGCCACACCGGCCCCCTTCAATATACATGTATAATCTCCCGTTTTCGTTGCCTTTCGGATGTCTCACGTCGCAGACTTTTCTTTGCAGGCCGACGAAACCCCGTGCACCATATTGTACACCATCGGCGAACAGAAGGTGGACGTGGGGAAGGGGACGATACTGGAGCCGAAGGAACCATTGTTCCTCAGCCGGTCGATCCCCCCGAACGTCTTCAAGGTTTCCGTGGCCAGTGTCAAACCGGGCCACGAGAATTTGCCTCCTCTAATACTAGTGGGGGATGACAACGAGACCCCGCGGCGGCTTGGTAATTGTTGCAATGGGTGGGTCCTGTTGTGGCCAAAGAGTCTGCTTCGTCTGGAGGCGGACGGGAGCACACCCACGAGCACGCAGCCTCAGCAAGGTATGAACATCAACACCCCACCTACCCAATTAGCGTCGGGTGTCGGTTGGGTGATAGCAGACGGGGTAAGCAGGTGGCTCCATTAGTCGCTGATGACGTCGCCATGGATGAGGATGAGGATGACGATGGCGCTGAACAGTATGTCTATACTGGCGCCTCCTCAGGGTTTGAGCATCATGAGTCGGTGCCTGAATTACCGTCTCAATGTGTTATTGACGACCATCCGGTGGTAAAGAAGCCTAGGAAGAGAGCGAGGAAAGGCAAAAAAGCTGATTCTATGATCCAGCTGCCTCAGCAGCCTCGGCTTCAGGACCGTGTAGATATCCCCGATGCGGATAAATGGCATATCCCCGGTCGACCAATCCTACCTGAAACAGCGCTACAGGCCAGATTCGGCGATCTAAGGAGACTTCATGACGATGTGCTGCGGGTAGAGAAAGGCCTCATCGCCTCAAAAGATCCAGGATACGCACTCTACGTGGTTAACGTTCCGCATCAAATGTCGTACGTCGAGGGCTTCCCCGTGGATAAGTTCTTCCTCCGATTTGATTACACATTCGACATGTTTCACGTGAAGAAGCTGGATTTTACTTTTGTCCGCCTTTATGCCTTGCACATGAACTACATCATTGGGGTTGAGCAGATACATTTTATCTGTGTCGCTGACCCGTACTACATGCACGAGGGCTTCTTGGGAGTCTGTGCACAGCATCGTGAATACGCGAGGGATTACATCATCAGTTTCATGCTCGCCAATAAGGACAAGGAGGCGATTCTCGTGCCTTATCATCCCGTGTAAGTCATCCGCGCTGCTATCCTTCCTTCGATTTCAATAATTCATTTGCATGGTGGAGGCTAATTAATTTGAGGTGTACTTATTTTGCGCAGCGGCGGGCGCGCCGTCCTCATCATCCTCTACCCCCGATTCTCCCACGCTCTTTACTTGGACTCGTCGAAGAACATTCACAAAAAGGATTACACCCACATCAAAGATGTTCTCGACAGTGCTATGTTTTACTACCAAGCAAGGGGTGGAGAGGTTAGGGACAAGAAGAGAAGGGGCGGCAGGGCCGCCTTCAGCCATAAGACCGAATTCTGCTGCATCCAGCAACCAAACGATGATGGATTCTATGTCCTACACCACATGCTGGAGTACCGACGGGATCACCAGAACCTTCACATGGCACCTAGATCTGGCGATGCCCATATTCTGCAATGGACAAAGGACATAGGAGATATCGAGGATCATCGACTTCGAGCTGAGTTCTATAACATCCAGCGCGAACTTGCCCAAATCATCATGAATGAGGTCGCCGGAAAAACAGGGATGTTCCATCCAGAAGGACAAATGTCGCGGGAAGACGTCCGAACATGGATAGCCTCTCAGTGTCTCGACATGAAGCCTTTCACTAAGCTCGATGACTATCTCCCTGACTTGGATGGATGGCATGACATGATGGAGCGATTGTCGATATATGACAATGTGTCTATTTAGTCCATACTTTCTTTTATGACAAAACTTTGAGTTATGCACGGTGAAACTTTATTTGTGATGTAATTAAACCGTCCTCCTCCTCGACTAGCGCAAATCACTCTAGTTAGGTCATTTTGGGTACGATGAACTTTGTTATTTATGCTTATGATATGTTGTTTCTATTTTTGCCAAGTCTGTCTCTTTGTGTTGCTCAACTATATATGTTGCATATCATCGACTCATGTGACGATGCAGGTGCATAGATCATAAATGGCGAAGAAGTGCTACGCCAGGAGTATATATACGACAAGTGGCCGGAGTGTCAGGCCCAGGTGTACCGGTTTTCGGTTTCCGAGCGACACGCAGTACTTAGTTTAGGTTCACGCTAATGCGAGAGAGGGATACGAACTCATGTACTCAAAGTGATAGCTATTCTCGCGTATATCATTGTTTAGATGGATGACGATGTATTTGCAAGTAATCGAGACTTGTATCGCTATTTTCGAGATTGATGACAAGAGACCACTTTGTGTTGGATGATGATTATGATGATGACATGATTTGATGAGACTAATTGTATGTATATGCTATGATTACATTTGTATGTGGATGATATGCTAAAGATTATTGTATAAAGCCTATTCAAATGCAAAACAAATAAAAAACAAATATGCAGGAAAAAAACTAATAAAACTAGTAGTAGCGAGGGGGGGATTTAGTAGTAGCGCCGACTTACCAGTAGTGCTTCCCTGTAAACAGCGCTGCAGATAACATCAGTAGCGTCCTTTTCTAAAGAGTGCTTCAGCTATTCATGTGTAGCAGTAGCGTGGGTCAACACGCGCTACTGCTATACGTTAGCTGTAGCGCCTTATTAGTAGCGCCGGTACCCGCGCTACTGAGAGGGCCAAAACCCGCGCTGCTGCTAGGCTTTTCCCTAGTAGTGTATGTTTGCTTGTTTAATGATTCTATTTGAGGATAGGAGTATTAAATATGCAGGGGCATTTAGTATGCAATGTTGAATAATAATTTTAGTGATTTGTTACAGTAGAAAATGATAAGGTTTTGCATTGGTTTATACTAACCTATCTCACGAGTTCTTGTTGAGTTTGTTGTGGATGAAGCTTTTGATAAAAAGAAGAAACCATGATATGAGAGGAATTAAGGAGACACAAAAGTTCAAGATTGGGGATGCCCAAGGCACCTCAAGATAATATTTCAAGAAGTCTCAAGCATCTAAGCTTGGGGATGCCCCGGTAGGCATCCCACCTTTCTTCTTCAACAACTATCGGTTAGTATCGGTTGAGCCTAAGTTTTTGCTTCTTCACATGAGTTGTGCTATCCTTGCATTGTCATTTTATTTTGTTTTGTTTGCTGTTCGAATAAGATACCAAAATCTGAAATTCTTAAATGGGAGAGAGTCTTCATATAGCTACATAATTATTTAGCTACTCATTGATCTTCGCTTATATCTTTTTGGAGTAGTTTGTCATTTACTCATGTGTTTCACTTTTATCCTATGAGTAAATTGTTGAATGAGTTGATTGTCATGAATCTGAAATTATATATGCCTCATTTGCTTATCCCATGGGGAGTAATGACTTCATGTCTAAGAAGTAGAGGTTGTAAATTTATTGGAGGTTAGCAAGCATTGTATTGGTCATTTGAACAATTTCATGAAAGAATATTGAAGGAAGGGAGATTTCATATATAAATATACTATTATAGACATCTTTTATAGTTGCGAGCACTCATTAAGTATGACATGCTAAAGATTTGACGTTGGACAAGGAAGACAACGTAATGGGTTATGTTTTACGACATCTCAGTTAAAGTATATTGTCATGGATCATTCAAACATGTTGAGCTTGCCTTTCCCCCTCATGCTAGCCAAAATTCCTTGCACCAAGTAGAGATACTACTTGTGCTTCCAAATATCCTTAAACCCAGTTTTGCCATGAGAGTCCACCATACCTACAAATGGATTGAGTAAGATCCTTCAAGTAAGTTGTCATCGGTGCAAGCAATAAAAATTGCTCTCTAAATATGCATGACTTATTAGTGCGGAGAAAATAAGCTTTGTACGAACTTGTTATGGAAGCAATAAAAGCGACGGACTGCATAATAAAGGTCCATATACAAGGGACAATATAAAGTGACGTTCTTTCGCATTAAGATTTTGTGTAGCCAACCCTAAAAGCGCATGACAACCTCTGCTTCCCTCTGCGAAGGGCCTATCTTTTACTTTATGCAAGAGTCAAGGTGATCTTAACCTTTCCCTTTTTCATTTTATCCTTTGGCAAGCACTTTGTGTTGGGGTGATCCTGATATATATATATCCAATTGGATGTAAGTTAGCATGAACTATTATTGTTGACATCACCCAAAGGTGAATACGTTTGGAGGCAACATTATAAGCCCTAATCTTTCTTTGTGACTGATTAAAACTTCATAACCATTAGTATTGCGTGAGTGTTAGCAATTGTAGAAGACTATATGATAGTTGAGTGTGTGGAGTTTGATATTCCTGAAAATAAGATGGATTGCAATTGTTTGAATGATTGAGAATGAAGTTTGCTAGTTTTCAAGAAAGTTTATGGTCTATGCTTTGACATGTGAATTGCTTGTTACTTTATCGTGAGAAGTTTTATGAGATGAACTACTGTTATGACATATTATCATGCTAGAAAAGGTGATTGAAATTATCGTTGATCAAACTTTTGCACCTTCTAGCATTCACATTTCATAAATTCTTTCTTTTATCATTTACCTACTCGAGGACGAGTAGGAATTAAGCTTGAGGATGCTGATACGTCTCCAACGTATCTATAATTTATGAAGCATTCATGCTAAATTACTATGTGTTTTGAATCATTACGGGCTTTATCATTCACTTTTATATTACTTTTGGGACTAACCTACTAACCGGAGGCCCAGCCCATATTGCTGTTTATTGCCTGTTTCAGTATTCCGAAGAAAAGGAATATCAAACGGAGTCCAAACGGAATGAAACCTTTGGCAACGTTATTTTTTGGAAGATTATCATCCTGGAGGCTTGGAGATCAAGTTAGAAGATCCTCGAGGAGCCCAGGAGATAGGGGGGCGCCCCCCCCCCCTACAGGGCACGGCCCCCTGTCTCGTGGGCCCCTCGAGCACCTCCCGACCGACTACTTTCGCCTATATATGCCTACGTACCCTAAAACCATCAGAAATCAAGATAGATTGGGAGTTCCGCCGCCGCAAGCCTCTGTAGCCACCAAAAACTTCTCGGGAGTCTGTTCCGGCACCCTGCCGGAGGGGGAACCCATCACCGGTGGCCATCTTCATCATCCCGGCGCTCTCCATGACGAGGAGGGAGTAGTTCACCCTCGGGGCTGAGGGTATGTACGAGTAGCTATCTGTTTGATCTCTCTCTCTCTCTCGTGTTCTCTCTATGGCACGATCTTGATGTATCGCGAGCTTTGCTATTGTAGTTGGATCTTATGATGTTTCTCCCCCTCTACTCTCTTGTGAGGAATTGAGTTTCCCCTTTGAAGTTATCTTATTGGATTGAGTCTTTTATGAGAACACTTGATGTGTGTCTTGCCGTGTTTATCTGTGATGACAATGTGATATCACGTGCCACTTGATGTATGTTTTGGTGACCAACTTGCGGGTTCCGCCCATGAACTTATGCATCTGGGCTGGCACACGTTCTTGACTCTCCGGTAGAAACTTTGGGGCACTCTTTGAAGTACTTTGTGTTGGTTGGATGAATTTGAGATTGTGTGATGCATATCGTATAATCATGCCCATGGATACTTGAGGTGACAATGGAGTATCTAGGTGACATTAGGGTTTTGGTTGATTTGTATCTTAAGGTGTTATTCTAGTACGAACTCTTTTATAGATTGATCCTAAAGAATAACTTTGAGGTGGTTTCGTACCCTACCATAATCTCTACGTTTGTTCTCCGCTATTAGTGGCTTTGGAGTGACTCTTTGTTGCATGTTGAGGGCTTGTTATATGATCTATCTATGTTATTATTGTTGAGAGAACTTGCACTAGTGAAAGTATGAACCCTAGGCCTTGTTTCCTATCATTGCAATACCGTTTACGCTCACTTTTATCATTAGTTACCTTGCTGTTTTTATTATTTCAGATTACAAAAACCTATATCTACTATCTATTTTGCACTTGTATCACCATCTCTTTGCCGAACTAGTGCACCTATACAATTTACCATTGTATTGGGTGTGTTGGGGACACAAGAGACTCTTTGTTATTTGGTTGCAGGGTTGTTTGAGAGAGACCATCTTCATCCTACGCCTCCTACGGGTTGATAAACCTTAGGTCATCCACTTGAGGGAAATTTGCTACTGTCCTACAAACCTGTGCACTTGCAGGCCCAACAACGTCTATAAGAAGAAGGTTGTATAGTTGACATCATGCTCCAGGCTGCACTCCAAGGCCTCCAGCGCCAGTGCCTCCTCACGCTTCAGGATCTCTTTCTCTTAGGAAGGCGCTCCCCTCAGTGATGCTAAGACGGTCCTGCGCGCCTTGATCTGTTGCTCCAGGGCAGCATTCAAGGCCAGAAGCTCGTGATCCCGCTTCTCAGCGCTCTCGCGACGGTGGTCGTCCTTCTTCGCCTCCTCCAAGGCCCGAGCGCTGGCCTTGCGGGAGGCCGCGAGGCCCACTACGGCCTTTGCCTTGTCACGCTCGTGCTGAAGCTGCCCAAAGGATATGGCGACCTTCAAATGGTGCCACTCATGAGCTAGGCGGAGGTCCTCTATCTCATGGAGAGCTTCAACCGCCACGAGCTATCCCCAAGGCTGCTAAATGCACCCATCGCCTCCTGCAAAAGCTCATGGCGTACGACACCGCGTCCGTGTGCAAGCTCCAGTGCACGGCCAAGTCCGTCCTCCGCGCCAAGGGTTGCTGGGGAACGTCGAGCTGGCCCGCTTACCCCCGACAGGGAGCTCGAGGCCGGCGCCTTCTATGCCACCTTGCAGGCTTCGGCAAAGGTTCTAGGTGACGCGGCCTCACCACCTGAAGACGAGCTCGGTGTTGGGGTCGCCCAGCCGCCGATGATGACTAACGGAGGTGTCCTTGGCACACCAGCTATGCCCCAGGCCGGGGCGCGAAGAAGTGATGCCAGGAAAGCCGGATCAAGGCCCCAGGTCGGTGCGTCCGCCTCCGGAGTGGGCCTCGGGCCCCGCACATCAGTCTGGCAAGCAGAACTCAGGATCAAAGGCAAGCCGGTGGCCAGCGGGGGCCGCACCTCAGGAGATCACGCCACTCAGCCGAGGGGATCCTAAAGAGCCTTGGTCAGAAAAGGATGTAGCACTCAGGAAATCACGCAGATAAGGTACTTACTCGTCCTTGGCGAAGTACTTCCTCTGTTTCAACGGCCGCTAGGCGCCACCTTTGTAGCTTGGAGGCACCTTCCTCTTGCGGACTGCCCCGAAATTCAGGTGAAGCTGCCCGAAGCCCTGGGCGCAACCGCCACCACCTGGGGCATTGGTGGGCCTCCTGAGGGGCAACCTCGGGAGCGCCCGGCTATGTTGGCCCCTCAGCCTTCCCCTCAAGACGGCTCGCCTGAGCCTCGGGGGCTTCCACCCCAGGAGCCTCAGACCGCGTCGACCCTCCAGCTGCCGCCTCGGGATAGCTCGCCCGAACCCTAGGAGCCGCCACCTCAGGAGCCATGACCGACGTCGCTCCCTCGACGGCCACTTCACTAGCATTTGCGGGTGCTCGCCCCCCTGCACCCGCTTTTGGGGTGAGCGCTGAGGTGACGGCAGGCAGGAGAACAACAAGAACGTGGCTCCACCCTTCAAGGCCAACCGGGCGTAGTCCCCATTCATCAAAGGTGGGCATCTGCCTCACGGAATCCACCTTGTTTGAGTAGCAGTGCAAGAGGCAATCCTCCACCGGCAGGTCGGCTAGCGTCGGGTCGCCCATCAAGAGCTCAAGCACCGTCTGCAGCACCACAGGAGGGAGCGCGGGCACGTGGAGCCTTATTGGGTCCCTGCTGTTGGAGAAGGTCCAAATTGGTCAGGACTGATGCTGGAGCGAAGCAATGCGGCATCGGATGAACTCCTTCACCACCATGGGAGCCGTCACCCCAAGGTCCTTCAACCTGGCTAGCCGACACTAGATCTGGGCGAGCTGCCGGTCAACGAGCTTCGCGTGCCCCCAGCCGGAGCTCGGGACGCCCGTGGGAGCTGTAGCAGAGGGCTGAGCACGCCAGCATCCACAAATACCCACCGCTTCAGAAATCCATCCACGACTGGTGAGAGCTCGAAGTCGATCCCCGAACCTGCCGTCGATGCAACGGCCTGGAAAGACACACACCCCGAGCGCTGGAGGGCGTCCGTTAGATGCAGCGAGAAGAAATGGCGGAGCAAAGCCACGGAAGGGGCAATGCCCACCATGGCCTCGAAGACGAAGGCAAATACGGTGAGGAGGATGATGGATTGGGGATCCAGGTGCAGTGCATTGACTTGATGATAATGCGAGAGCACGGTGTTGAAGAAATCGGAGAAGGGGGGATTTAGTCCAGCCCAGAGGGCGTGAAGATGGATGGGGATCTCGGTGGCCGTCCTATCAACCGAGGCGTGGGAAGCAGGCCAAGCCACTGTCGCCCTCCACTCATTGGAATCAGCGGCAAGTGCTGGGCGAACCTTGTCCATCCCTTCCTGGTTGAGCACCACCGACCGCTCGATGGTGGGCTCGAAGACCGGCGGTGCTGGGGCAGAGGTACGGGACTTCTTCTTTCCTTTCTTCTTCTGACTCGGTGCCATGGCATCGGGGAAGACTGGTGTCGGGTCAGGCCGGGGGAGGAAACCGTTGTTTTCCGGAAGACAGAGGAACTGTGGGAGCGCGCTGCTAGAGATGGAGGCGGAGCAGTGTTGACAACGGTGGCCGCCTAGCCTTGCGGATATCTAGGCTGCATGGGGGAGTGGAGGCGCCCACGTACCATCAGTCGCCATGCGTCAATCAAGGCCGCAGGCGGTTGGGGCCTGCGGCGCTCCACACTTGCCCCTTGGCTTTGCCTCGAAGCCAAGTTCAAGTGCGCCTTGGGCCCGGGGGCTACTATCGGTGTTCTGGGAACGGGGGTGCCCAGACCTGCTTGCCTGCAGCCCGTGGCGTGGCTCCATCAACGGCCTGGTATGGCCCAGCTTCAGCAAAAAGGACTCAAGACCCTAGGGGCCAAGCCTCGCGAGGCGGACGACACCAAGACCTCCTTGGGGGCAGTCTCACTAGGCTGGCTCCCGAGGAGCGGAGATATCTATGCAAGGGGCACTTTGATACGTCTCCAACGTATCTATAACTTTTGATTGTTCCATGCTATTATATTACCCGTTTTGGATGTTTATGGGCTTTACTTTACACATTTATATCATTTTTGGGACTAACCTACTAAACGGAGGCCGAGCCCGTATTGTTGTTTTTTTTGCCTATTTCAGTGTTTCGAAGAAAAGGAATATCAAACAGAGTCCAAGCGGAATGAAACCTTTGGGAGCGTGATTGTCGGAACGAACGTGATCCAGAGGACTTGGACTGCAAGTCAAGAAGCTGCCAAGGCGGCCATGAGGATGGAGGGCGCCCCCCTACTAGGCACACCCCCTATCTTGTGGGCCCCTCGGGCGTCCACCGACCTACTTCTTCCTCCTATATATACCCACGTACCCCGAGAACATCAAAGGCGACCACGAGAAACTATTTCCACCACCGTAACCTTCTGTATCCGCGAGATCTCATATTGGAGCCTTCGTCGGCGCTTCGCCGAAGGGGGAATCGACCATGGATAGCATCTACATCAACACCATAGCCCCTCCGACATGTTGTGAGTAGTTTACCATAGACCTTTGGGTCCATAGTTATTAGCTAGATGGCTTCTTCTCTCTTTTTGGATCTCAATACCATGTTCTCCTCGATCTTCTTGGAGATCTATTCAACGTAACTCTTTTTGTGGTGTGTTTGTCGAGATCCGATGAATTGTGGGTTTATGATCAGGTTTATCTATAAGAAATATTTGAATCTCCTCTGAATTCTTTTATGTGTGATTAAGTTATCTTTGCAAGTCTCTTTGAATTATCAGTTTGGTTTGGCCTACTAGATTGATCTTTCTTGCAATGGGAGAAGTGCTTAGCTTTGGGTTCAATCTTGCGGTGTCCTTTCCCAGTAACAGCAGGGGCAGCAAGGCACATATTGTATTGTTGCCATCAAGGATAAAAAGATGGGGTTTATATCATATTGCATGAGTTTATCCCTCTACATCATGTCATCTTTCTTAATGCGTTACTCTGTTCTTTATGAACTTAATACTCTAGATGCATGCTGGATAGCGATAGATGTGTGGAGTAATAGTAGTAGATGCAGGCAGGAGTCGGTCTACTTGTCACGGACGTGATGCCTATATACATGATCATGCCTAGATAATCTCATAATTATTCGCTTTTCTATCAATTGCTCGACAGTAATTTGTTCACCCACCGTAATACTTATGCTATCTTGAGAGAAGACACTAGTGAAACCTATGCCCCGGGGTCTATCTTTTATCATATAAGCTTTCAATCTACTTTTATTTGCATCTTTACTTTTCCAATCTATATCATAAAATACCAAAAATATATTTATCTTATCATACTATCTCTTTCAGATCTCACTTTCGCAAGTGGCCGTGAAGGGATTGACAACCCCTTTATTGCATTGGTTGCGAGTTCTTTGTTTGTTTGTGTAGGTGCGTGGTACTTTTGAGGAGCCTCCTACTGGATTGATACCTTGGTTCTCAAAAACTGAGGGAAATACTTATGCTACTATTGTTGCATCACCCTTTCCTCTTCAAGGAAAACCAACGCAAGCTCAAGACGTAGCAAGAAGGATTTCTGGCGCCGTTGCCGGGGAGGTCTTCGCTCAAGTCAAGACATAGCAAGTACCCATCACAAACTCATCTCCCTCGCATTTACATTATTTGCCATTTGCCTCTCATTTTCCTCTCCCCCACTTCACCCTTGCCGTTTTATTCGCCCTCTCTTTCCCAATCTCCTCTCTCTTTTTCGCTGTCTTGGATTACTTGTCGCTATGGCGCAAGATAATACCAAATTGTGTGATTTCTCCAATACCAATAATAATGATTTCCTTAGTACTCCGATTGCTCCTCTTAATGATGCTGAGTCTTCTGAAATCAATACTGCTTTGCTGAATCTTGTTGTGAAAGATCAATTCGTCGGCCTTCCTAGTGAAGATGCCGCTACCCATCTAAACAATTTTGTTGATTTGTGTGAGATGCAAAAGAAGAAAGATACGGATAATGATATTGTTAAATTGAAGTTATTTCCGTTTCCACTTAGAGATCGTGCTAAAGTTTGGTTTTTCTCTTTGCCTAAGAATAGTATTGGTTCATGGAATAAGTGCAAAGATGCTTTTATCTCTAAGTATTTTCCTCCCGCTAAGATCATCATTCTTAGGAATGATATTATGAATTTTAAACAACTTGATCATGAGCATGTTGCCCAATCTTGGGAAAGAATGAAATTGATGATTCGCAATTTTCCTACTCATGGCTTGGATTTATGGATGATCATACAAAAAATTTATGCCAGATTGAATTTTGCTTCTAGAAATCTTTTAGATTCGGCCGCAGGAGGCACGTTTATGGAAATCACTTTAGGAGATGCTAGAAAACTCCTTGATAATATTATGACTAATTATTCTCAATGGCACATAGAAAGATCTACTAGTAAAAAAGTGCATGCTATAAAAGAAATTAATGTTTTGAGTGGAAAGATGGATGAACTGATGAAATTGTTTGCTACTAAGAGTGCTCCTATTGATCCCAATGATATGCCTTTGTCTACTTTGATTGAGAATAACAATGAATCTATGGATGTGAATTTTGTTGGTAGGAATAGTTTTGGAAACAATGCTTATAGAGGAAACTTTAATCCTAGACCGTTCTCTAGTAATTCCTCTAATAATTATGGAAATTCCTACAATAATTCTTATGGTAATTTTAATAAGATGCCCTCCGATTTTGAGAATAGTGTCAAAGAATTTATGATCTCTCAAAAGAATTTTAATGCCTTGCTTGAAGAAAAATTGCTCAAAGTGGATGATTTGGCTAGGAACGTTGATAGACTCTCGCTTGATGTTGATTCTTTGAAATTTAGATCTACTCCTCCTAAGCATGATATCAATGAGTCTCTCAAAGCTATGAGAATTTCCATTGATGAGTGCAAAGAAAGAACCGCTAGATTGCGTGCTAAGAAAGATTGCTTTGTAAAGGCATGTTCTTCTAGTTTCCATGAAAATAATATGAATCTTAATAATGATGGGACTAGAGATGAGTAAACTTTAGTGAGTGAGTCCTGGACTAGGGGGGTGTCCGGATAGACGAACTATCATCATTGGCCGGACTCCAAGACTATGAAGATACAAGATTGAAGACTTCGTCTCGTGTCCGGATGGGACTTTCCTTGGCGTGGAAGGCAAGCTTGGCAAGTACGGATATGTAGATCTCCTACCATTGTAACCGACTCTGTGTAACCCTAGCCCTCTCCGATGTCTATATAAACCGGAGGGTTTTAGTCCGTAGGACGAACAACAATCATACCATAGGCTAGCTTCTAGGGTTTAGCCTCCTTGATCTCGTGGTAGATCTACTCTTGTACTACCCATATCATCAATATCAATCAAGCAGGAGTAGGGTTTTACCTCCGTCGAGAGGGCCCGAACCTGGGTAAAAACATCGTGTCCCTTGTCTCCTGTTACCATCCGCCTAGACGCACAGTTCGGGACCCCCTATCCGAGATCCGCTGGTTTTGACACCGACATTGGTGCTTTCATTGAGAGATCCTCTGTGTCGTCGTCCATAGGCCCGATGGCTCCTTCGATCATCAACAACGACGCGGTCCAGGGTGAGACTTTTCTCCTTGGACAGATCTTCGTATTCGGCGGCTTTGCACTGCGGGCCAATTCGCTTGGCCATCTGGAGCAGATCGAAAGCTATGCCCCTGGCCATCAGTTCAGATTTGGAAGTTTGAACTATACAGCCGACATCCGCAGAGACTTGATCATCGACGGATTCGAGCCATAGCCGAGCACGCCGCACTGTCACGATGGGCATGATTTAGCTCTGCTGCCGGACAGTGCCCTGGAGGCCGCACAAGAGTCCGCTCCGACCCTCAACTCGGAGCCGACTGCGCCGATCGAGGATGGGTGGCTAGACACCGCCTCGAGGGCTGCTACCTCTACGGCGATGGAGCCAAATACCGACCCCGTCCCTTGTGAAGCTCGTGACTCCGAGGTGCCGGACTCCTCGCCAGACTCCGAACCTCCCGCGCCCCTTCCAATCGAATCCGACTGGGCGCCGATCATGGAGTTCACCGCTGCGGACATCTTTCAGCACTCGCCTTTTGGCGACATCCTGAACTCGCTAAAGTGTATCTCTTTATCACGAGAGCCCTGGCCGGATTATGGCCAGGACGGTTGGGATGCGGACAACGAAGAAATTAAAAACCCACCAACCACCCACTTCGTAGCCACTGTCGATGACTTAACCAACATGCTAGACCTCGACTCCGAAGATATCGACGGTATGGACGATGATGCCGGAGACGACCAAGAACCAGTGCCCACAGGGCACTGGAAAGCCACCTGAACTCACGATGTATACATGGTGGATACACCAAAAGGAAGCGATAATGAGGAACAACGGGATGCTGTGAAGGATAATTCCCCGAAAAACAGCCAAAATGGCGACGCAAGCGCCGCTCGAAGTCCCGCCTCAATAACAACAGCACCCATACACACCCAGCCGTAGAGCAGGGCGAACCAGTGGACGACGAGCATGCCACCAAGCAACCGTCCGAACAGGATGAATTGGACAAACAACCCATCCCCGGCGAAAACAACAGTCCAGATGATCTCACGCCGGACACATCACTGGAGCATAAGAACCTCCACAAAAGGCTCGTCGCCACTGCAAGAAGTTTGAAGAAGCAGAAGCAGAAGCTCAAAACAGCGGAAGACGTACTCAGAATTAGATGGAGCAAAGTACTCAAGACCGCAGACAAATACGGCGATAGTCACCAAGCAAAGAGCTACCCGAAGCGCAAGCTGTTGCCCAAATTTGACGAGGAGGCCGTAGAGCCCCCACAGTCAAAAACAAAGAGGCCGCCTGGTCGGATAGATGACCACATGACAAGAAAAGAGCGGCAAGCGGCGCCGCACACAAGCCGGCACACGATCCACATAAGGATCCTCGCAAAAAGGATGGCCCGGTCAGGTCCATCTATGGGCCAAGAAAGAAGGCTCCAGGGAGCAACACAACACATCGAGTGTCCGAAAATAACGGTACACCTAAATACAGGGGCGCCGCACACCCCCTATGTTTCATCGATGAGGTACTGGATCATGAATTTCCAGCGGGATTCAAGCCCGTAAACATAGAGGCATACGATGGAACAACAGACCCCGGAGTCTGGATTGAGGATTACATCCTACACATACGTATGGCTAGAGGAGATGATCTCCATGCCATAAAATACCTACCCCTCAAGCTCAAAGGGCCAGCCCGGCATTGGCTCAAAAGCCTCCCAGAAAATACCATTGGAAGTTGGGAAGAGCTCGAGGATGCGTTTCGGGCAAATTTTCAGGGGACTTATATCCGCCCTCCCAATGCAGACGATTTAAGTCACATAACTCAATAGCCCGGAGAGTCAGCCCGCAAATTCTGGAACAGGTTCCTCACCAAAAAGAACCAAATAGTCGACTGTCCGGACGCCGAGGCCTTAGCAGCCTTCAAACATAACGTCCGAGATGAATGGCTCGCCAGACACCTCGGCCAGGAAAAATCAAGGACAATGGCCGCACTAACAAGCCTCATGGCCGCTTTTGCGCGGGAGAAGATAGCTGGCTGGCAAGATGTAGCACCAGCGACCCGAGTACATCCGAGGTCAGGGATGGAAATGGGAAACCACGATACAGAAAAGACCAGCGCCGGACTAAGGAAAATGGCCCAAAGAGCACGGTAGTCAACGCCGGGTTCAAAAGCTCTCGGTCGAACAACAAAACACTGCCTCTTAAGGACAACAGTGACGAGCTATCCAACCTAAATAAAATCTTGGACAGGATATGTCAAATCCACAGTACCCCCGGGAAGCCTGCAAACCATACCCACAGAGATTGTTGGGTCTTCAAGCAGTCCGGCCGACTTAACGCCGAACACAAGGGGGTCGACACACCAAGTGAGGATGATGACGAACCCCACAAGCAGAGTGCCGGAAAACAAAAGAATTTCCCACAAGAAGTCAAAACAGTGAATTCACTTCAAGTGATAACAAGGAAAAATAGGGCGGCGCCTACTATAGTACGCGCCGCACGGTCCACCCCAGCAGAGTCCTGAAACTGGATGTCAAAACCAATTACTTTCGACCATCAGGATTACTCCAGAAGTATTCGAAACGCAGGATGGACTCCTTTGATATTGGATCCTATAATTGACGGACTACAATTTACACAAGTCCTAATGGATGGCGGCAGTGACATAAACCTGTTATACCAGGACACAATCCGCAGAATGGGGATAGACCCTATCAAAATTCGCCATAGCAACACTTCCTTTAAAGGAGTGACGCCAGGCCCTTATGCCAATTGTACGGGCTCCTTACTACTAGAAGTTGTGTTCGGTTCATCCGACAACTTCCGTCGTGAAAAGCTAATCTTCCATATCGCCCCATTTAAAAGTAGCCATCAAGCACTACTGGGACGCGAAGCTTTCGCCCGCTTTAACGCAATACCGCATTACGCGTCTCTTACACTTAAAATGCCCGGTCCACGCGGTATCATCTCATTAAAGGGTAACTTCGAGTGTTCCTCGACCGCGGAAGAACGTGAGACTGCCTTGACAGCCACACACCAATCCGGCTTTGCTGATCAAAGCTCCTAAAACAGGTCATTCAGACCCCGGACACGGTTAGGCGAGTCCGGTATAAATAAACAAGGGGCTTACTAGTCGCGTACCCCTTTACAAGGGGCTGCCCGCATGAACAATGAGAGCTAATAAAGGTCAATTTTATTCATTTTTTAAATCATGCTCTGTTTTAAATACATTTTTCGCACGATCTTTTTTCAAATTAAGTTCTTCTCTTTTACAGATGAACATCATGCTACACCCGTCCAGGATACAGCACAACGGAGACACAGGCGCAGACGTGCAGCAGGGACCCGTTGCAAGGATTCTCTTCAGATTAAGACCCTGCGTAAACCTTTTTTACTATCTCTTGTTGATACACATCCCCCGGTTTCTTACTATAACCGAGGAGGAGGCTGGCGTTTTGGCATCGGCCGCGTCAGAAGTTCTCGCGCGTACCTGGACACTAGGGGCTTAGGGCATTGTTCTGCCCATTTTCATAAAGACCGAATACCTTAGGGAGTGTTCGAAGTCTCGAGTTAGGCCTTATATGCATCAGCTCTGAATCATGTCTTTGGTCAAATGTTGGGTTTGCCCGGCTCCTGTGTTTTGCTGCCTTACGTTCCGTTCTATCGGCTAACGCGGCACCAGGAGAACTACTGCGATTGTGCCCCGGTTCGGCCTGGTGAGCACCTCAGTAGAGAAAGCCGAAAACTGACTGTCATGATATAGCGAGAGACTGGTCAACCACTCGATCGACTACTGGAATGTTTAGAATTCCTCCGCTTTGACAAAGGACCGTTTCCCGGTCAGGCACACACACGCCCTGAGTTCAGAGAGCGCGGTGCCCCTAGGGGCTATATAGTAGCCCCACCATCGAACTCCTATGGCTAAGTGAAAGTGATAAAGCATTATAGTCCGCTTGCCTAGTTTGCTACGCTATCACCTCCTTCACGGGACCAAGACGTTGGATTAAGTGTGAAAATGCGCTTTTTTGCAAACACCCCTGCACCATGTGCGTGGGGGCTGAAGCCGAAGACTTCCATCTTTCAGGTTATATATACATATACATTAACGGCCGCACAGGAGATATTTCAATACTTGAACGCACAAGTATAAAAAGCCCTTATATTATCAATATGGTTTTACAAATCATACATGTCATTTGAACATAATGTTTTTCGAGCACTGCGACTCTATTAAACGAGCGCCCTGCAGGACTTCCTCAAAAGAGTGCTCGGCGGGTAATCGGCTTCTGTTCAAATCCCGGGATGCAACGTCGGTGGCCTCCATCTCTGCCCAGTATGTTTTGACACGGGCGAGAGCCATCCGTGCACCCTCTATGCATGCCGATCGCTTCATCGCCTTGATATGCGGCACTGCATCAAGGAACTGCTGCACTAAGCCAAAATAACTCTTCGGCTCGGGCCTTTTCGGCCACAGATGAGCCACGACATCCTTCATGGCAAGTCCGGACAACCTGTTCAGCTTAGCCCACTCAGCCAACCGATCGGTTAACGAAAGTGGACGCTCTGGATTATGGAATTGAGACCAAAAAAGCTCTTCCATCCTGTGATCCTTTTGGCTTCGGAAATGCACGACTGCGTCCGCCGCACTTGCCGCCAAATTCAGATAAGCATCCTCCGCACCCCACAACTGGCCCAACTGAGCATACTTCGGGTCCGTGAACTTCCTACGCAGCAGAAAGGGCTTTCTAGCCGCAATATCCCCGGCCTGACGCAGCTCCTCCTTTATAGCCCTCATCGCGGAGCGGGCATCCTTGGCTTCGGCGGTGGCCTTTTTCAGGCCCTCTTGCTCCGCTCGGTGTTCTTCTTCAAGAAACTCATAGCGGTCGGTAGCGTCCTTCAGCTTCACGGCCATTTCGGCCATTTCCTCCCTGCTTCGGCAGTGAGCAGCCTGTTCGGCTTTTAGCTCTTCGGCCGCCTTCAAGGCAGCCGCATCACTTTTTCTGGCTTGCTCCTTGGCTCGGGCAAACTCCGCCCGAAGGTCCTCCATAGCAGCGGTGCCATCTGCATCAAGCATACATGTTGTAAAGTGCGGGCATCAAGCCCCCTTATAGAGGTGTCCGCAGAGAAGCCACATACCTTGTGACTCGTCAAGTCGTTTATTGACCAGCGCGATGTTCGCATCCGCAACGTCAAGTTGCTGCCTCAGTTTGGCAACTACATCAGTCCGGCTGGCCACCGAACGCCCCGCCACCTGTACGGGAAGGGCGACACCTTATAGCTGAGATTATGATCCTCGGCACGCTGTCGCTTTCGACAACATACCGAGTCTCAGGGGCTACTATCTATACAGGGCGCACTCTATGTGCAAAACTGTCAAAAGGTATATCATTTTTACGTACCTCAAACCCCGTCAATAAACTTCTGATGGCCTCATGCAACCCACTCTCAGCGGATGAAATCCTTTCAATCACCGTACTCATTAATTTACGGTGATCTTCTGAGATAGATGCCCTCTTGAGCAGATCCTTCAGCTCCTCCGGCCGTACACCAGTTGGTGCCGAACTCTCCGGCCCCGCCGGACTCGGGGAGACCCTCCGCGATGACACCTCGGGGTCGTCCGCCCCGCCTGATGGTGCGGCAGATGGAGGCGTTTCGCTCTCCATCATCTCCGGACAAAGATCCCCCGAAGATGAGCTCTGCTGAGAAGGGCTGAGATCCGAACTACAAGGTAAGAACTTCGGTTATCCTCAGAAATAAAAACAGGGATGTCCCTTATTACAAAACTCCCCCTTTTCTACTTATGGCTCGCTGGAGGGATGATTCCCTTGGGGAAATAGTGCGGCCGGGGCTTCTCCTGGCGCAGGACCCTCCGATGAAGATTTCTTCCCCCTCTTTGAGGCCTTGGCCTCCGGATCTTTGGAAGCGGTCCTCTTCTCCCCCTGGAGGGAGGGATTCTCGATCCCCCCTTTCTTGAGAGCCTCTTTAGCGAAGGCGGTAGTTTTCCTGTTTTCCCCTTCGCCCTCTTCTGAAAGCGCAACCTCCAGCATCTTGACTAACACGGGATCCGGCGTGGTCTCGGGGAGGGGGCCGGACACCGTATCAGTTTTGCTTTCACTATCCACTCCTGTTCAAGGGATAGCTGGTTAAAGGGAAAATCCATGATAAATAAACGAACGGTATGTCCGGACGCAGGACTACTTACTTGAGTATCCGGGCGATTGCAGCTTAGGCCGGCGTCCTCGGTCAAGTCCGGACACATCTCTTGTGATCCGAAGAATAGTTTATACATCTCCACGGGTGTCGCACCCATGAAGTGTTGAAGAGCTCACGGTCCCTCCGGATTGAATTCCCACAGGCGGAGGGGGCGAGGTTTGCAGGGCAGAAGGCACCAAATCAGCATGACCTGCGCCACTACGACCACATTGACCTCCCTTTCCTAAAGGTCTCGAATGCGGCCCTGCAATAGTGGCACGTCCTTGGACGGCCCCCAGTCAAGCCCTTTGTTGACCCATGACGCCAGCCGCTATGGAGGGCCCGAGCGAAAGGCAGGCGGCGCCACCCATCTGGTGCCCCTGGGAGCGGTGATGTAGAACCACTCCTGTTGCCACAAACCGAGCTCCTTCTGAAAAAGGCCCTCGGGCCACGGAGCGTTAGCTCTCTTGCTTATAACTGCCCCTCCGCACTCTGCCTGCCGCTCCTTGATCATCTTCGGCTCCACGTTGAAGGTCTTGAGCCATAATCCGAAGTGAGGAGTAGTGTGGAGGAAGTCTTCGCATACAACTATGAAAGATGAGATGTGGAGGATGGACTCCGGATCCAAGTCATGGAATTCCAGCCCATAGTAAAACATGATCCCTCTCACGAACGGATCCATCGGGAAGCCTAAACCCCGACGGAAGTGAGACACGAACACCACACTCTCACCAGGCTCAGGAGTAGGAATGACTTGCCCTTGGACGGGCAGCCTGTGCGAAATTTCGCCGGTTAGATACCTGGCATCTCTCAGCTTTAGCACATCTTCCTCCATAACGGAAGAAGGCATCCACCGGCCCTGTAGGTCGGAGCCGGACATTGTCGAAGGTCCGAAGCGCCTGAATCCGGAGCCTTGGGTGTTGGAACTCGAGGGGAGGGGCGGATTCGATTGGATATTGAAGAAAAGGAACAGGCCTTGGTCTCATTACAAAGGGGTTGAATACCAAGAGCCGTCCCCGTAACCGTTTGGGACTCGCCTTCGATGGAGTAGGCGAGCCAACGGGCGTGGTTGGGTTGCCCATGTCCGTATTGATGAGAATCCCGGAATAAGGGGACACGATCTCTGCTTCGTCAAGACGTGCCAAGGAAACCGCTTCGCTAAACACGCTGAGGTGGAATAATAAAAACGATTCGAGTAAAGGCTTGGCCGTGATGTGACGTCACGCAACGAAATGCGTCAGCAGATTGAACTTGTGTAAATATTATTCTCTCTACGGAGGTATGTCCAATCTATTTTGCAGAGCCGGACACTATCCTGGTGTTCACAATCTTCTATGAATTATTTGGAGGAGGAACCCGCCTTGCAATGCCGAAGACAATATGCGCGCCGGACTCGTCGTCATTGAAGCCTGGTTCAGAGGCTACTAAGGGAGTCCTGAACTAGGGGGTGTCCGGATAGCCGAACTATCATCATTGGCCGGACTCCAAGACTATGAAGATACAAGATTGAAGACTTCGTCCCGTGTCCGGATGGGACTTTCCTTGGCGTGGAAGGCAAGCTTGGCAATAAGGATATGTAGATCTCCTACCATTGTAACCGACTCTGTGTAACCCTAGCCCTCTCCGATGTCTATATAAACCGGAGGGTTTTAGTCCGTAGGACGAACAACAATCATACCATAGGCTAGCTTCTAGGGTTTAGCCTCCTTGATCTCGTGGTAGATCTACTCTTGTACTACCCATATCATCAATATCAATCAAGCAGGAGTAGGGTTTTACCTCCATCAAGAGGGCCCGAACCTGGGTAAAAACATCGTGTCCCTTGTCTCCTGTTACCATCCGCCTAGACGCACAGTTCGGGACCCCCTACCCGAGATCCGCCGGTTTTGACACCGACATTTAGTTAAAAGGCGTCCCAAAGATTCAGAGTTTTTAGATCTTGATGCTAAATTTGGTAAAAGTGGGATTGGAGAGGTCAAGATACTTTAAATAGCATTGAACCCACTATCTTGGATTTTAAGGAATTTAATTATGATAATTGTTCTTTAGAAGGTTGTATTTCCTTGTTGCAATCCGTTGTGAATTCTCCTCATGCTTATAGTCAAAATAAAGCTTTTACCAAACATATTGTTGATGCCTTGATGCAATCTTTTGATGAAAAACTTAATTTGGAAGTTTCTATACCTAGAAAACTTAATGATGAGTGGGAAACCTACTATAAAGATTAGAATTAAATATCATGAGTGTTATGCTTTATGTGATTTGGGTGCTAGTGTTTCCACAATTCTGAAAACTTTATGTGATATTCTAGGTTTCCAAGATCTTGATGATTGCTCTTTAAATTTGCACCTTGCGGATTCCACCATTAAAAAGCTAATGGGAAGGATCAATGATGTTCTCATTATTGCAAATAGAAATTTGGTGCCCGTAGATTTTATCGTTCTTGATATAGATTGCAATCTTTCTTGCCCTATTATTCTTGGTAGACCTTTCCTTAGAACGATTGGTGCGATTATTGATATGAAGGAAGGGAATATTAGATTCCAATTTCCATTAAGGAAAGCATGGAGCACTTTCCAAGAAAAAAGTTAAATTACCTTATGAATCTATCATGCGAGCTACTTATGAATTGAGTGCCAAAGATGGCACTACTTAGATCTATCCTCGCTTTTATGCCTAGCTAGGGGCTTTAAACGATAGCGCTAGTTGGGAGGCAACCTAATTTTATTTGTGTTTTTTTATTTTTGTTTTTGTTTAGTAATAAATCTTGCATCTACCTTCTGTTTATATGTGTTTTTATGTTTTAGTTAGTGTTTGTGCCAAGTAGAACCTATAGGATAACCTATGGTGATAGTTAATTTGATTCTGCTGAAAAACAGAAACTTTGCACGCACGAAAATAAATTTTTTTAATTCACAGAAACGTGATTTTGTGTTTATTCGTTTTTCTATAGATCAATAGATAAATTTCCCAGGACTTCCTATTTGGGTAGATTTTTAGAGTTCCAGAAGTATTCGAGGGTTACAGATTGCTATAGACTGTTCTGTTTTTGACAGATTCTGTTTTTCGTGTGTTGTTTGCTTATTTTGATGCATCTATGGCTAGTATTAAGTGGTATGAACCATGGAGGACTTGGAATAAAGTAGGTTTAACACCAATATAAATAAAGAATGAGTTCATTACAATACCTTATGTGGTGGTTTTTCTTTCTTTCACTAACGGAGCTTATGAGATTTCCTGTTGAGTTTTGTGTTGTGAAGTTTTCAAGTTTTGGGTAAAGATTTGATGGACTATGGAATAAGGAGTGGCAAAAGCCTAAGCTTGGGGATGCCCAAGGCACCCCAATATATTCAAGAATATCCAAAAGCCTAAGCTTGGGGATGCCCCCGGAAGGCATCCCCTCTTTTGTCTTCGTTCATTGGTAACTTTACTTGGAGCTATATTTTTATTCGCCACATGATATGTGTTTTGCTTGGAGCGTCTTGTGTGATATTAGTATTTGATTTTTAGTTTACCACAATCATCCTTGCTGTACACACCTTTTGGGAGAATCCCACTTGATTGGAATTTATTAGAATACTCTATGTGCTTCACTTATATCTTTTGAGCTAGATAGTTTTGCTCTAGTGCTTCACTTATATCTTTTAGAGCATGGCGGTGGCTTAATTTTGTAGAAATTGTTAGTCTCTCATGCTTCACTTATATTATTTTGAGAGTCTCTTAGAATAGCATGGTATTTGCTATGGTTATAAAATTGGTCCTAGAATGGTAGGCATCCAAGTTGGGTATAATAAAAACTATCATAGGAAGTGAATTGGATGTTATGATCAATTTGATACTTGATAATTGTTTTGAGATATGGAGGTAGTGATATTAAAGTCATGCTACTTGGGTAATTATGAATTTAAAGAATGCTTGTGTTGAAGTTAGCAAGTCCCGTAACATGCACGTATGGTTAAAGTTGTGTAACAAATTTGAAACATGAGGTGTTCTTAGATTGTGCATCCTTATGAGTGGCGGTCGGGAACGAGCGATGGTCTTTTCCTACCAGTCTATCCCCCTAGGAGCATGCGCGTAGTGCTTGGTTTTTGATGACTTGTAGATTTTTGCAATAAGTATATGAGTTCTTTTGACTAATGTTGAGTCCATGGATTATACGCACTCTTACCCTTCCATCATTGCTAGCCTCTTCGGTACCGTACATTGCCCTTTCTCACCTTGAGAGTTGGTGCAAACTTCGCTGGTGCATCCAAACCCCGTGATATGAGATGCTATATCACACATAAACCTCCTTATATCTTCCCAAAACAGCCACCATACCCACCTATTATGGCATTTCCATAGCCATTCCGAGATATATTGCCATGCAACTTTCCACCGTTCTGTTTATCATCATGACACGCATCATTATTGTCATATTGCCTTGCATGATCATGTAGTTGACATCGTATTTGTGGAAAATCCACCATGCATAATTTTTCATACATGTCACTCTTGATTCATTTCCCAAACCGGTACACCACCGGAGGCATTCATATAGAGTCATATCTTGTTCTAGTTTTGAGTTGTAATTCATGAGTTGCAAATCAATAAAAGTGTGATGATCATCATTATTAGAGCATTGTCCCCAAAGAAAAAAAAAGAAAAAAAAGAAAGGCCAAAGAAAAAAAAAGGCCAAAAGAAAAAAAAGAAAGGCCTAAAAAAGAAGAAAGAAAATTAAATAAATAAAAAGGGGGCAATGTTACTATCTCTTTTCCACACTTGTGCTTCAAAGTAGCACCATGTTCTTCATATAGCGAGTCTCATATGTTGTCACTTTCATATACTAGTGGGAATTTTTCATTATAGAACTTGGCTTGTATATTCCTACGATGGGCTTCCTCAAAATTCCCTAGGTCTTCGTGAGCAAGCAAGTTGGATGCACACCCACTTAGTTTCTTTTGTTGAGCTTTCATACATTTATAGCTCTAGTGCATCCGTTGCATGGAAATCCCTACTCCTCATGTTGACATCAATTGATGGGCATCTCCACAGCCCATTGATTATCCTCGTCAATGTGATACTTTCTCCTTTTTTGTCTTCTCCACACAATCCCCATCATCATATTCTATTCCACCCATAGCGCTATATCCATGGCTCACGCTCATGTATTGCGTGAAAGTTGAAAAAGTTTGAGATTATTGAAGTACGAAACAATTGCTTAGCTTGTCATCGGGGGTGTATAATTTGGGAGCATTTGTGTGTGACGAAAATGAAGCATAGCCTAACTATATGATTTTGTAGGGATGAACTTTCTTTAGCCATGTTATTTTGAGAAGACATCATTGCTTTGATTAGTATGCTTGAAGTATTACTATTTATTATGTCAATATGAACTTTTATTTTGAATCATTTGGATCTGAACATTCATGCCACAATAAAGAAAATTACATTGAGAATTATGCTAGGTAGCATTCCACATCAAAAATTCTGTTTTTATCATTTACCTACTTGAGGACGAGCAGGGATTAAGCTTGGGGATGCTTGATACGTCTCCAACGTATCTATAATTTTTTATTGTTCCATGCTATTATATTACCCATTTTGGATGTTTATGGGCTTTACTTTACACATTTATATCTTTTTTGGGACTAACCTACTAACCGAGGCCCAGCCCGTATTGCTGTTTTTTGCCTATTTCAGTGTTTCGAAGAAAAGGAATATCAAACGGAGTCCAAACGAAATGAAACCTTCGGGGGCGTGATTTTTGGAATGAACGTGATCCAGAGGACTTGGAGTGCAAGTCAAGAAGCTGCCGAGGCGGCCACGAGGGTGGAGGGCGCCCCCCTACTGGGCACGCCCCCTATCTCGTGGGCCCCTCAGGACGTCCACCGACCTACTTCTTCCTCCTATATATACTCACGTACCCCAAGAACATCAAAGGCGACCACAAAAAACTATTTCCACCACCGTAACCTTCTGTATCCGTGAGATCCCATCTTGGAGCCTTCGCCGGCACTCTGCCGGTGGGGGAATCGACCATGGAGGGCTTCTACATCAACACCATAGCCCCTCTGATGAGTTGTGAGTAGTTTACCACAGACCTTCAGGTCCATAGTTATTATCTAGATGGCTTCTTCTCTCTTTTTGGATCTCAATACCATGTTCTCCTCGATCTTCTTGGAGATCTATTCGATGTAACTCTTTTTGTGGTGTGTTTGTTGAGATCCGATGAATTGTGGGTTTATGATCAAGTTTATCTATGAGAAATATTTGAATCTCCTCTGAATTCTTTTATGTGTGATTAAGTTATCTTTGCAAGTCTCTTCGAATTATCAGTTTGGTTTGGCCTACTAGATTGATCTTTCTTGCAATGGGAGAAGTGCTTAGCTTTGGGTTCAATCTTGCGGTGTCCTTTCCCAGTGACAGCAGGGGCAGCAAGGCACATATTGTATTGTTGCCATCGAGGATAAAAAGATGGGGTTTATATCATATTGCATGAGTTTATCCCTCTACATCATGTCATCTTTCTTAATGTGTTGCTCTGTTCTTTATGAACTTAATACTCTAGATGCATGCTGGATAGCGGTCGATGTGGGGAGTAATAGTAGTAGATGCAGACAGGAGTTGGTCTACTTGTCACGGACGTGATGCCTATATACATGATCATGCCTAGATAATCTCATAATTATTCGCTTTTCTATCAATTGCCCGACAGTAATTTGTTCACCCACCGTAATACTTATGCTATCTTGAGACAAGACACTAGTGAAACCTATGGCCCCCGGGTCTATCTTTTATCATATAAACTTTCAATCTACTTTTATTTGCATCTTTACTTTTCCAATCTATATCATAAAATACCCAAAATATATTTATCTTATCATACTATCTCTATTAGATCTCACTTTCGCAAGTGGCCATGAAGGGATTGACAACCCCTTTATTGCGTTGGTTGTGAGTTCTTTGTTTGTTTGTGTAGGTGCGTGGGACTTTTGAGGAGCCACCTACTGGATTGACACCTTGGTTCTCAAAAACTGAGGGAAATACTTACGCTACTATTGCTGCATCACCCTTTCCTCTTCATGGAAAACCAACGAAAGCTCGAGACGTAACACACCTCGCGAGGCTCGCATGACACGAGCCATGACAACCAAGGCCAGGCGGGCGCCAGCGGGTGCAGTGTACCAGTTTCCTCTTTGGTGCTAAGGAGGCAAGCGGAGGCGCAGGGTCCCGAGGAATCAGGCAAAGGTTTCCAGATCGGTGCCACAATACCAAGACCAGTAGGACGGCAGGACGGAGGTCATCGCGGAGCCCATAGTAGCGTCACCACCAGAGCCTTTGTGATGTAGGGTGGAACCCTATGGGGCCGATCTTTCACGTTTGGAGTGGATCTTACGGGGAACACGAAGAACGCACGGAAGAACACGAGGGAAATCACGAGGGGAAAACAAGAGAAACACTCAACCGACATGAAATTGATCACACAAGTGCTAGATCATCGAGGCACAAAGTAACACGTGATCCAAAGTCAACAAGGGACGATACAAGAGTAACCGTTCTTCTCCATGAGGAGGTCTTGATTGTCTTCTCCAGATGGAGGCCTTGAATCCGGATGGATCTTCTCCGAAGAGGTGCGGTCCCTCACGAGGAGTAGATCCGGTATGGATGAGCAATGCTCTATCTCAAATAATCTAAACCAATGCTAACCCTAGAAAGGACGAGGGGAAGGTCTATTTATAGTCTAAGCCTTCGAAGGGATAAGAGAGGGGCGAAACGAGTACATGGGCCTCGGCCCGGATACGCTGCACGCAGGCAGGGCAGTAGTACCGGACCCTCGGGCGGTAGTACCGCTTGTAGAGCCTCAGCGGTAGTACCGCTTTCAAGGGGCGGTAGTATCGCTCTGGTGCCATTCAATCACAGGAGTTTGTCGGGTTCGGCGGAAGAAGGGCGGATGTAGGGCGGTAGTGCTGCTTGGCTGGGTTAAGCGGCAGTGCCGCTTGGCGTGGGCGGTAGCACCGCCCGTTCCAGGCTGGGCAGCTTCTCCTCTTGCTCTCGACGTCCATCTTGTACCGTAGCTTCTTCTAGGTGGGTTCCTTGGTACCTAAGCACACAAAGCATCTCCATTTGAGGTAGTAGCCATGTCTCAAGTGGGTCAAAGGGAAGTTCAACAAGGAGAGAGTTAACCTCATATTGAATAGCACGTGCTCGAGCTCTTGTCATGGGTCCACTTGGAGCTTGTGTAGTTGAAGTAGTGTCCATGGGGATGATTGTAGGATGCTCCACATCATCTCCCCTCCCTTGGGAAAGATCCGACCTCGGATCGAAATCCTCATCACCGTGGTACGGGCAGAGATCTTGGATGTTCAAGATGTCGCTCATGGAGTACTTTTCGCATGGGAGGTCGATCTTGTAAGTGTTGTTATTGTAGCGTGCTAGCACCTTGAATGGTCCATCGGCTCGAGGTAGGAGTTTGGACTTGCGTTCGTTGGGGAAGCGGTCCTTGCGAAGGTGTAGCCACATGAGATCGCCAATGTTGAAGATCATGGGTTGCTTGTTGGCGTTGAGCTTGGTCGCTAGTCGTTGTACTTGGCACTCGATGGTGTGCCTTGTATCTTCGTGCATCTTCTTGAGATAGCTTGCACGTGCACTCGCATCCATGTTGGTGCGCTCTTGTAGTGGTAGAGGTAGAATGTCCAATGGGGACAACAGGTTGAAGCCGTAGACGACCTCGAAGGGGGACTTGCCGGTAGTCGAATGTCTTGCATGGTTGTAGGCGTACTCGGCGCTGGGTAGACACTCCTCCCACTCCTTGATGTTCTTCTTGATCAACACACAAAGTAGAGTGGAGAGCGTACGGTTCGTCACCTCTGTTTGGCCGTCGGTCTGAGGATGGTATGTCGACGAGAATAAGAGCTTAATTCCGATCTTGGCTCGCAGCGTCTTCCAAAAGTAACTCAAGAACTTGACATCGCGGTCCGAGACGATTGTCTTTGGTACTCCATGGAGTCACAAGATTTCCCTACAAAAGAGATTGGCGACATGTGAAGCATCGTCTATCTTGTTGCAAGGAATGAAATGTGCCATCTTAGAAAATCGGTCCACAACAACAAACACGGAATCCTTGCCATTTAGAGTTCTAGGCAAACCAAGTACAAAATCCATGCTAATGTCTTCTCAAGGTTGATAAAGGAATAGGAAGAGGCATGTAAAGACCATGGGATTGCACTTTAGACTTAGCTTTGCGACATGTAGAGCATCGGTTGGTGAAGCATGAGACGTCATGGAACATCTTGGGCCAAAAGTAGTTCTTGGAGAGCGTGGCGAATGTCTTGTCGCGACCGAAGTGTCCCATGAGTCCGCCTCCATGAGCCTCTTGCAAAAGGAGCAAACGAAGAGAAGACTCAGGAATGCAAATTTTTTTAGCTCTCATAAGATAATCACCCTTTATGTAATATCGTTCCCAAGATGTATGCGTCAAACACTTAGCATAAGGAGTAGCAAAGGAATGGTCATTCACATACAAGTCTTTTATGTGCTCAAAGCCAATAACATTCAACTCAAGTTTAGTGACAAGCATGCATATGCGTGAAAGTGCATCCGCAACTACATTTTCCTTACCCTTAATGTACTTGATCACATAGGGGAAAGATTCAATAAATTCACTCCATTTGGCATGACGTTTGTTCAACTTAGTTTGACCTTTTAAGTACTTAAGCGTTTCATGATCGGTATGTATGACAAACTCATGAGATCTAAGATAATGTTCCCAAACATGTAGCACACGCACTAAAGCATACAATTCTTTGTCATAGCTGGGATATTCAAGTTGAGCACCAGATAGTTTTTCACTAAAATATGCAATGGCTTGTTTTTCTTGCATCAAAACTCTGCCAATTCCGGTACCACTTGCATCACAATGAACCTCAAAAGTTTTGTCAAAGTTGGGCAAAGCAAGAATCGGAGCATGAGCAAGCAAAGACTTAAGCTCATCAAAAGCGGTAGATTGCAAAGATCCCCAAACAAAAGGAGCACTCTTCTTACTCATGCAAAGGAGCGGCGATAGTGCTAAAATTCTGCACAAAGCGACAATAAAAACCCGCAAGGCCAAGAAAGCTACACACTTGTTGCAAATTGGTGGGTTGGGGCCAAGTTTTAATTGCTTCTATTTTAGATTTTTCAGCATGGCCACCCTTGGAAGAGACAACGAAACCCAAGAAAATAAGTTTGTCAACACCAAACGTGCACTTTTTCATGTTGGCATAAAGACGTTCCTTGCGAAGGATTTGCAAAACAGCCCTAACATGCTTTAGATGCTCTTTCATGGATTTGCTAAACACAAGAATATCATCAAAGTAAACGACAACAAAGACTCCAATATAAGGTCGAAGCACAGAATGCATAAGACGCATGAAAGTACCGGGCGCTTCCGATAAACCCATAGGCATAACCAACCACTCGTACAAGCCAAATTTGGTTTTGAAAGCAGTTTTCCACTCATCACCTTCTTGTATGCAGATTTGATAATAGCCACTTTTAAGATCAATTTTTGAGAAAAAGGCGGCACCGCTAAGTTCATCAAGCATATCATCTAGGTGAGGAATGGGATGCCTATAACAAAAGGTAATAGCATTGATGGGTCTACAATCGGAACACATGCGATAACTTCCATCTTGCTTAGGGATAAGTATAACCAGAACGGCACAAGGGCTTAAGCATTCACGTACATGACCATTGTCGATTAGTTGTTGTACTTGCCGTTGGACCTCCTTAGTTTCTTCGAGGTTGACACGGTATGGAGCTTTGTTTGGTAGGGGTGCTCCGGGGATGAGGTCAATTCGATGCTCAATGCCTCGTAGAGGAGGTAGACCCGGAGGTAGCTCATCGGGGAAAACATCTTGGAATTCCTGCAAAAGAGATTGAAACACTAAAGGTAGCTCGTGAGAGGTGTTAGTTTTTGGGTCCCCATCCTTGCACACAAGGACAAAGTGCATAACACTTGATGGGTTCTCACACACTTCTCTCATCTCACTTTTGGTGGCAAATAGGACAAGGTTTTTCTCTCTAGGCGAAGAGGCGCTCAAGTTTGGCTTGTGGCTCTCACTCACTTTTTGGTGGATCACTTTCTCACTCTTCTCTCCTTGATGGGTGGCTTGCTTGTTGGCTATGACTTGACTAGGAGACATTGGTCGTAGCACATACTCCTTCCCTTTCATCTTGAAGCTATAGTGATTGGTACGCCCGTTGTGGATGACACCACGGTCGAATTGCCATGGTCGACCAAGAAGGAGGTGGAAAACGGACATTGGGACGATATCACACTCCAAAGTGTCCTCATATGCACCAATTTTGAACGAGACTTGGACCGTATGCTCAACTCGTATAGTGCCGGAGTCACTTAGCCATTGAACCTTGTATGGGTGCAGGTGCTTCATCTTGACCAATTGAAGCTTGGAGCATAGTTCTTCACTTGCCAAGTTGTGGCAACTACCTCCATCGATGATGACCTTGACGGACCTTCCATTGATGTCGGCCTTTGTGTGGAAGATGTGACATCTTTGGTCTTCTTCTTGTTGATGTTGAAGAGTCAAGACTTTGGAGACAACGAGAGCGGGGCTCGAATCCTCATCACAAAAGGCTTGATCATCTTCATCCTCATTCACGCGCCGGTGCATTGCCACTTGCTCAAGGGCTTCCGTCTCCTCGTCACTCATGGAGTCATAGGTTTCATCATCATTGAGGATCATGGTGCGCTTGTTTGTGCATTCATAGGACTTGTGGCCTCGGCCACCGCAAGTGAAACACTTTAAGGAGCTTGTCTTGACGGTCTCATCGGTCGGAGTAGATGATGAAGCACACAGCTTGAAGTTTCTTGTAGTAGGAGGAAGACGACTTGAGCTTGTCGTTTTCTTGTAACTTGACTTGTCGTCATTGCTTGTAGATGGCTTGGTTGAGGTAGAAGTTGGAGGAGTCGTTGAAGCTTGGTTGTTGGAGAAGTTATAGTTCTTGGTTGAGTACTTGGCGTACTTGAAGTCATCTTGCACTTAGCGTTCCACCTTGGTAGCTTGATGCACGATCTCAATGAGGTTGGAGTAGGGTTGGAAGTCGGCAATCTTCTCGATGGGATGATTGAGTCCATTCAAGAAACATGCCATAGTTTTCTCATCATCTTCCGTGACATTGGCTCGAATCATGGCTATCTCCATTTCCTTGTAGTATTCTTCAACAATCTTTGTTCCTTGCTTGAGGAGTTGGAGCTTCTTGAAGAGATCGCGGTTGTAGTATGTGGGCACAAAACATGCTCGCATGACATCCTTCATTTGAGCCCAAGTGGTGATTGGTGGTTCACCTCTTACTTCATGGTGCTCGAGGACTTGTTCCCACCATATGAGCACATAGTCTTGGAACTCAAGTGATGCCATAGCGATCTTCTTCTCTTCCTCATAGTTGTGCAAACAAAAGATTTTGTCGACCTTCAATGCCCATGAAAGGTATTCTTTCGGATCATTGCTTCCATTGAACTTAGGCATTGTAACTTTTAGCTTGCCATAGCGTTGCTCTTCATTGTGTTGTCGGTGATGGTGATGATGATGCCCTTGACGAGGAGGATAATCACCCTCATGTTGCTCTTGGCGTGGAGGAAGTCCATGATCAACTTGCTCTTATTGAACTTGAGGTTGTGGAGGATCTTGACGAGCTTGTGGAGGAGCTTGAGGAACTTGACGTTGCACTCGCGGTTGGTAGTTCCGCTCATGGATTTCTTCTCGAAGTGCTTCCTGTTGATTGCGCCGATCTCTGTTGCGGTTGGCAATGGCTCAACTTGATTCTTGAAGGGAACGTTGCGCCTCAAGAGCTTGTGCTTCACGTTGTTGTTGTTGTTGAAGACGTTGAGCCTCGGGGTCTTGTTCCTCTTGGTGTGGACGCGCTTGTTCTTCTTCTTGGCGACGTTGACATTGTCGTTCTTGAGCTTGAGCAAATGCAACTTGATGTGGTGGAGGACGAAGTTCTTGCTCGTCGACTTGCTCTTGTGAATGCTTGTCATGTAGCGGATTGCGAGATGCATGACAGTCTTGATGCCCGGCTCGTCGAAGAGTGTTCGACGTCGGTGTACTTGAGCCGGAGAAGGTGTCGTCGGAGTGTCTACTTGAGTGTCTTCGTCTTGAGTATGAAGAAGTAGAAGGAGGACGTTTCACCAACAAGGCACGGATCTCATCCATCCTTGCATCATTCTCTTGCTTGTGAGCGTCGAGCTTGTTGTCGAAGTAGTCCTTTGTACGTTTCTCGGAGAGTTGCAAGTCGGTGGCGAGGTTGTCAATGCGGTTGGCCATAACTTGTTGCTCTTGATGCAACGCTCGTTGTGCACCCAAGAGGTGGCTCTTGGTGACGAATGATGACATGTCATCGTCTTGCTCGATGAAGAGTGGGTTGGTAGAAGTACTTGGCCTATCCATCATTCCAAGCAAAATGTGAGTAGGAGAAGGAGAAGAACTTATACCAAATGTACCTTGACCGATGCTGACGATGAATCAAGTTCACTCAAATGCGGACAATGAAATAGCACTGTTGGTACCAATTCTTGTCGGTTCTCACACCTACACAAGTAAAAGCTTATGGTGGAGCTTGGTTAGGATGGTGGCACAAAATTTGATGCAATTGTTAGTTTGAATCAAAGATGTTGAAAAAGATTCACAAATTCGCAAATGCAACAAGTAGACCAAGCAAGTAATGGTACACGAAAACACACATGCAAATAGATAAGTGGGATTGTGCAAACCAAAAATGAGCCAGAATGTGGAGTCCATGAAAATGCTCTTGTTGCAAAATACTAGAGAGACGCTAGCACGATTACACAATAGGAGGATACGGAGCTTGTGCACAACCTACTAGGCAAAAATGCAACGATCTCTATCCCAGGTATGCTATATGTATGGTATTTCGGTGATATGATCCAAGATGATCGGATATGACAATCTTAATGTAGTATGATGCTATGGTTCTTGCTTATAAGCTCTTTGCTTATCTTTCTCTTTTTGCTTAAAAGCTTGTTTGGCTCTTTCTCTTTTGAGCCCTTTTCTCATGCAAAACTTCACGAAGCAAGATAGCAATTGTGTATGCGATGACAACTTTGTGACACAAGAGATGATATGGTATGTATGCTTATGGAGGGTATTATCACTAGTGTGCACAAGTCACGTTGCCGGCAATACTCAATAGCTAGTCTCGATGGGTAAGCAACGCAAAAGTAAGGACATGTGATTATCAATGCAATTGCAAGGTATGACAAAGATGTCGACGAAGTTACCGTCCTTGGAGATGATGAGTCCTTGTCGAAGATGAGCGCTGGTGATGTTGTCATCGAACCGTACCTATATAGCCAAAACACAATAGGACACGGGAACCACAACCCAAAATCTGAAAGACCAAAACGTGTCAAAATCATCATAGGAGGTAACGGTGACCGTTGGTAGTTTTTGCTGAAAGTGGTGGTGGTATGCGGAAATATGTGTGGGCACCGGGGTAAATATTGGGTGAAACTAGGTGTAAAAGGACGCGCAGAAGGAATTTCAATTGCCAGGGGTGGAGCGGTAGTGCCACTTGGGAGGGCGGTATTACCGCTTGTGTCGCTCAGCGGTAGTACCGCTCGTGTCGAAAAAATTCGCAAAATCGAAAATCGGGGCGATTTTGGGGCAGAAAAGGATGATTTCGGGGGGCAAAATTGGATGGATTTCGTGGTTGGAAAGAGGTGAAACTTGGGGAGATGCTAGATCCACTCAAAACCAAGCAAATCCACGGATCAAAATCAACAAAACATCATCAAATCAACAAATCACAAAAAAAAATTGGGGCTATTTTTGGTGAGGATTTCAAAATTAAGGACGAAAACAACAAAATCAAGCTAGAAAACACGGGGTAGGGGCTCCAAAAACGTGATCAACGTGGCTCTGATACCAAGATGATGTAGGGCGGAACCCTATGGGGCCGATCTTTCACATTTGGAGTGGATCCTACGGGGAACACGAAGACGCACGAAAGAACACGAGAGAAATCACGAGGGGAAAACAAGAGAAACACTCAACCGACACGAAATTGATCACACAAGTGCTAGAGCATCGAGGCACAAAGTAACACGAGATCCAAAGTCGACAAGGGACGATACAAGAGTAACCATTCTTCTCCATGAGGAGGTCTTGATTGTCTTCTCTGGATGGAGGCCTTAAATCCGGATGGATCTTCTCCGAAGAGGTGCGGTCCCTCATGAGGAGTAGATCCGGTACAGATGAGCAATGCTCTATCTCAAATGAGCTAAACCAATGCTAACCCTAGAAAGGACGAGGGGAAGGTCTATTTGTAGTCTAAGCCTTCAAAGGGATAAGAGAGGGGCGAAACGAGTACATGGGCCTCGACCCGGATACGCTGCACGCAGGCAGGGCGGTAGTACCGGACCCTCGGGCGGTAGTACCGCTTGTAGAGCTTCAGCGGCAGTACTGCTTTGACGGGGCGATAGTACCGCTCTAGAGCCATTCGATCACATGAGTTTGTCGGGTTCAGCGGAAGAAGGGCGGATGTAGGGAGGTAGTGCCGCTTGGCTGGGTTCAGCGGCAGTACCGCTTGGCATGGGCGGTAGTACCGCCCGTTCCAGGCTGGGCAGCTTCTCCTCTTGCTCTCGATGTCCATCTTGTACCGTAGCTACTTTTAGGTGGGTTCCTTGGTACCTAAGCACACAAAGCATCTCCGTTTGAGGTAGTAGCCATGTCTCAAGTGGGTCAAAGGGAATTTCAACAAGGAGAGAGTTAACCTCGGATTGAATAGCATGTGCTTGAGCTGTTGTCATGGGTCCACTTGGAGCTTGTGTAGTCGAAGTAGTGTCCATGGGGATGATCGTAGGATGCTCCGCATCACTTTGGCAGGTGAAGACTACTTTGTCAGGATAGCTTGTACTAGTTGTCCCCCTTCAAACTTTGCCGTTGTGGGATACCTTCCCACCTACATTTGGGAAGAGGACCAAGGACACTATAAGTAGGACCTAGCCACCACCATAGAAGGGGGATCAATCAGTCTTCCACCATAGGGAAGAGGGGAGATCATTCAGACCATCCTCACACTCACCAGCCCATCAAGCTCAAGAACGCCTCCCATCCGAAGGCTGTTCATCCACTGTATTAGTTCATCCTCAGCCCCTCGAGGCAATCCACCCACAAACTGGAGTAGGGTATTACACCGCAAGGTGGCCCGAGCCAGTATAAACCCCTGTGTCTCTTGTTCTTCGGGTTCGTCAAGCTAGGTCGTGGAATCGTTGAGCGTGCGAGTTGGGGAGAGAGTGTTCTTTGTGCGACCCTAGAGTTCGAAACTCTCAAGGGTTTGCCGGAACCCGTGATTCGACATAATCTTATAAGAAAGCATTAAGCATAAATAACACCGAATAATGCACCATAAGTAGGATATAATTTCATTGCATGATTATTGACTTTTGTACTTGCATAGGGAATCACAAACCTTAACACCAATATTCTTACTAAAGCATAATTACTCATCATTATAACTCACATATCACATCATCATATCTCAAAAGTATTACTAAGAATCAAGTTTATTTTGTCCAATGATCTTCATGAAAGTTTTTATCATATCCTTCTTGGATATCTATCACTTTGGGACTAATTTTTATGTGTTGCTTTTCATAAGCTCAAACAAATATTAGTGAAGATCATGAGCATAATTTTTATTTCTTTCTCTCAAATTAATTTAAGTGAAGCAAGAGAGAATTTCTTCAAAATTTACTAACTCTCAAATAAATCTAAGTGAAGTAAGAGAGCATTTCTTCAAAAATACTAAAGCACACCATGCTCAAAAAGTATAAGTGAAGTACTAGAGCAAGTCCATTGCTCATAAAAATTTAAGTGAAGCATAGAGAGCAATTATAACAAGTCATGCCATAATTTTGGCTCTCTCAAATAGATGTGTCCAGCAAGGTATCAAGACTTAAAACACAAAATAAAGCAAGCAAAGACTCATATCATACAAGATGCTCCAAGCAAAACACATATTATGTGACGAATAAAAATATAGCTTGGAGTAAAATACCGATGGTCGCTAGAAGAAAGAGGGGATGCCACTCGGGAGCATCCCCAAGCTTAGTTGGTTGCTCATTTTTGGATAATATCTTGGGATGCTGGGGCATCCCCAAGCTTACGCTCTTCTATCCTTTATTCCTTCATCCATCGTAAGATAACCCAAAACTTGAAAACTTCAATCACACAAAACTCAACAAAACCTTCGTGAGATCCGTTAGTGAAAGAAAAATAAACCACTACTATATGTGCTATGTCAAATCAATTATTATTTTTTTGCATTATATCTACTGTATTCCAACTTTTCTATGGCAAAAACTCATCAAAGAAAACCGTAGAGCCATCAAAATAAGCACACAACGCAAAGAAAACAGAATCTGTCAAAACAAAACAGTCTGTAGCAATCTGACTATTTAGAAAACTTCTGTAACTCCAAAAATTCTACCAAATTAGGACGACCTGCGAAATGTGTATATTAAACTACTGCAAAAATAATTGGCATTAAATCACACTCTGATAAAAAAATGAGAACTGTTTTCATGAGCACAAAAGTTTCTGTTTTTTAGCAGAATTAAACAACTATCACCCAAGAAGATCCTAAAGACTTTATTTGGTAAAAACACTAATTAAAACACAATCATAGCAGTAAAAAAATTGTGCAAACACTCAAGAACAGAAAGCAAAAAGCAAAAATAAATTTTATTCGTTGGGTTGCCTCCCAACAAGCGCTATAGTTTTACACCCTTAGCTAGGCATAAGGCAAGGATCTAAGTTTTGTCATCCGGAGTTTTGGCAACTTTAGTGAGGGTTTTCTCAAACCCGGGAGGCTCTTTACGCTTCCCTCAATTCTCCGGAAAAGAAACCATCTTAAGATCCAAAATATCCAATCGCTTATTGCAAAGAGTAATCAAGGTATTCATGCGATTGATACTGCCATTGAGGTGTTTGAGAGGTTCATTATATTTCTGTATTTCAACCATATGTTTATGCAAATCCCCCAGTTTATCCAACATTTGGGATCCCTCAGGGGTAAAAGGAAACCCCTTCTTTTGAGGTGCAATTCCCAAAATTCCCTATAAAATTTCATAGGCAGCATTGGCATCAAGTTCAATGAAATTTCCTTTAGCGGCAAAATATAGAAGTTGTCTATGATGCAAAGCCAATCCTATGTAAAAATTATGAAGCAAAACCTTAGAGTCCCCATTTAAATTCGAAATACGGTATGATTCCATAATCCTATACCAGGCATCTTTCAAATTTTCTCCTTGTCTTTGCTTGAAGTAAAGAACTTCAAAATCAGGTGACAAAGGAGGAGTAGGAACGCTAGCCATTAAGACTACAAAGCAAGAAAACGGCGAATGAAAAAGAGAGGCGAATAAAATGGCAAATTTTTGTGAAGTGGGGGAGAGGAAAATGAGAGGCAAATGGCAAATAATGTAAATTGCAAGGAGATGAGATTTGTGATTAGGAACCTGTATATGTTGAAGATCTTCCCCGGCAACGGTGCCAGAAATTCCTTTTGATGTCGCTTGAAGCTACATCGGTGTTTCCCCAAAGAGGAAGGGATGATGCAGCACAGCGGCGGTAGGTATTTCCCTCAAATGTGAAACCAAGGTTGTCAAACCAGTGGGAGAACCAAGCAACACAACGTTAACAGCACCTGCACACAAATAACAACTTCTCGCAACCCGACGTGTTAAAGGGGTCGTCAATTCCTTTCGGGGTACGGCGCCTCAAGATAGGCAAAACAGACGTGAAGAATTTGTAGTAAATTGATAGATCAAACGCCAAATAAAATAAATGAGAATAAATTGCAGCAAGGTGTTTTTGTATTTATATTTAGTAGATCTGAAAATAAACGCAAAGGAAAAGTAGACCGCAAAGGCAAATATATGAGAAAGAGACCCTTGGGCCGTAAGTTTCAGTAGTGGCTTCTCTCGAGAAAAATAGCAAACGGTGGGTGAACAAATTACTGCTGGGTAATTCACAAAACTTCAAATACTCATGAAGATATCCAGAATATGATCATTATATAGGCATCACGTCCAAGATTAGTAGACCGACTCCTGCCTGCATCTACTACTATTACTCCACACATCGACCGCTATCCAGCATGCATCTAGTGTATTAAGTTCATGGAAAAATGGAGTAATGTAATAAGAACGATGACATGATGTAGACAAGATCCGTTTATCTATTTCGTAGATATAGATCTCGTCGTTTTATCCTTAGTAGCAACGATACATACGCGTCGGTTCCCTTTTTGTCACCGGGATCAAGCACCGTAAGATTGAACCCACTACAAAGCACCTCTTCCCATTGCAAGATAAATAGATCAAGTTGGCCAAAAAAACCCAAATATCAGAGAAGAAATATGAGGCTACAAGCAATCATGCATAAAAGAGATCAAAGAAACTCCAATACTTTCATGGATATAAAAAGATAGATCTGATCATAAACTCAAAGTTCATCGATCCTAACACACACACCGCAAAAAGATTTACATCATATGGATATGCAAGAGACCATTGTATTGAGAATTCGGAGAGAGAGAGATGAAGCCATCTAGCTACTAACTATGGACCCGATGGTCTACAAAGAACTACACACGCATCATCGGAGAGGCACCAATGAAGGTGGTGAACCCCATCCGAGATGGTGTCTAGATTGGATCTGGTGGTTCTGGACTCTACGGCGGCTAGATGAATATTCCGTCGACTCCCCTAGGGTTCTGGAAATATTGGGGTATTTATAGAGCAAAGAGGCGGTCCGGGGGGCACCCGAGGTGGGCACAACCCACCAGGGCGCGCTTGGGCCTCCTGGTGTGCCCTGGTGGGTTATGCCCCCCTCGGGGCACCCCCCCTAGGTGCAGCGAGGGCCCATTATGTTCCTTCTAGTCCATAAAAATTGTCCATGAAGTTTCGGGACATTTGGACTTCGTCTGATATTGATTTCCTGCGATGTAAAAAACATGCAGAAAACAACAACTGGCACTTGGCACTATGTCAATAGGTTAGTACCAAAAAATGATATAAAGTGACTATAAAATGATTGTAAAACATCCAAGATTGATAATATAACAACATGAACAAGCAAAAATTATAGATACGTTGGAGACGTATCAAATCCCACCAAATAAATCTCCATCTTTAGCATTAAGATGTAGCCTCCTAGCAATAATGGCCCCCAAGTTATAGTGCTTATCGCCTAACACCGCACACTTGAGGATACTAAGATCTGGAATGCAAAGGTGGCTATGCTCATGTTTACTGTTAATGCATCTACCTGTAAAGAGAGCAAAGTAATGTATGGCAGGAAAGTGAATGCTCCCTATGGTTTCCTGTGTGATATTTTTAGTTTCTCCAACGGTGATGCTAGCAAGGAAGTCATTGTATTCAGATTTGTGAGGTTCACGAAGAATACCCCATTGTGGGATTTTGCATGCATCACAAAAATCTTATAGGTCCATAGTATAAGATTCATCATAAAGATCAAACAAGACAGTATGAGTATTACGCTTAGATGAACTCAAACCTCCGCACAAAGGAATCAGTGAGATAATAATATTGTAGGCACTTGTCTGATAAGAAGTCCTCAAGGCCGACATTTTGTATGTACGCATAGAATTCATCCTTAAAACTCGCACGAACCATAAATTCATCTGATGGCCATTCACACGGCTTCACTTGACCTTCCCTTGGTGGTTCAAGGTCCGGTTCACGTATCACGCGCCTTGGTGCTTACTTCCTCGAAGAACCACCTTGGTACATTTTCCTGGACATTTTTCTTCCTCTGAATTTTTTTGAAATTTTTAGTGACTCAAAATAAAAGTGAACCAAACTCAACAAAATTGATAGCAACTACTCCTACAAGTGCCTAGAGGCCATATCATGCATCAAAACTACTTTGGACCATATAAATTTGACATGCAAGCTCAAGAACACGGTCACCACAGTAGCAAAAAATTGCAATAAATAAAGCAATAGAACAAAAACTAATTGGACCATTGGAGGAGTCACATACTGAAGAACAATCCCCCAAAGCATTTTTGTGATTGGAGCTTTGAGCAAGGAGATCAAAAATGGCAGCAAAATGAGCAAGAACACGAGTTTGAGCTATGGAGTGATTTTTTCTACATGAAGGAGTGGATGGGTGCTGGAATAAGTGGAGGGGGGCCACATGGGCCCACAAGGACAGGGGGCACGCCCAGGGGGTAGGGCGTGCCCTCCACCCTTGTGGCCAGCTGGTGAGGCCCCCTGGTGTGTGTTCAGTGCCAGAAATTCTTAAATATTCTATAAAAATCATACTAAATTTTCAGGGCATTTGGAGAACTTTTATTTTTGGGACATTTTTTATTGCACGGCTAATTCAAAAAACAGACAAAAATACTATTTTTTTCTTTATTTATTCTAAATAACAGAATGGTACAGAGAGCTGTACCTTCTAAATTCAACCATCTCATGCACATCAAAAGGAATCCAGTAACAAGGTTGATCAAGTCTTATTAACAAACTTCTTCCGAGTGACATGAAACCGGAGAATTTTCGAATAATACTAGGTTACCTCAACGGGGATATGCAGTTCCCCAACAATAAGAATATCATATTTCTATTTGATACACTACAGGAATCTGCTACTTTGCCATCTGCCACGGCGGACGGCAAAGGCATGGATGGCGGACGGCAAAGACCTTTGCCGTCAGCCGCGGACGGCAAAATTGGACGGCAATGTAAGGGACGACAAAGAGCTACATTGCCGTCCGCTTCGGGCGGCTGACGGCAAAGGGTCCTTTGCCATCAGCTGCCGACGGCAAAGAATGCTGACGGCAATAATTGCGCTGTTACTCCGTTAGGTGGTTAACGGCAAGCCTTTGCCGTCCGCCGCTGTAGGCAAAGTTTTTTTCCTCTTTGCGTCCGCCGCTGTAGGCAAAGTTTTTTTCCTCTTTGCCGTCAGCCACTGTTGGCAAACTGACCAAATAGGTCAGCCTCCCAGGAAGCACAGTTGGCTGCCACGTGGCCTCTTTACCGTCCGCTGCGGATGGCAAAGAGCCCTTTGCCATCGGTGGCGGACGGCAAAGAGGCTGCATAATGGCTTTTTTCCCTGTTTTTTTTAAATCCAACAATTTTCACAGCAAATATATATGACATATATAGATATACTTCACAGGGCTATTTAACAACACATAAGTTTCATCGTACATACATATATAGTTCCATCCACTCATACATAGCAAGTTGCACATACACATAAGTTGCAACCATTAGGAGGTTGCACATACATAGTACAATGCAAAGTTTCATCAAGATAGCAAGTTCCATCGTAGCATACACATAAGTTGCAACCATTAGAACAATACTAGAAGAGAATGAAATAAAAAACAAGCACTCCATAGCAAGCTAGCTTCCGAGAAGTGAATGAAATCTGCAAAATGGCAAATAAGAAAGTTAGGAAAAGGTGACTAGAAGAAGAATACTAGAAGAAGAAGCACGCCATCGTTTGTGAGGTAACTTAGGTGAAATGGATCGTTTATGAGCTAACTTAGGTAAAATGCATCATTTTAGAGCTAATGTAGGTAAAATGGATCGTTTATGAGCTAACTAAGCTAATTATGCCGTTTTTTACATAAGTAAGGTAAGTACATGTCATTATTGAGCAAACCTAGTTAACTAAGCATATTATAACTAACTTAGGTCATTTTGGAGGAAACAAAGCTAAGTATAGATCGTTTTAGAGCTAACTTAGGTAAAATGGCTGGTTTTGGAGGTCAGTAAGCTTATTAAGTCATTTTGCAGGAAAAGAAGCTAACTCTAGGTCATTAAGGTAAGCATATTGGTTGAAATAAAGCTAAGTCTAGGTCTTTATGCATTTGTTAAGCAAAAAACTAGAGAAACTTACCTTGATCATGGAGGTGTGGGAGCGGGCTGGCTCATGCCAGTAGCTGGAGAAGGATCATGTGATGCTTGTGTGGAGTTATGCTGCACCAAAGATCATTTCCAATGTTTCGTTAGCATGATGACACTCAAATGTTAAGACTAGCAAGTAACGTCCATTCAAATTAAACTCACCGTGGTCTCAGGAGCAATCTCTGGATCAATGGCTATGGAGCCACGGGACCTCCCGCCACTAGATATCATCACCTGCTCTGGATTGTAGGGGATCTGGCTTGGGTTAAACTCCTCCCCTTTCCTCGCCTTGCCCTTGACTTGCTTGTAAGAGGCAGTGTGGGCCATGGCATACAGGTCGTACCCCTCTGGCACCTTGTCCGTCTTATTGTAGCATGCCTGAAAGAGAGAAACAAAGTAAATTAGTAATTAAAGGGCTCAAGCTAGCATGATGAATGAATTGCATTAATCATGAAGCAAACCACATTACCCAATTCCGCCCGAACTGATATAAGCTGGAGCTACCTTGATGGTGTGGCACACCTTCAATTTGGGCACATTTGTCCTTGGCCTCAGTCAGCTCCCCTTCCATCTTTCAACACCTGCCATGACAAAGAGTAAACAAAATTAGTACAACATAAAAAAAATACCGACATGAATAATAATATGTATATCACTTAAGTGTATCATCATCAAGTACAACATTAAAAAATTGAATACCTGACACTACTAATAATCTCGATCAGTATCATCAATAAATGCATAATCATCATCATCACTATAATCAATGACGGGCTCATAGGGTTCAGTGGCATCAACAAGTGGAAGGCCACCTTTACGTAATCGGTCAAGCATTGAGAGGTCGTCCGCAGTAGTAACCTCTTCTTGTTCCGGCTCTTCTTGTTCCTCCTCTGGGGTGATGTGGGATTCACTGTCGCTGTCTACTTCAATGTTTTGGGGTGAAGTATACCGGTTCTTGAAACGCTTTTTGGAAAGACGTGTCTCTTGGAAGAATTCTCCTTCATATGTGTCTGGGTTAATGTGAGGTTCATAATCCTCTTCCTTTGGGGGAGATAGTCTAGCACGTGGTGGCACTTCATAAACGACATCCCGACCTTTCATATTTCGATTAGTTTGGCAGGCCCAGGGTAGATAGAATACTTGGGTCGCCTGTTGAGCCATAATATAGACATCAGGAACATCTAAATGGGTGCTTTGGTTGATTTCAACTAGCCCTATATGTTCATGAGTCCTTCTAGTCTCCTTCGGCTGAAACCAATAACATTTGAAGACTACGACATTCGGTGGGTTTTCACCATAGAATAGAAGTTCATAAATTGCTTCAACTCTCCCATAATACTCGGTACCTCCTTCGCCGATAGCAGATACACAACAATTTGTAGACTTTCGGTCGACCATAGATAGCTCTTTGCCATAGGTACGAAAACGATACCCATTGATGTCGTATTTGTCAAATGAACGGACCTTATAGTCAAAACCATTAGCGACTTGTCTCAATTCGGCGTCCATAGACTCTGAATTAGCCTACAAGTTTAATATGAAAGGATTGTTGCATTACGCACAAATTAGCGAATGAAATGAAATTGTCTAATAGAATTTACCGTTTGTTTGAACCAAGAGATGAAACCGGGATAGCCGCCTCCTTGCTTTGCGAGAAGCTCATACTCTTCGACGGAATCCTTTTGGATCACCACTCCATACGAGAATAGGGCGACGTATCGACTGTATGAAATATCCAGGAATAAGAGCAGTTCAAAGGAAATAGAAGTTGCGAAACAATGTACCGAGAACTTACTCGATGTACGGCCGCACTTCTATCAGGTTGTTGAAGATATACAACGAAATGGTCTGCCATTCTTCGTTATCCAAAGATACTGGATTTGAAACACTGGCTGGTGCGAGATTGCCTTTGAATAGGCTGAGGTTGGATCCACCCTTTTTAGGCTCGTCAGCATTGTACCGAGGCTTCGGATTATGCAAATGACGATTTTTGGTTTCGTAGTGTGCTGTCACGAAGTTTGCCGCCTCCTCAGTGATGAATGCCTCAGCCATAGACGCTTCAATTCTATGTTTATTTTTACATTTTTCTCAAAGCGTCTTCTGCATCCTCTCAGTCGGGTAGCACCAACGATTTTGCACAGGCCCCCCCAATCTTGCCTTTGTCGGGAGATGCAAAATCAAATGCTACATTGGATTAAAGAAGCCCGGTGGAAAGATCTTCTCTAACTTGCAGATCAACTCTGGCGCCAACTCTTCCATTTCTTCTAGCACGCCAGGCGATAGTTCTTTCGCACAAAGAACACGGAAGAAATAGCTGAGTTCTGCCAGCACTAGCCACTCATCCTCAGGGATGAAGCCACACAACATCACCGTCATTACCCGCTCAATCCATATGTGCCAATCATGACTCTTGAGACCAAATATCTTCAATTTATCAAGACTTGGTCCCCTCTTTAGATTCGCCGCATACCCATCGAGGAACATCAACTGCATTTTCACCCACAAGATAATTTCCCTCATAGCTGGCCTTCCAAGATTGAACCATGCCTTTGGCTTCGTCCAGTTATGCTTTCCTTTCGGTTCTTTCATGTTTTGTAACGGCCTATCACATAGCGCCTCCAGATCGACTCTAGCCTTAGTATTATCCTTTGACTTCCCATCTATGCCGAACAATGTACCAAAAAGTGCCTCGGCGATATTCTTCTCAGTGTGCATCACATCGATGTTGTGTGGGCAAAAGAGGTCTTTGAAGTAAGGCAGATCCCATAAGCATGTTTTGTGAGTCCAAGCGTGCTCAGAATTATAACTCTTGAAGTACCCTGGATGCTCTGGATCTGGCTCAAGAGCGTTTAACTGATCCAGGGTCTGTTGGCCTGTCAACGCAGGTGGTGCAGAGTTTTTTACAACTCTACCTCTGATGAAGTTCTTCTTGTCTTTCCTGAACTTATGGCGAGGATCCAGGAACTGTCTATGCATGTCGAAGCAAGAAAACTTGCAACCGGCCTGAAGCCAACGAAACTCAAGAGCTCCCTTGCATGTGGGGCACGGGAACCTTCCATGCACACACCAGCCAACGAATAGCGCATACGCCGGCAAGTCATGCATCGAGTACATGTACCAGACACGCATTATGAAGTTTCGTTTGCTATAGGCATCGTATGTCTTGAACCCATTATCCCAGGCTTCTTGCAATTCGTCCTTAAGCGGCTGCATGTACACATTCATATTTTTCCCCGGATAGTTGGGCCCTGGAATTATCAAC